>NC_137829.1:5437174-5522174 GCF_963921795.1 Nannobrachium achirus
GCAACCTTACTGTGCATAACAAAGCCCTCCAGCGGCTTGGTAAATCAAACTTTCTAGACTTCCATTTTCTCCAAACCACAAAAAGCCCCATAAAGCCCAGCAAGCCATACTTTGCTAATAGCATCGAGTTCTATACTGATGCCTATGGTGCTGCTTATTGGGGGGAAAGTACCCTTATTAGACTACTTCCAAAACACATGACTTTGTTTTCCAAATCAACAACCTTTCAGCCAAGCCAAAGGGAGAGGGCTCTGAAATAATGTCTGATGCAGATATAGAATAATAGAAGTGATGTGGAGTAAACGTAAGACATGAGTCAAGCTCCACATGTCTGGAGTCTGTTGACAACAGATCATCACGGAACAGCTGAACACTTTGCCCAGTAGGCAGTAGGACTCAAAACACAAGTCAGCTGCATTTGCACGGTTCAGCATTGTAAAGGGTTTTATGCCCTGTAGTGTAGGTTAAACTCAATACCAAAATTGACATGTCTTGGTTTGGGGCCATTGCCTTTCATTGCCATGGCCTGTTTTGTTTTTATACATATGTGAGCAATAAAATTGGGCTGTTTAAATTCTCTGGCTTTGCCAAATGGGCCTATTTTATGTACCACTGAGCTTAGGGACCGAGCAAAGGACTATAGTGTGCATGCCTGTTGGCCTGTGTCTTTACAGTATGTGAGTGGGGGCAGGGGAATGTAATGTGTGCCAAGCTGGGCATAATGCTTACTGACACAACACATTTTAATGGTTTCTCTTCGGTGCCAAGTATTGAGAAATTGAAACACTCCAAGAGTGGCACACTGCGGAAGTCCACATTTTTGTATACTTATGGCCTAAACCATTTAAATGTTAAACGCAATAGCCCTGAGAAATGCATGGTAGGATTGTTTCTCTAATTTGCAAACATTATGAAATTCTGTAGTATTGTTTTCTATTTGCACGCCTGTCCAAACCATTTAAATTCAAAAAGCGACCATTTTACTTCTTGACATTTGAGAGTACACATAAGCATCAAGGCTTGATGATTCTTATCAAGGACATTGTATTATGGGTCCACTTAGTACTAATCTCATTGTAGTGGAATTTGGGAATGGAATCTGGCTCTTATATCAAAAGTCAAGATGTAATCAGCTCCACATGTTCCTCAAGTGAACATTTCTCCTTAAAACTCATATTTCACTTCAAACCCCGAGTAACTTTTGAACAATGAGCTGAGAGCCATGTGAGGTCCTAGCGTAGAGCACAAACGTGTGAACCTCAGCCATCCCCGAGCCATATGCTAGTGAACACCCAAGCAAGCAGACAATAGCAGGGTTGTTTGGCCTTCCGAGACCTAAATTAAAACGGTTTTCCCTCACACACCCTGCAGGGCCTTGTCGAAGGCCCATCATCGTGCTGATCAAAACGCTCTGGTCACATAATCCCGTGCGCACATTATAGCAAACGTAATGATATTCTCATCGCTATTCTCATCCCATACAATCTGGTTCTTGTTTGTTTCCTCAGGTCGCCCTGTGCTGTGGTCCAAACGTCTGCTGCGAGTTAGTGGGGCTGCAGAGACAGTGGGCGGGACGCTTTGTACAGAGTTGGATGGGCGGCTCTGACCAGAGGTGAGCCGAGCGGAGATGAAAGCAGCCCGGCTGACGTCACTCTTTGGCCATCAGAATGGTGGTGAGATTGCAACAGATTGTTGACATTATCAACGTGATATTAGGCCTGCTGGGTGGCCACTTCATCACGGCATGCTGAAAAGTTGTGGCGGAGACTGCATTCCGTCTGGATTTAGTCCTCCTGGTGTACGACTAGGTCAGGAACAAGAGTAATCCCTAATTTATATTCCATTGTATCCCGGTGTCACGCACAGAAAAAATAGCAGATTTACAAAGCTTGAGCTTACTGTATGAATCGGCTATTCCAGCGCATGAAACTGTCATGTGACGGAAGTAATTTAGGCTTAATTCAGATGGTGTCAGAAAACAATAAAGCGCATTAGAAAAGTAATGTTTTTTATTAAAACATACACAGACATAAATAAAAAATAAAAAACATTGAATGAAAAAAATCTAAAGGATGAAGATTTTATGGGTATGCTACAATCACGTTAGAAAAACATTATATTCTGCTTTTGGCTAGGCAAGTGCACACAGAATTGTCAGGACAAAGATACATAAATATGCGTTCTAAAATTGAGCCCCTGTGTTTTAATATCAAAAAAGCGTGTCTACTATTTTGTCTAAGTGCTGCATAATGAATGTCATACAGACATAAAATATAAATGATTTTCTTGACAGTCGAAAGGTCATTTTAACAATGACCCATCTCTGTACATCTATATCTAATAAATAAATACTAATAGTGCATATTCCCATTTAACTCCGTTAAGAGCCAAATGAAAACCAAACAAAACAAACAAAAAAAAAAACTTTAAGTTAAACACAGACCAAAGTCAATTTGGTCCCCTAAGTTAAAAGACAAGAGTTTGTTCGTGTCACCTATGGTCAGACAGCCCAGCTATCTGTGTCTCTAGGATCACTTTATATCTTGATTGTCGTTGTCATTGCCACATGTCCTCCTCAGTTTGATATGGCATTGGCGTGTCATTGCCTTCACTGTAGCACCCCACACATTGGATTTCACTCATTACCATGGCAGAAAGCTCTGATTAAACGTCATGACTTATGCTGATCTGGTCATTCTCATGTTGAGTGCGTTCAACCGTGACTGTGTCAGTTGAGGGTTGTCTTGTTTAACCACTTAAACCAACTAGAGCAGAGAAATTAGACATTTGCCCGGGACACAAACTAGTGAAAATAGCCGATCTACAAGCTCACAACGCGGCACGCTCTTCTTAAACATACATTTTCTAATTTATGATATTTCATTAAAAAATATATTTTATTTTTTATTCTCCTGAAATTACTGAAAAAAGATTTAATTTGTTTTTTAATTCATGATTTTTTTTTTTTTTTTGGGAATGTTTTTTGAAAATGTTTTGAAATAATAATAATTAAAAACAAAATGTAGGAAACAAAAAACTAGGTCCCTTAGTAAGAGACCCATACAAATATGTCCCGCCCACTGTACCCTAGAGTCCCTTACAGATCTATACTTGGTCCCTTCCCTTTTCCCTCTACACCAAATCTACCAGTTCACACACAACGCGTTGCGAGCATGCAGATCTTCTGTTTACACTGAACGTTCCTCTATTATGACATGCCCCAGAATAGGAACGTTCACATGGTTAAAATGTGAATGTCAACTTGCTATGATGTCATTTTGCCGTTCAATGTGCGGGTGAACGCTACACATGGGAAAGCTGGCTACAATACTGTACGATTAGAGATTCTGAACTAACTACACACTACAAAGTATGTTTGTTATTTAGGCTACTTACTACAATGGAACACAGTAATTCCTCATCACCGACTGTCTTGTTCACACTTATAATAAATGCCTTTCATTAAATCATTTTAGTATTAACTGTGGTGGCTCATAGCCACGCCTGGGAATGTTGTTATCATTACCCTGTGTTAATCCGCTAAGTACAAGCAGATGCTCCGTTAGCTAAAACGTTACACCGCTGAACACACTCTTTTCCTGAAGTTTCCAAGAAAATAAGGATCAACAGTGATAAATCCTTTCTCACTGCAGGTCCTGCCAAAAGACTTATTGTCATGGCTACTCCCTTATGGTTTGCTTTTGTTAGCAGAATACACGTGTCTACGGCTAAAGTCCATGATGTCGAAGTCAGTGCCAATGTCAAAACTCCAGCTCATGTGTGTTCCTGAATAATGTCTCTTTCAACGTGTAGTGGCCACTGGATTTCATCGGGCCAAAACCACATAGTGTCACAACTGTATCACCAATACAATGACACCATTCACTAGATTGTTAGAAGATAGCCTATATAGGTCCCATCTCTAAACAGAAGCATCCAGTGCCATTTTAGAACCACGTTTAAAGGCTTTGAATAGAATGCCATGGAAGTGAATGGCCATACAAGTATTCCCTCGGTGACTATCAATCCTGTATCTCTTCTCATATTCAAAGGCTGGTTGGTGAAGAGCAACGTATAAAAAGAACACCACCTACTGTAGACAATAAAAAAACACATCATTTCTTTTTAACAGCTCAATAATATAAATCAGTAATCTTACAAAATGACAAGTGCTCGCACAGTGGTTCTTTGGCGTATCAAATGTTCAGTAGCACGACCTCCCTCCGCTGCATGTTCCAATTTCAGTTGCCCAGTTTCATGGCCCCGAAGTATGTCCCTATCCCCTCAGGGTCCAGCAACCATGCGTTGGACACATTAACGTACAGGGCATCGCCCTCCTCCAGCCGTATGCCCCGGCCCTGCTGGCAGCAGTACATGTTGTAGTCATTTTTCTCCCAGCGCATGGTGCTGCCCGTCTTCATCAGCACCACGGCCTTGCCGTTTTGTTTGATGCTCTCGTGGTAGACGTACTGGATGAGCTGGGTGTTGCTCACGTCGGGCGCCGGGGTCCTGCTGGCCTGCCCGCTGTCCTCAAGGTCGTAGAGGCGGAAGCAGGTCTTGGCGTAAACGTAGTAGAAACCGGACTCGAACACCACCAGCTTGCCCTTCTGGTATCCCATGCGGTTGCGGAGTCCGTGCACTTCGTCCCAATCGATTGTGATGTCCTTTGGTTCGCCCTCTGAAGAAAGCCATGCCAATAAGAACGGGTTAGATAGAAGATAAAAATAAATACTAGAGCAGTGGTTCCCAAACGTTCTAGCTTATATCTACTGTATCTCTCTCTCTCTATATCCATATATATATATATATATATATATATATATTGTTGTATTGGTGTTGTTGTTGTATTTCTGTTGTTGTACCGGCATATTACCTTGTATCTATGTATCTTGCTTATTATATTGATGTATTACCTGCTTATTGTAAGTCGCTTTGGATTAAAAGCGTCAGCTAAATGCCCTAAATTGTAAATTGTAAATACCGGTATATATAGATAGATATAGATGGATATACATACTGTAATGTATACTGTAATAATATACAATTTTCATTTGCTAGTTACAATAATTAAATTCATTACTGTAGCTTGCTTACCAAAACGACTTCATTGGGGTCATTTTATGGCTACATCAGATACTACTAAACGAATTTTGAAGGACATATTGCATTATGCAGTCCAATGGGAGTCCATTTGTTCCAACTCTGTACTTACTCTTGGCGTACTCCTTTTGCAGTCTGATGGGTAGATGAGCGGAGGGCAGCCCCTCTTTGGGAGTCTTACATCGTCGGTTTTTCCTTGTGTCCTTCAGGGCATCAAGCACTGGCTCTGTCTGCACTTCCTGTGGAAATCAGGAAATGGTCATAATCAGTGAAATGGCGACTGACAAATGGAAATTCACATTATTGTGGAGAGTACATTATATAATGAGTGTGTGTCAGTCCACTATGTGGACAGTTGCTCAATGTCAGACTTTGTATAGTGACATCTGAAAATCACTCCAAGCCACAAATAGCTTACTGTTAAATCAGAAACAATGCCATTTTGACATGCTACACCACAGCTTTATCTTGCTGTCTCTTTGAATAATTGCATGAGCGAGTGAAATGTGGATTTGTGTTTAATGTTATTTGATGCGTGTGTATGTGCCCATCATGCATTTGTGAGGTTGCATATGCATGTATGGCTGCTAATAAATGCGATAGTGTGTGTAAGTTGGCCTCTATTGTGTGTGAATACTGTATTGTGGATCATGAAATCCCTTTCTCTTGGTCCAACGTGACCTTGCCTGTTACAGTAAATATCTTATCCCTTTACGACGGTTGGTTGAACTTGGAGCTGGAGGCTCTGTCAGCGAGACCTCCAGAGGAGGGTAACCTTTCAGATGGATTGCGCTTTGCACATACTTGGCGCTGCTTATCTGATTGAATTCAGCCCCCCAAGTGATGGCTCTATAAGTCTCAGCTACAGTGCTTCTTCCTCAGGCAAGACAGAGCACATACAGTAGAAGAAAAACATGGTTTCCAAGCAGGTAAATAGCTACTCCAGCAAGGTTGCCAAGTCTCGTCAGCCTTGTGAGATGAGGAGAGAGCCTGGCATGAGTCTCTCGTTTCCCTGCTCCTCATCTCATAATAAAAATAAATAAATTCAGGTCTAAAGTCAAAAGAAAGACAGATGCTTGTCATCTGAATAGTTACTTGCTGAGTAATAAATGAGTGCACATATTTCACTGCCTTTAAATGTTTTAGCTAAAGAATGCAAAGCAATTGCACAAATTATTTTGTGCGACGACTACATTAATGTTTTACGCACACACAATCAATCATACATGCATTGTTACATTCACTTTTCCTCACAAATGACTGTTGGTCCTTTTGCTGATTTCAGTGAAGAGTATAAAGCATTGTCACGCTGAAAAGGTTTCAACTTGTTTTAGACTTTACGAGTAATTTCCTCCGATTCAATAATCTCAGGTATGCCGGCAATGTCATCCTGCCGTCGCCTGATGCCAGGAAATAAAATACCACAGTGAAAATGAAAAGTGTTGAAATGGGCAGGCCCCTTAAACAGGCCGCTCTAAAACAGAAAGCACACACACATTGCCTCCTCAATACAAACAACACTAAACAAGCCAAATACACCTAAATTACCCTGTGACAATCACACTGAGACCGCGAAACGCGGTTCTGTGCACATCAACATTGCACATGCACTGTGCTAATATTACAATGTAATATTTACACAAAACCCGAACTTGGGCAGATTTACACGGCTCACAATCTAAGATTAGTACGGCCTGTCCTCCAAAAACAATTTGCTGCACAAACATGTTTATAGAATGGTGGTACGGAATGAGACAAGGGGTAAACAAGGACTTGCCAAGGCCACTAAGACATCATCAACGTGCTCCCAACTGGCCTTACATTGTGTATCCTTGATTTGTGGTTTGCACTTGACCGCTTCATACCTTTTTTACCAGCAGGATGACATTGTATAAACAAGGGAGCAACAGCTTGGCTGCTTCTGGATGTACAACGTGATGCTCAACGTGACCTACAGTTGAGGCTGTAGCGTGGGGAAAAGCCACACTGTAGCAGAGCGCTATTTCAAGGTGCTTTCCACAGAACAGACCTAGATAATGTATCTGGGTGAATAATGGAACACACACTGTCATCTCACTGTACGTCTCTGGGCTAGAGAATGCACAGTGTTGCAGGCTTTGGTTTCAGTCCTATGACTTTATACTAGATATATCTCAACTTCTGTATTATCTTGTTGAGTGGTTTGTGAGATGCCTCAGAACCAAAAGTCTGTTCACCCACAACTTGGCCCACGAGAGCAGGCAATCCTTAGATGTTTAAAAGTGCATCAATCAGACAAATCTCCGAAAACTGTTAAGTGTTTACATCATGAGTCAGTGGTCCCAATTCACTGGCTTTTCACCATCCTGACCCCTCCCAATCGTGCAGACCGCAGCCCCAGACCCAGATCCAGCGTAGGCCAGGCCTGACATCCTGTCTTCCATCAAAGGGCATGGAGCGCATAGCTAAACAAGAGAGCCGACAGCTGTCCAGTGGGGCTGCTCTCTGACAAAACCCTCTGGTCTGTCAGAGGAGAGCAGCGGTGGTCCGAGGGCAGACCCTAACACAACACAGTGTGGGCCAAGTGGACCTGTCACCCTGACACCTCATAAAGCTCCCAGCATGCCTCACTCTGCGCCATGGGAAATGGCAGAGAGTTGATGACACAATGAGCTCCTCAGTCCAAAGACAGGCTGGGTGGTTTTGTCTGAGGACTCCACCGGGGCTACCCGGGGCAAGCACAAATACATAATTTCAAAAGGAGTTACAGCATTATGGGAAACCAAACACGAGTGAAGCAAAGCAGCCCTTTTCTTCTGTGTTGTTTTACTTCCTGGAAGGTTTTTGCTTGCGCACGGCAAAAACCTGTGCCAAGAAAATGGCGGCGCCTTCCAAAAAGGAATTAGAGAAAACCCCCTATCAGACCTCAACAATGGAGCATTCCAACCTGACCACTCCGTTATGCCACCCTTACTGATGATTGAAGGTTACCGAGGACACTTGGCAACCACAGATGACAAACAATTACATCATCCAGAAGTACAAAGAGTTGATTGGTTCTCTTGCTTGTCTTGGCTGTCAAATCCAAAAGTTTGGCAAAGGCGCAAGCTAAAGTGTCAGCGGCACTCCCATTTAACAACAACACTTTCTAGTGAGCCACATCACTGGCTAATACTGGTGGTGCGTGGTGCCCTACTAGAAGAAGAAGAAAAAAAAAACACTTAAAATACAGCTTCATTCATAAGCTATGGGACACTACTGTATATCAAACAAGGTGTATTTTCCTCCATGTGGTCTGCCCTCACCAACCTTCCTGACCACCTCTGGTGGAAGCAAAGCTTTACTGATGCTGCAGTATGCACCACGGCACTAAGCTCTCTCTCTCTCTTTGAAAACAAAACGATGGGAACAAAATGACTAAGCACAGCTTTTAAAGTGGTTAACTATGTTTGTTTTTAACTATGCTTTAAAGGCACAACAAAATCGTCAAGGCACAAGGAACAAATATAAGAAAATACCTATCATTATTCAAAGACAGTATTATTAAGACAGTCAATAACATGTTAATAGCCTACAAGGCCTTTTGTATGTGGCATCATCACCTTTAGGCTTATTTATATCATATACTAACTGTGCAAGTGGTAGTTTTCAAATTAATTTGGTTTCTTGGCATGTTAAGGGCTGACCATGTGACAATCGAAACAAAACAAAATGTCTGATGAACCTGAACAAACTGTTTCTTCCTAACGAATAATGTATACTTATTATTCATTTAGAAGACCATGTTCTGATGGAAATTCAAATTGTTGGTGTTCTCCTTTTCTCGTTTGAACCAAAAGCTTACACAGTGATTTGTGCGGTGGGTGAGGTTCATGACCCTTGGGCACTTGGGAAGAAATGAAACCACATTGTGTAATATAAAATGAGTGCATGTCCATGGGAAAACAAGCACTCTTCAATCCGCCAACTTACTGCATATTTTGGTTCCTCTCTGTCAATAGCAATAGGTGCATCTACTGTGTCATAACAGGAAGTAAAAAGGGTTATACTGGTGGAGGGTGCTCCGATTGAAAAGAAGACCCTGACGTTGTTGTGTTTTGCATGGGGTCGGGCAGGAGACAACTCACCTCTATGGGTCGGTGCGGGGCTGACGACAGGTCCACCTGGAGACAGATGCAGAGAGGATAGAGGTCAACGTTGCACAACAACAACAACAACAACACCACCACCACCACAATGACACTGGCCCCTAATGAGGACACACAGAACTAGCAGGAAACATTTCCACAGTTCCATGACAGGTGTGAGTGGGAGGACTATTTCACAAAACTTTACAGGAAGACGAAAATAAGTGTGGGGGCCGGGTTGGATTGGAGCTCTTTACCGCACGTCACTCCCCTGCCAGATTTGCCGCCAGACTGCCTGGCTGTCACAGCAGGCCAAATTAGAAGTAGTTTTAAGAGTGACTCACTCTCTGTGGCTCTTATTGTCAGGGGTCAGCTTAACTCACTGTCAACTATGAGAGCACAATCTGAAACTGTAAACAAATACTTTATCCCTTTGCCGTTTTGTGTTTACAACCCTGCCTGCCTGCATGGATGCATGCACACCACGTGCATACATGGCACGCACGCACACACACACAAACAGAATCCGAGCAGCGTGCCAAAATGCCCTACACCAGCACATTCCTGCGTAGGCACGGCACTGTGCAGATTCCTGCTCCCGTGTCTCTCTCTGTCTCCAGTAAGTCGCACAGGTGTTTAAAGAGCAGTGATGGTGCAGTGCCAAACTGTGGTCCACGCTAGGCTATTATGACTCAGCTCCAAAACGCTACCATATGGCGCTGTCATCAGGGTCAGGATAGGCAGAGAGAGTATTAATTCACAACCCAGCATGCCGTCTTCTTCAGTGTAAATCGAACTCTGGCCAATCAGACGGAGTCTCGGAGCGGAACTGTGATTAACAAGGACGCTGATTGCTCCCCACAGCCGCATACATCACATCAGTGATCATAGAATCATGTTTCCCCAATAGACAGAATAACACAACTACACAAAATGTTCTCAGTATTGCTTTCTCTCTTAATTTTTTTTGGATTCTTCAATTCCACTCTGGGACTTTCACTCGTCTCCTTCCCTCTCACTGACTCTTCCCTCCTTCCCTCCCTCTCACACACATGCACACGCACGGACGTGCGCGCGCGCACACACACACACACACACACACACACACACACACACACACACACACACACACACACACACACACACACAGTCTGTCCTTTTTTCTGTCTGTCTGACTGTCTGTCTCTCTCTGTGATTCTTTGTGTCTGGCTTGTGTCCAGGACATAACTAGTTACCACCACGCACCAATGTGTTTATGCCAAAAACAAGCCAAACAGATCTGACACATAAACAGAGAGAGAGATAGAGGGAGAGAGAAGGGGGGGGGAGCAGAGAGAGAACTTTTCAAGTAAAGCATCTTGACAGAATGGAGATGCGGTCTCGTCTATTGGCTTGTCGAAACAAGACCATTATTCAATTTCAAAACCGCTATAAAGTAACAAAAACAACCGGGGCCTAATGTAAATGTTGCTTTTACAAGATCACAGATATGTACAACGGAGATAAGGCTATCAAGATGAGTTAGCAGTGAACTGTGTGGATGCATGTTTTTACCCGTTGTAATGCTATTCTGAGTTCTGACATTTTGCAGTATCTCTCAATGCTTTATGTAAAGGAGAACATGACGTAGAAATTACACCCAGAGACTTTTGTCTTAATATTCTTGCCCCTTTCTAGGAAGTTCAAAAGCCTTTCCAAATGCGTTATTTTCAGTCCATGGCCTTGAAGAAATCTCTGTTTATTCTCAAGTCAAAAGGTCTTCACTTTTGACACATAAATTAGCCCCAGAATGGCATGTAAACATGTGCATGAAGAACTGCAGGCTAGAGGCATAAGTGAAAACATCTGTAGTTTGCAAACAAGACATCTTGCAGAATGACATTTGTATTTACAGTAGAGCCCTAGAAGAATTAGCCTACCAAGATTTATCACCCAAACGGAATGATGCCTCAGATAAGGACGGTTTGCAGCCGCAGGAAAATATGATCTTGTAGAAATAGTTGTTAAAATGCAACGCCCTAATCTCCGTGGAAAATCTCAGCAGCAATGCGAGTGTGAGATGCGGCGCACTGACAGAGTTTACATACTGTATGTAGCCTACCTACCTACCTACCTACCTACCCATACCTACCGGGCAATGTTCAAACACACTGAGGCGCAGCGCCTTGAAACAGAAACCAATTGCGCTTCCTTACAGTCCTACTACCTCAAATCCTTATCTCAAAATTCTCGAGAAAGCAAGCTTCAAAAGTTCATTATCTTATTGTAGATTAGACCCGCTTTACACGAACCCTAGCTGCGAGCATGTAACTTACTTTAGGCTACTGTTATGGTAGACATCAGAACAGTGGCTCCCAATCTTTTTAGCTAAGAGAAATTAGACCAATTGCCTGGGACCCAAACTAGTTAAAACAGCTCCTTAAAGACTTTTCTAATTTATGGCATTTCTTACATTTGTCTTTTATTTATTAATGTAATTAATTATGGAAATCATGGAAAGCTTTTGGGGAAATATGTTTTTTCTTTTAAATAATAATAATTAAAAACAAAACTGTAGGAAATAAAAAAATAAGGGACCCATAAAAAATGTGTCCGCGACCTGCAAATGGGTCCCGACACACTGTTTGGGAAACAAGGCCATTAGAAAGTTGTTTTCAAAGAAATTGAAAGCAGCAGCCCCGTTTTATAAGCATCCAAATAGGCTATAATACTGACAGACTGCACAGACAAGCACCGAAAAGCGCCGTGACAAGTGAGAGGCAAAGTGGTCGCATTCAAGTTCAAGTGTGTTTCAGAAGCGTTCAACCAAAGTGTCGCCTACCTCTTGGAGGTAACCTGTCAAGTGTAATAGGATCGCCACGCTCGACGCCACCTGAAGCAATCCCATGACGGCGAGCGTGCCGAAGAGCAGCGGCCGGTACGTGGGTTCCTGCGAGCTCTGCACCGGGTGGAAGCGGTGGTGCTGAGCCTGCTGCCCCGACTCCATGTCCACCGCGTTCCGAAGGTAGCCCCGGTATTCGTTGTGATTATTAGCTGCCATGGCGATCGCTGTGTCAGGTCCTCTCCTTGGTGCAAGAAAGGCAATTGTGACCGTGGAGTTCTATAGAGCGGTGGGTGGGCTGTGAGAGAGTTCGGCTCCTTTGTACAGGAGGCAGCCAATCACACAGATGGAGAGGGCTCTCTCGTCTCGTCGTCTCTGGTGCGATCTTTCTCTCTCCTGGCTGCAACGGGACTGTCTCAGACCGACAGACTGACACACACACACAGAGACAGACACAATGGCACTACAGGTAAAAACCAGAGACGTGCGCCTTTATTTGCTCTGTGCGCGCGGTGCTACAAAGGCCCTTCAGCAAAACGAACCTAGCTGTCACGTGACGTGATCTATTACTCGTGTCATAAAAATTCTTCATTTAGGAAACAGACAGTTACAGTATCGCCTTGGCTTTGATTGCCCCGCTAGCTCTCGGCTAGAAAAGCAGTTCCTGCAGAAACTGCGTGGGCTCGCTGAAAATAAATAAATAAATAAACAAACCGAAATAGCATTTGAGAGAATTCCTAGAAAAAATATAAAAAAAAACTACTGAGTAAATATGAATACGGTTTAAAAGTATAAATGCATTGATGAGAAAAGGCATTTTAGTAAACTTATAAAATGTTTAAACATAATGAGTGTTTGTAAACACTCATTAGGCTATGTGTAAGGAATGTAACTTTATAAGCACATAGGCCTCGATCAAACATTGAAACATTTGAAAGGAATAAAACAGGTGGCACTGGTGTAAATTAACATACTAAAAAGGTATAGATTATGCCTACAATTTGTAAAATAATGCAACGGTCCGGTGACATCATCAATGTGTCATATGACCATCCCTTTACCTTGGAAAAAATGTGTGATCCATAAGCTCATCCCTATCGGTGGTCTAAAGGTGGTTGCACACTGCGTTTTTCGTTGCGAAATGCGTTTTTCAGGGCAAGGAGAGAGAGAGAGATAGAGAGAGCAAGGGACCGAGTGGTGCGCGAAACGGACGGCAGTGTGCAAACGTGACTGACATAACGTGAGGTTGATTTTTTATTTGCGTGCTCCGAAATTCACTCCGATATTCGGCCCGAAAAACGCAGCAGTGTGCAACCACCTTTAGTCCAGAAACCGAGTTTCGAGACAGTAACATGCTGCGAACTGGAGTTACGTCTGTTTAAAGCCCAGCCAATAGGAGGACAGGAGCTTCAGCAATTACAGTCTATCCTATGAGACCACCCACCAAGTTTGGGGCTTTTAGCATTCTGGGAACTGGAGCTATGGCTGTTTAAAGCGCAGCCAATAGGAAGACAAAGGGGACGGGGCTTCAGCAATTACAGCATGTCCCTATTCGTGGTCTAAATCCTGAAACCAATTTTCGAGACGGTAGCATGCTGTGAACTACAGTTATGGTTGTTTAAAGCTGTGCCAATAGGAAGACAGAAGGGGCGGGGCTTCCGCAATTACAGCTAATCCCTATTGGTGGTCTAACTCTGCAGTTGGCAAATCCTCAAAGACCCCTGCGGGTCCCCAAACCGCAATTTGTGAACCAACGATGGACGCCTTGGAAACCCCTCAGGGGCGTGTATCAAAACACCGTTCCAGTTCCAGTTAGGACCCGCCCGCTGAAGCTTGCGATTGGCTGAACCGGAGGTAGGGAGCGCTCCATTGTGTTCACCTGGACCGCGCGGAGGTGCCGAAAGTCTACTATTCTGTCCTGATATAACTCGGACGGCGCTGATTCGGCTCATTCAACTTTCGCAACGCTCGACACGGCGACTCGCTCGCTACCTCTCGCTCGCCTCCGTCATCTCCACCGAAAATAAACGCTCCACCCTTGTAACCGGAACAGTGTTTTGATTCACGCCCCTCAGGGGAAAAAAGTTATCAGAGAAAAATGTTCTCATTTTCCCATAGACTCTCATTATAATGAATGTAAATGTAAATATTAAAAGTAAAAAAAAGGTTAAAAAAAATAGTAAGTAAAAAGAAAAGTACAAGCAATAATAACTGCGTAAAGTTGAACGAAGTTTCGAGCACAAAGAATGTGGAAGTAGTTGGATGCCGAAAAAAGTGTCGGAAGTTATAAATAAATCTACATTTCCATGGAGAACTAGTGTGTGCTCACTGGAGCAAGCCCACAATAACAGTGTACCTGCACCAAAAGAAGAACTTAAGGAATTGTTACAGGGTAATAAATCATTGTTTATTAATCAGTTCACAATGTCATTATGACACATCATCACACACCTTTTAGCAGCACGGTCATTAAACGAACACAAAACACAAAATTAAACTAATGGAACATATGCATATGTGCCTGTATAAGGTGTGCGTGTGTGTTGCGTGTGTGTGCTAGTATCACGCACACGCATGCCGGTATGTGTTGATGTTGACCTACAGCAGTGGTGTGTTATAGTATTTTTTTGAGGGCATACGCTCCGTGGCTATTCCTGTGGCCATGGCATACGCCAGTGCATAATGGTGCATTTATTTATTCTTCGTCACAGCATACAGCGTAGACCCAGGTATCAGGTAGAACACGGCACTGACCTACAGCCTAAAGAGAGAATGAATAAATACAAATCTAGAATTCATTTTTCTCCAAAGAAGCAAAAGATTACCGGTATGTATTTTTATTTGCCATTTATGTATAGTTCCATGTGAGATCATTCAAAGTATAGTTGGTCGTTGGTCATTTAATACAAATTGATAACAATTTGAAGTTTAACATTATTATTATTTTTAACCTGAATAATACATACAATAATTATGTAATTATCTAAAACTTAACTGCATGAAGAAAATACATTTCAATGAATTGCACAATGTTGTGTAGGCTACATGACAAATAAAATATAACAGCAATGGACTGATTCAAGTTTCTTATGAAATTGTCTCATCTAACGTAAGTTTCTTATGAAATTTCCTCATCTAACGTAAGTTTCTTATGAAATTGCCTCATCTGACGTAAGTAATTGTTTAATTTTGTGGTAATGTCTCCCATCACTCTCTTTCTCTCTTTCCCCCCTCTCTCTCTCTCTCTCTCTCTCTCTCTCTCTCACACACACACACACACACACACACACACACACAGTCACACACACACACACACACACACACACACACACACACACACACACACACACACACACACACACACACACACACACACACACACACAGAAAGAGAGAGAGAGAGAGAGAGAGAGAGAGAGAGCCTGGCATCAGGCCAGAGAGACTCATTCCTGAGTATCTGTCTGGCATTGTTTTGGTGTACCAGAGAATCCATCCAGCACAGTGTCTTCATGTATAAATGAATGATCAACTTGCACTTCTTGGATTTACTGACACCTCCGCATCCCTCACACATACAGACACTTGTCCCAGACACACATATAATAGGCTACTCCACTGTTCTTCCAGCCACCTAATTAGCTGGCCGAGTCTCCGCAGACCGGCGCGGTCACACAGCATCTAAACGCGGCAGTGGCTCCTGTCAGCCCAGAGTGACCTCGCCAACCTCGCCTGTTTTCCTGGTGCCAGCAAAAGAAACAACAGTGTAGTATTTGAAAAGCCAGCAGAAAAATAGCCTCCTTTTTTGGGACAAAGGTTATTTTAGGCAGAAGCAGTGACAATGGAAAGGGGGGCGACGGGTGGGTTGGGAGGTGGGGGGTGGGCTGTAGCAGTAGGTTTGGGTGAGTTTGCGAAACCCAAGCGAAAATCTCTGGGTGCCAGAGGAGTTCATGGGAGAAAGCAGGCTTTTTTAACGTCTCTCCACCCCCCTCCCCAAACCATCTAACCTCATGGCGCTAGAATCATTTAATACTCCATCATTATGGGCTCTCTGACTTCATAAAACCACACACATGATTTCGGTTATGTTGTAGTAGGACTATATTTCCCTCGCAATTGCTCAGTTTTCTTTTTTTCTTTTACTGCACTTCTGTTGATTCTTTGCTTCTGAAATGTAGGCTACAGCCCAATCGTAGGGACATTAATCTCATGCACAGACAAGACCTTCCCTTTCACTTTGCTCTGCCAGGCGAGGCACATTATGACCACCTCCTCCCATCCCCGCCTGTGACCCTTTGAACTCGTGGCAGGATTCCAAGTGACCTCTTGCACTTGGCCGGCCGTGCCCTGGTTTTCGGCAGCGGCCATAGATGTGGTACCATTAAGGCCTATTCTCTCGGTCAGGGGGCTGTTTAATACACCGTGAGAACCCATGTTTAGCTGTGGTTTTCCTGTGTCCTCAGCTATTTCCCCCAGTGCTCATGAGCGGCGGCATGCGGTCAAGAGGAGCGGAGGCAACGGTTTGGGTGGTATTCAGGTTAATGTGTGTATGCGTGCGTGTGCGTGTGTGTGAGAGAGAGAGAGAGACACTGCGAGCGGGTGAGTGAGTGACGGTTTGGATGGTATTAATGCCCCGTGTTTAGCCATGTGAGCCTTGACGAAAAATGAAACTCTATGCTCCTTCAGAGGATGACAGACAGCCAAGAGCCCTGCAGCTGATGAAAGGGAGATGAAGAGAGAAAGTGAAAGGCACACACGCATGCACGCACGCATGCGCACACACACACACACATACACACACATCCTGTAAATACATTCATACATAAATACATACATACATACTGTACATACATACATACATACATACATACATACATACTGTACATACATACATATTCAGAGAGACAGAGAACACCAGAACGTGTGTTTACTTGGCTGCGACCCACTCCTGCCTTGTTATGTGCAACTGACTCTCTTTGGTTTTTAAGAGCATTCCTATTTGACCATGCCCTTGTCCTCACCCTAACCCTAAACTCAACAACCTTGCACTTGCCCATGAACTCTATAGCATCAGTGAGCCGTCCCGTCTTCAGGCAGGACTGGGTCAGGTGGTGAGGGTTCAGGGGTCAGGCGGAGCCCACAGGCCTACATGGCCCTCACAGCCTCCAGACTGTGGAGTCACAGTGAGCAGGGTCCGGCCATTCTGGTCTGCTCCTGGCTATTTCCGTTCCAGAGGCAACCAGCAAGATTCCACTGGATTCAGCCTGTTTTTGAAAGCAAGTGGGTAGAGATGCATGAATTAGGGAAGCCAATTATGACAGAATGGTTGAGCTGCATTTTGGCATAAATATTTAAACCTGTATGGATCCCGGATATATTCGGCGCATTTAGTTTGTGATTAAATGTGCATTCTGGAGTGATCCTGTTGCATGCCTGCTCAAAATTCCTGGTGAGCAAAAGTCCGTTGTGCACCATATCCCCCCATATCCTCCCACTGTTTATTACTGGTCTCTTTTATCTGAATGAGCGGCACAGTTACTGTTGCTCCAAGCACGACATGCAGAGTGGTGCATTGTCTCTGCTGTCACTCCCACATCCTCTGTGGTAAGGGGGTCAACCCAAGTCTGACGTGAAACGCACACATCACACACGTGCACACGCGAATAGACGTGCATGGCTGCATGCACACACAGACACCCGCACGTCTTCTCTCGTCTACTGGAGAGTCCTCGCATCAACCCATCACAGACGCACACCCCCTATAAGCCTGACCCCCTCCCCCCGCCCCGCCCATTTCCCCAAGTCCTCTATATAGCAACGCCAGTGTTTACACACCCTCTTCCCCAGGGATGTGCAGAGATTGTTAGAGAGGCAGGGGCTGAAAGGGCCCTTTGGTGAAAAGGGCCCTCACAGCGTGACGCGTTGTGAGCTTTGAGGTCGGCTATTTTCGATACTTGATACCACACTGAACTAAGCATAATCAAGTCAATACTGTAGATGTGGCGTAACGGCATGGACTTCTACACAGAGAGGGCAATTCTTTCAACATAAGATGCTGCATTCAAGTTCAGGAGAGTTTGGACAAGGCAATTCTCTTGAATGCTGCCTTCAGGTATGGCATGGAAAGAGGGCATTTGCATTTCTTTCACCATAGTAAAAACTGCATTCATGGTCTGGAGAGGGCACTTTTTACAGATGGATAAAAGGGCAGGGGCTCAAACCCCCTTTGATGTGTGCACGTGCCTGCTCTTCCCATCCCCTCCCTCCCTCCATCATGTCTCCCATCACATCACACTGTCGTGCGGTTTTTATCAGAACTGCACATTTGAAAAGAAAATTGGAGGGGGCGATCACCCCGAACAGGGATATTCCGGGTCATTAAGCGGATACCGTTACAGTTGATGTATGTGGGTTTGGGGGGGGGGGGGGGGGGGGAGTTGGGTTGAACACAATTCAGGCAAAGGCACTCCTGGTCTGCATGGAGGGAAGTGAAGCAGAATGACAAGGGACACTGTTGCAGTTGGCTGCCGAATCACGTGCACCATGTAATTTGTATTATTAAGTCTTCATTTCGCCGCTGCGGTATTAATGCCTTGCTCCTCGGGTTCCATATGGAGTTGTAAGTGGCAGCGCGTGGCCGTGGATGGATGCGTGCCTGCAACAGGAGGACTCGCATCGTTATGCCTGCCAACAGGGGGAGGGAGATGTCCTTTGAGGAGAGCAGACCGCAGTGTTGATAGATTGATGCTGCCAGCCATAATACAAAAGAGAAGCGTAGTAGGACACACATACAATCAGATGCATTGCACACATCCACACACACACACACACACACACACACACACACAGAGATTCATAAAACTTTAACGTTGATAGACATAAAAAGAGACCCAGATAGACACAATTACAGACGGTTCCTGACAGAGATAGTCCTATAAATAAGCAGACACAGACACACAAACAAAGGGCATACATACAAAATGGCCTTACCAAAGTTACCCAATTATGTGCATGCATGTGGGCACGCCGCTATAAAGGGTGCACACACACTCGCTGAGTGGGAACCGAGTGTTTCTTGTTTAAACAGTGTGTGAACACACATCTCGCTCCCCCACTTGGCACCCACCACACTCACCAAAAAACTAAACACACAATCTGTCAGCACTCCCCCAGCACTCCTACATCCTCTCATGGTCGTCACTAGATGGCCACCTTCGAAAGGACAGAAGTCTTGCATAATGTTTAGGCATGGGTTGAATTAATCAAATATAGGTCATTTTTAGGCATGGTTTTAATTCATTAGTTAATTACGATTAGATATGTTTAATATGGCATCTGGTGGACTTCGGTTCTTTCTAGGGCGGCCAACTAGTAACACCATCAGCTGCATCCTTTCTGCTGCCCTGTTTCCCTCTACCCTCTCACAGCTGTCACTATTACGCTGATAGCATCCTGTATCCTCACAATAAGGGAAAAGGAACTGATCTATGAATCACAATTTTCCTGACAGTAGCAATAATGAGGAGATTTTCCAGTGACGTTATTAGAAAGTAGCATGGAAGCAAATCTACGTTCTGCATATTCCAACTGGACGCTGGGTTCCATTTATTGGTGAGACGGGCGCATATTATGTTAGGCGTGTCACTCGCAAACATTATGAAGGCAGCTTTGTTGTTCTTATGTTAAAACACTGGGGTGGGAAAGCTGCTTCCGGGAGGCACACGCGAGAACCATGTCCTGCTAAGTTTGAAGTCTTGGATGACCTCCCGGCGCATCGTTCATCACCAGACCACATCTCTCTTGTGAAACATTAAATTCCTACAATAGGATATGCACTGCCAGGCCCTTGGCTGTCCAGCTGGGTGGGAAGGAGGAGGTTCGGGGGAGACAGAGAGGAAGAAGGAGGGAGAAGGAAAAACACCGGGAAGGGCCCAGTGCATGACATCAACGCAAGATGTCTCTGCCTGAGTCGGTCATCTCCAAGATCCCCTGCCCCCCCCCACCACCTTCCTTCTCTGTGGTTTTTCATCAAAGACACACACCACCCTGTCATAGGCTGGCTGGGTGGGAGGCTGTGCAGGGAGCGTACTAAAGGAAGGAAGTGACCTAAAGTCTTACAGTGAGGAGATTTGTCAAGATGTTTCCTCACCCTGGCAAACTCACACTGACACATACTAGGCTGTACACACACCTGATTCATTCACGTCAGGACTGTGGGTTAGTGGGCGCAGGCAGACGAGAGATGAGATGAGACACATCAGGTCCTTAAAGGCGGATGTGCTTATCTTAATCGATCTGTGATGTGGACGAACCGAGACTATAATAGGGCTCTGGTTTCACCGCAATGGAAAACAACGGTGGGCTGTGTAGTGAATGGCAGGCCGTGGGATTGCCATGTTGTTTCTGTGACTCAGACTGAATTACTTGCCCTGTTCACAGATAATACATAATATTATTTGCAGCGTCTCTAGGTCCCCGGCTGAGCTCCATCTGCTGTTTCCAATCACCCCAGTCAAAACAGACTTCCTCGGAATTGGGAAACACAGGCAGGGTCCTCTTGACTAAGAGAGTTCCCACTCCACCCAAGGTCCCCTCTTTCTCATCTCACCCTGTCATTTACAGGATAAACAATCGTTATTTAGACGGGATTCAGCTGTTACTCCTGAACAGTGCTCTTATCTAACCCTCTGGCCTGTCCCGTCCTTCCCTCCCATTGCTTTCTGACTCTCCCTCAACAACTCTGTCTCCCACGCTGATGGGTTTCGTGGTGCCAGGATCGGGTCAGTGTGTGTCCATCAAGCCAGACTGTGGGAGAGGCAGAGCTATTATTCCATCCCCACTGTCTGACACACACACATGCGTGTGCACGCACGCACGCACAGACACACACACACACACACACACACACACACACACACACACACACGCGCGCACACACATGCACACACATGCACACACACACATACCTCAACTGTAATTATCACCTTGTGAGGATGTCATTTTTTTAATTTAGTGTTGGCATTTGAATCCCTGGAACCATCCTAACTCCTATAAATGCCTAATCCTAACCCAGACCCCAATCTGAATCTTTTATTAATTTAAACATTACCTGTATATTTCAATCTTTCTTACCATATAAATGACTCCCCCCCCCCCACACACACACACTAACTGTACATCTCTAACATACTGTACACCTAAAACCACACCCATAAAAAGCATGCACACATACTGTATAGAGTGTGTGCAGAGTACACTGCACACACACACACACACACACACACACACACACACACACACACACAACACACACACACACACACACACACAAACACTGCATGGTGCCAACACATACAGTGCCCGCATGCAGATGTTTGGAGATGAGAGCTATGGTTACCACCACCAACCGCTCTGTGGTTACAACAACACTCTGTGGTCACTCCTGGAAACCAGAGGCTAATGGTGGTGACTGACAAGTCAAGTGGAGTGGAGATGTTGTGCAGGGGTGTCGCACCAAATTCTGGAACCCTGGGTACAAGGATTCACTGCGTTATATTGTGCTTTAACTATAGAAAAATAGCAGATCTACAAGCTCACAGCGCCGCACCGAGTAACGCGCTGTGTAGATCGGCTATTTTTGAAAAACCTATGTTTCTATGTCAGTGGTGCTCAAAACTTTTCATGTGAAGGACCCCCAAGATGATATGACCCCCATCTCAAACTATTTAGTTCCAGGGACCCCCCAGAAGCAAAATTTGAGTTACAAATGTTCTCTTAAAAAATACATACTGTATATTCAAAGATTTGCACACATTCACGACTTTTCAAAAACAGCAGATATACGAGTGCCGCGCTGTGAGCTTGTATATCTGCTATTTTTCAATAGCTAAAGTATAAAATAATTAAGGCCCCTCCACCTTGGGCCCTCGTAACTCAGTCCCACTCCCCCCCCTGTGACGCCCCTGATGTTGTGGACAGAGTTCTCTCCTCAGATTTCTCAAAGGTGTTTCCTCTCTGGGATCGTTCTCCTTCGCATCACTAATAAAATCAACAGGATCTAAGGACACGCTCCCCGATCGCTCTGACGATACCATGACATCAGCAAGAAAAACAAGACGTGTCTAATATGTATTAGAGTGAAGACATAACAGGAAAGGCTCTTGGATGACGTGTTTATAGGTGGGGGAAGATAGATTAAGGGACTCACTGTCAACAAAGCAGCGGCACGTTAGGAAAACAGAAATCCTTTCCAGATATAAACGTGTAGGTGTTGTATTGACGGAAGAGTAGGCCTAGGCTTCATTTGCCTATTGTTAAACCCAACGAGGGTAGAAAACACCACACCGCCGCAAACGTATGCATGTGATTCGATTTTCCACTCGATGAACTGTATTTTGACATGATTACATTATGTAATAGCCTGCCTTGTACAATTATATTACTTTAATTACTTGCTATTTAGGGACAACCTAACGTGTGTGGCTAATTAACAGCTCTATTCTTGGTTGAATAATTTGGACAAAAAGACAAAAAGAAAAAAGCTTTTTGGAATAAACAAACATTTTTAAATTACTTTACTTGTTAGTTGTACCACAAAGTAAATACAACACTATTGTATTTATCTATGTAGGCCTAATGTTTATGTATTGTATGTTTGAACTTGTCAAATCACAACATGGCCAGGAAACACAGTAGACAAACTCAGTTTCTGATATAGGGTGCAATGTTTTGGTCAAAGTTCAAGGGTCATGAAGGTCAATTGAACCAGGGGCATAGTTCCTCTCTAGGTCGTCCTCAGACGATTTAACGATTAAGACGATTCCGCCGATTTAAAACAAATCCAATACGGAACTAAAACTTCCTATGTTTGGCCGCTAGTTGCGCTGTTTTCCCCCCACGAGGTACCAAAAAGAATTTGTCTACATTGGACCCCATTCGTTTTCCCCTTTGATTTTCTAACCTTAATAAACTTTGTCATACATACTTTATGGTTCTTGTCGCTAGTGAAAAACTCCCTTTTAATCACCATGATATGCGTTTTGTGCAAATATGGTCCCATTTATGTTAAAATTGATGATAAATGTGCGATGGGCGTGGCCAACTAAACTGATACCAGCCGGCTGTGTTCTTCTTCGTGTGCTTTATTTCGGGAGGCTCCGACCACATTCTCCCATATATCCCTGCGGTTCCACGTGACCGGTGGCAGCCAATAGCATTCCTTGTGATTCCTGGGGTACCATTCAAACAATGATGGCGACACCCATACAAGGGACAAAAAAAAGTCATTTTCGCAGCATAGAAACCAATGGCTTCGCTTCGTCCATATTTTTTTTTACAGTCTATGAATTGAACACAGTGTTGTATATAACTTAATGAGACCGTCAAGACCAAAAGAGCAACGGCTCAAGTTTACATTGTTTAAGATAACATGACATCGGATAAGATAAACCTTCATTGATCCTGTGGGGAAATTGAGATGTTGTAAAAGCAACAGCAGTAAAGCGTGAAACGCTGGTATAGAGATGAGAATAAAGATAAAATAAAGTAAATAATAACAAATTAATATATTGTGAGTGTAGTGTAAAATATATGTAATGTACTTCCCAGTAGTCCATGTGCACGTGTGCCAGAGTTAAACAATCAAAAAAATCCAAGAACAGAACATAACAGGTTGTTCCTGGCATAGGGTTGATCTTGCCTATAGGGTACCAGGCAGGGACGTGCTGGCCATTGGGAAAAGCGGGACAACTCCCGAACGGCCGGTTCATTCCCGGCCGGTCATTAGGAAAAAATTTAGCTGTTTGCACAAAAGTAAAAATTAAACTGTTTGCACAAAAGTAGTGAAAACAGCAGATCTACAAGCACACAACGCCTCGCACCGCGAGGCGTTGTGTGCTTGTAGATCGGCTGTTTTCACTAGTTTAAATCATTTTAAAAATGATAAATACAAAACAAACGGTTTTGGACATACAAGGTTTCCACCCGACAACGACACAATACAACTCATGTAATTGGACCACTGTCTTGTCACTTGTCATGATCTGAAATGGCAAATCTTTGAGTAGCAGCAGCGCTATAGAGAGAGATCTCTCTCTATAGCGCGCAATGAGGGCCTCTACAACTCTTTTTTCCCGGGCTGAATCAGGGGCCCAGCACGTCCCTGGTACCAGGATGGCCAGAAACGGCACTGGAACAGAACATGTGAGGGCCAAGCTTTAGCTGTGGAGTCTGATGGATACTGGCAGAAGGGACTGTTCAAGTTGCTTTGTGGTGCCGAGAAGGGATCAGCCTGTGGCTGAGTGTGCTCCTCTCATCCCTGCTAGCACATCATAAAGGGAACGAGCGGGGTTCACCAGGATAGCATCCAGCTTCCTCCTTGTCCCCTCCTCCGCAACCACCTCCTTGTTAACTCCAGCAACGGAACTTGGAGCTCGTTCTGTTTTGTTGGCATCCCTTGTGTTGATGTTTCCTCCCCAACACACAGTACCAAAGGCAAAGAAGCGGACACTGAATACTGCAGACAGGTACAACATGTGCAACAGCCTGCTGCATGTCGTTGTTGTCGGGTGGAAACCTTGTATGTCCTCCAAAACCGTTCATTTTGTATTCATCATTTTAGAAATTACTTAAAATAGGCCAAGTGAAAATAGCCTATCTGCTATTTTGTAGATCTGCTATTTTCACTGGTTTTGTGCGACAGTCTTGTATGGTGAAGCAGTGCTTTACTTTACGAAAAGACTTACAAATCTGAAACTTGGAGATACGTGGTTTCTGCCCGACAGTGACGAATTGTGTTGAAGGACCTGAGCCTCCTCAGGAGGAACAGATTGCTCTGTCTGAGTTATCAGTTTGTTTATGTTTAGTCCCAGAAACGTGTTATCATCTATTAATAATAATAACTACAAATGCACTCTGTCGAGGTGCCAACTTGCGCCTCGCATACAAGTAGGCCATATGGCAAGCAGAGTGCACCATGAGGTGCGCTCAGCACTGGCATCACTGCTTCCAAAGAGAACTGATATACTAGTAAGACGCCTCAGGGCGACATGCGACCTCCTAAAGGGAGAGGTTGCGCCAATTCTTGGCCATCTGGCCAGTCAGTGATGTATATCGGACCAGTTACCCATATATGGAGATCCATGTACTGTATATAGTACATCCCTTTTATGCCCATACATGGAGATCCCTTTCTGAACCAGCCACACAGATATGGGCTGTCTTCCTCCATATATGGGCATTCCCATATGAAGTCCTGTTAGATATGGGCTTAATATTGATGACATCAGGGATCTCCATATATGGGCATAAAGGGGATTCTGTTAGAGTGGTTCCCATGACATCACAACATACAATATCTTTTATGCCCATACATGGAGATCCCTATCCGAACATACATACATACCCAGCCGATCGCAGTACTTGTGCGCTCTGCTTGTGCAAGTAATTCTGGGAAATTGCAAGTATGGTTGCACTGATGCTGACCATTTCTATTATATATCGTGATGTAGTAGTAGCAGGTCGGGAGTGGCTTATTGTCGGTATCAGCCGGTAACACGCGGGAGTCTGTCCCCGTTACAATGCGCTAGACCCCTAGGAGATGGACTGCTGAGGTGGTGCTGAGGTGGTGTCAAGTGAAGCATTTCCAGTCTTTTCCTGTTAAATTTGACATTATATTGTCCAAGATATCTGGCCTTACAACCCAGATAACTTCAGTCAAAAGGTTAACAAAAAACAGGTTCACTTAAGCTGGCATAAAAATTCTCGAACCTAGAACAAATTGTAGCAACTACCATGGATTGAAATGTTGGTAGTAATGGAAACCCTATAGGCTTTATTTTTGGTGTTATTTGTATTTTTAACTTCTTTGTCCCTCAGCGTACTACAGTGTCACTTTCATTAGGTGAGGTCATTCAGTTTGACCCTAGAGCCACCTCTCTATGTTCTACGATTACCCACCCACATCGGTTAGTCTATAAGGATAAAGCCCACGTGATTTAAGCTTAACGATTAAAATGAAAAAACAAAGGGTATTTTGATCTGGCGCGAGTAAACAAGAGCCGATGTAGAGATGATGTAGCTGGATTTCCCCTTTCTAGCACAAAGCCCTGTATGTCATGGATTCCATGGCCTTGACTCAACCCCCCCCCCTATCCAGTGGACTCTCCCAACAACCCAGTCGTTTGTTGCTGGGAGGGGAGGGAAGGGAAGTGATGTCATAGGGCTGTTGAATCACTGGTTGACCCTGGGTGGGGGGCGGGGGGGATTCCAAGCCAGCCAAGCCGAGTCTCAGCCTATCTGATGTCTGATGTCACACAGAGAGAGAGAGAGAGAGAGAGAGAGAGAGAGAGAGAGAGAGAGAGAGAGAGAGAGAGAGAGAGAGCGCTACTACCCTCTGGCAGTATTATGGTCAGCTCCTGCCTTGAAAATGCTGACCAATGGATTTCTATACAATGATCTCTTTACATTAGCTTACTTTATTGTGCTCAGGCCAGGGCAACATCATTTACGCATGTGCGCGGTGCAAAAGCGCCAGGATCCGGGTAATCTGTGAGACCCTGTGACATTAATGTGAGTTTAATTCTTTGTAATTCTAGTTCTACGTCAGACTCCTTGTCCTGGGGTTTCTGTGGTTATCATGTTTTTAAGGTGACTACACTGGTCAAAGTTGCATTTTGGATACTCACTCTGCTGTGGCCATCCAATGATGCCAGGCCAACAGGTGATTCACACTATTGTAAAAGGTCACACGGTGCCGGTAACATCAGCAAGCAGTTATAAGGCCCATGTCTCTTGCACCACATGTAGACTGGCTACCCCTGCTGGCCTGTGACCAAATCCTGCCTTCTCCCCTACTGTATGCCCCTCCTAAAACATCTTCCTCTTGGCTAGTATGTTACAACAAAGAGAAGAACAAGGGGAGTGTGTTCGTCCCTTCAGGGGCGTCACACCAAATTCTGGGCCCTGGGTACAAGGATTCACTGTGGGCCCCCCATGAATGTTAACTCATGAAAAATAGCAGATATACAAGCTCACAGCGCGGCACCGAGTGCCGCGCTGCGAGCTTGTAGATCTGCTATTTTTGAAAAATCGTGAAAATGTGTGCCAAGAAACCTATGTTTCCATGTCAGTGATGCACACACTTTTTTCATGTGAAGGACCCCCCCCATCTCAAAATATTTAGTTCCAGGGACCCCCCAGAAGCAAACTTTGAGTTACAAATGTTCACTTAAAAAATACATATATTCAAAGATTTGCACACATTTTCACGACTTTTCAAAAATAGCAGATCTACAAGCTCGCAGCGCGGCACTCGGTGCCGCGCTGTGAGCTTGTATATCTGCTATTTTTCAATAGCTAAAGTTACTAGGGCCCCTCCACCTTGGGCCCTGGTAACTCAGTCCCACTTTCCTACCCCTTGTGACGCCCCTGCGTCCCTTCCTCACTTAAAAAAACTAAAACCATATAGTGGGTGAAGGAAGGTGCTCTCAAGAAGTGTACTTAAATGAAATACAATTGTGAAGTGTTCAGATCCTCTTTGAGCCTCCTGTACTTAACCAACTAGGCACCATAATTCGCACTAATCTCTTTTCACACCCCCACATATCCTCTAATTTAATGCCTACTGGAAATGACTTCACTCCGGACACCCACAAGAAGTTGAACATCTCTCCTTGTATGGTTGGCCCAGCAACGTCTCGTTATGTCTCTGTCAACAATCTTGCAGCAGATCAGAGATCGGCTTCGGATCTGCTTCTCTGACACATTCCTTGGCTCCTGTATCACTACTACAGCCTGCAATTAGGCTTTCCTTCCCTCCTCCTCCACGGCTCTTTCTTCTTCCCCCTCCCTGCACGTCAGACAGACACCTCCATTCATTCACAACACACAGAGCCGCATGCTGACAGGCACTGGCTATTGTGCGGAGCATTACCTAATTACATACGTGTGTGCATGTGTGGAAAACCATCTAATCCACAGAAACAATGGAAGTGTTGTGCGGCTGTAACGGGGCACTGTAGCACTGTTGTTAAGACAAGTAAGGTTTGGCTGTGTGTTCGCACCTGCACAGAGCAAAGATCTTGAGTGTTAGTTTATCTCTGACCGTAGGAGTATGGTTTACACTCTCGGTTAAATTATCACTCAGGATATTTTAAATGTACATGCATTCAGGAGAGTCTGTGTCACCACTGGTGGAGTGACAGCTTGTTTGTTTTAGTAGGCTTGTGTATCTCTGCAGTAGTAAAACGCAGGCAATTACAGCAATTCCTTACAAACTCTTTTGGACGGGAAATCCACCCTAAAAGACAGCATGAGAGAGCATGCTCCAGTATCACTCCAGTTTTCCCCAAAGCAAGAAAACAAAGATGAGTTTATATAACCTTAAAGAGAGCAATTACTCTTCAGAACAATTAACCTAAATGTTCATCATTACAAGAATGTGACATTTCCTTTTTTCCAATGTTTTCATGCTTTATCAACTGGAGCATCATCATCATCTGGAGCTGTCATCAAGTCACTCCATACAGCACAAATGTCATACTTCTAATTTCTGCAAAGGAACAAATGCTTAACAATCTAGTGGAGTATAACAATAGTTGTGTGATGGCTACTGTATTATAAGCAGTCACACACCTTTTGCGCATTGCGCACAGACAAATCAACCATCCCCAAACACAAGCAGAGACGGCTCATTATCTGCTTATTTTTACTCTGTATAGAGCATCGCAGTTGAAGACCCACCCCGTCCTCTCTCTGGTGTCGGAAGCATTTTCCGCATTCATTTCTTCCATAGACATTTCATAAAGTATTTATTTAAACGTTTTTAAGCCTTGGACAAAGCCACCTCGGCTGGAGAGGGATCATGTCAATATTCACATTTTTTTTAATGCAAAGATTAATTAGAAAGCTGAAAAAAGGGCAGGGTACAAGACTGTGTACATCATTATTTTTAAAATTGCGGAAACTACACTCCCAGAATGCATTGCGAATGTTGTTGTTGTTTCCTGAAATATAGCCCTGAAATCACGCTCAGTTTAGTTATCCAGGCCAGCATATGGCCTGAAATGTAGTGATTGTTATCTCTGTGGACGCTCTTATCGTCATCCGTAACATAGTGCATCATATTTGTAAAAGAAAGACGATCGCTCACGGTGTTCTTCTGACGTGCAATAATCCACCGAGAAGACAGGGGGCAGTAGCTACTTCCGTGGTAACCGCAAGATATGTGAAAGAAGAAGCTAGACCAATCACAGACGTCGATTTCACCGGATGTACATGTTTAGCAGTATGGGAAATGCAGTTCTTCTCCGTGCGATCTTGATTAAAACGTGTTTTTACTAAAACTAGAGTGATTGCATACATACTCGGGGGTTCTACAGGAGCATAGAACCATTTTACAACCACCAGCCTAGTGGTAAGTGTACATTGAATTGCTACGACTTTGTGGCTGATAATGAAAAACCCTATGGTGAAAATGAATGGAAAATGGACTTCCGACACCTCACTGCGATGCTCTATTGCCATGAGGCTACAGTACAGTTACAACTTAGGGTTTGGTAAGCAGAGTGATCTGGGGTCATCTCCATGCTGGCTTGTGGGTGGACATTTCTGTCCGTCCTACCATTGAGCCTGTTACAGTAATATGCCATGCAAGTTTGTAATAACCTCTTTAACCAATTAAACCATATTACCTTTTGACCAGGGTCCCCCAGGACTGTACTTGGCCCTCTCCTTTTTCACTCAAGGCACACCAACCTTTTCTGAAAATAGCTTGTAGTGTAGTAGCTATACACTACAAGCTATCAGCTATTTTCAATGAACATTACCCTATTAAAGTCCACTTGCCAGAATCTGAACCCTGGCATATTGAGTACAGTAAGGTTTTATGTTAGAAATGTTGAGTATGGGTCCCCAGCATGTAGAAACTACCGGATGCTAACTTGCATATGTTGAGCAATTTTCATAATTTGCATAATTCGATTTATTTAGCATAATCCCCCATAATAATGGATAATATGTCAAAAACTGATTGGCCGATTTGAACAATATTAGAGTGGTTTTGGGTGTTATTGAGGATGCTGAATCCATTTTTAAACCGGAAATGGCCATATACCAACTGGAAAATCAACAAAAAAGTATCAAAATCACCCACTTTAAGTTGGTATAAGGCCATTTCCGGTTTAAAACGGCCATTTTGAATTTAGAAAATGGATTCAGCATCCTCAATAACCCCCAAAACCACTCTAATTTGTTCAAATCGGCCAATCAGTTTTTGACATATTATCCATTATTATGGGGGATTATGCTAAATAAATCGAATTATGCAAATTATGAAAATTGCTCAACATATGCAAGTTAGCATCCGGTAGTTTCTACATGCTGGGGACCCATACTCAACATTTCTAACATAAAACCTTACTGTACTCAATATGTCCGGGTTCACAATGGGGCTCTATGGGCTGGCAAGTAGACTAATGACATGCCCAGAATAGGGACGCCAGCGCTCACATGGTTAAAGGGAGGCAGAAACTCAGAGAGCACATGAAAAAGCTTTATTGTCTCACACACACTGTAGCTTTAACATTGACAAATATAGCGCTTTCACGTCAAGCTTAGAATGTGTAAACTATTCAGCAATGCCACTAGGGGAACAAGTAGTGTACAGTAGTGTTATATAACTTACATAAATTATTAAATATCTTATTTGGCAAAAGATTTTACGAGGAAGCAGGAAAAAAAAGTACAGGAGTCAGTGAACGTACATCTTAGCCTGTCTAAGGTAAGTGAGAGGCTCAAAATGTAATGTTGGACCATCAGTAACATAATAGACTTATTGGTTACTAAATGGACATCGATTCTCTGCAGGTACACATTCAACTTTCACCAACACAATGGAGCGTTTTAGGAATGTACGTACACTAAAGGAAGAATAGTACACTAAAGAAAGAAAGCAGATGTGTTGGGGAATTAGGGAGTGGGGGGTGTAACAGCATGGAAATGTCATAACTTGGCTAAAGATTCGGTACATTCGTGCCTACTTTTGTGTGCTCTCTCCATTCATCAAGCCCAAAACTCTCGATAGCATTCCTCATCTCCTTACATAAACCCAGATGCACGCCACACATCGTGTCTCTCAGTTTACACATCTTCAGCACGCCCTCTATAATGTCTATATCTTCCACAGTTTTTGAATACTGGTTATAACTCGGATATCTGAACAGTAAATACAGGTTGGACTGGATGGTATGATATAATTACAGTAACTTGTAAACAAGCAACACCCCTAAGCTTTAGGACAGTTGGCAGCATAGAGATATAGCGGACAAGGCATCAGCAGAGGCCTGCAGCAAAGTGAGGGGAGGTTTGACAAAGAAGAATCCCTAATCAGCATTAGGCCTACAGTATATAATAATTATAACAGTAATCATATTCAACTGAAGATGTCAATGAAGATTCGGCCATGCAGGTGAAGGCTGCTAACAAAAGCTAATCATTAATCAATAATGACAATAAATGGAAAAACCAAGGTATTTTACAGGGTTTAAAACTCAAGAAGCACATGACTTATCATTCTTGGACCACAGAACGTTTAGTTTCAGATGCCTCCCCCACAAAAACAGACAAAATAGTTCCAAGTGATACTCATTTGGAGCTGTTGGTAACCCTTAGGGTACGGTGTGTACAAAGACTGACTGAATGCAGGCTAAGTCACCTAGACTTGTCAGGTTATTGGGATGTTGGTCAGTCAAGGAAGGGAGGGGAGGGCTGAGGGAGCAAGAGTGGAAATGCCCAGGCTCTGTCCTTAGTCAGGGTCAAAAAGTGGCTGATTGCGCTGTCCCGTGTGGGGCGAAATTCAGGGGTTGATGAGCAACAAGTGTATATGTCTACATATGTGTATGACGGGTGAGGGTGGGATGTATGGTGCAAAATAATGTGGTTGTCACATTCCTGCGTCCCACACAGTGACGTGAGGAGCGTGGGTGACTGAGAATGTGTGACTCTGGGCTTGAGCTATGAGGAGGCTGCCAGCTGTGGTTTGGAGGTGACCATGCCTTTAATTAGAGATAAGGCTCTATCTGCGTCAATGGATCTTCCCCGGAGTGGACAAGGCGGCAGACACACACGGATCCCATTCCACCCCTCCAAGCACTATAGAGGGTATGCGCGTGACATCATCATCATACTCGGAATAAGACTACTTTCTGGCCATGACAGCCCATACATCCAAACAGAAAAGTCCTATCTGGTTGCATTAAATGAAGTTAATCGACGTTAAACCCATTTTGCCACTCACTTTGCCATGTTTTGGCAATTAAATATTCAACAGGCCTCCTTCAGAACATTTGATTTTCCGCACGCCATCTTCAAAAAAAATATATGCATATACTTCTCTCTTAATGGCCTCAAGAGAACACCATCCATTCTAGATATATGTATTTGACCATGTTCGGTAAACAAGGAAATTGTTGCATGGTACTTTAAGCACTGTTAGTGCACTGCATCTTGTTGCAAATAAATACGGGCATCTTAATACTGACAAGGCAGCTTTTTTAAGTATTGTAAACCATTATCTTTTCAAATAAGGGCCCATTTGATCAATCTAGCACAATATATTAGGGTATACTATTATATAATATATACAGATATGATGATTAAAATTAACTAACTGCCCAAGGTCAAAGGCTTGATATATACTTCGTTGTGCTTGGTATTGCACACTGAAAATAGATTCTATACAAGCTCACACCGCGTGTGAACTTGTAGATCTGCTATTTTCGGTGCAACGTCTGTGCACAATATAGAATAAACCTTTCCCACGTGAAATGTTTCCTTTACCTTGGAACACTTGCTGGAAACAAGAGTCTGAATAACAATAAGTGCTACAGACCAATACTTGACCGTCTGGGGCAAAAACAAGAGCGTCCAAAGTCCAAAGAATACAACTGGATCTAATATTGATTGAATAATCTGTGGAATAATTGTCCTGTTATGGGACGATGATGTGATTCCAATTATCTGGGATCCTTCTGGCACTGATAAAGCAAGGGTGTGGCGTGGTGTGTCACTGGTCTTCCTTAACATGTGGAAACATCACCACAGAGGTGAGCCGCGGGGTTGACGTCATCAGCCCAAGCAGCTACGGGGATCCCCCAACAGAACCTTTCTCTCATTTCTCTCTCATCGCTTCTCCTCGTCTTTTTCTGGTACAAATGGAATGGGGGGGGGGGCTTTCTTTCGCTCTCTCTCTCTCTCTCTCTTGCACACGGGCAGCGAGGTGTGAGTGCTTCAATATAAAAAGGCATAGGCGGTCGCAAAATATAGTTCAGTAAATCAACGTATGTGATATATTATGCAGTCTGTAACAAGGATGAAAAACAATGGGGTGGAAAGAAAAGGAAAAAAAGGCCCTACAACAGAAGTACTCGTGGTCAAGGCATGCAATGCAAAACACAGGCACGGCTCACAGCCATGAGAGTACTGTAGATTACAACAGCTCATTGGTATGGTGCCCTCTAGGGGTAGCGGTGTATAAAGCCCTATAACAACACTACAGAAAGGTTCCACTGTACAAGGCAACAGACAGGTCAGGAGTGGGATGGCAAGTGAGCGTCACTGTGTGCAGTGCTGGCGATCTGTGTGTGGTGCAACAATGGTAGTGCTCACTAGAGGGCAGGGTTCACAGATACACTGTAAGCAGCATGGGGTGGGCGGGGGGGGGGGGCGATGGGTTTAGGATGACATGGGCAAGACAGCCTGGCTAGGCATGCTCCAGCAGCCACTGGAACAGGGGAGTCTGGTGGGGTCCTCCTCTCCCCCCATGGGGTGGCTCCGCTCTGGGCTGGAGCTGCTGGCTATTGGACTGGTTCTCTTCACAGTAGCGCAGCAGGGCTTGCAGGAGTTCTCCCACCCGCCACTCCCTCTCTCTGAGCCTTTGGACCACGGCTGGGAGCTGGAAGGGCAAACAGAACGCAAGACGTGTGTTCACAAAAATGGCGAACGTGATCTTATCTAAGGTCATCGGAAGGCTTCCCGTGTGCTTCGATTTGGTGGCATGGAGCACACGTGCGCATGGTCATGTAAACAGGTCATATGTAGTCCCCCCAGGAATGTGCAGAGAAAAAGTATTGATTCCACGGAGAACAATCCTGAATCCAATTGTTGATTCCGTGGCTTGATAGTTAATATTCCAAGGACATTAAAAGAAACGAACTAGAATTACCAGTTATCAAGCAAAAATTGATTGTGTTTTAATAATCAAGTAAAATCCTTTATGAAATCAATTGTAATTAGGGATTGGTCATAATAATTGAATATTCGAATAATCGATTTTGAGGAATAGTATAAATAATAATAACTGATATAATTTGTCACGTTTTACTGCCGCACCGATCCGCCGCCCCACCGGAGGAGAAATCCGCGGACAGCCGAGAAATCCACAGATGGACGAAAAATCTCCTGTAATTTCCGCGATCGCGGAATCGCGGATTCCTGGGTGGACTAGTAATGGGTGGAGTTATGATCTAGCAGAGCCGTCACCTGCTGAAGCTCTCTGCTGATGCTCAGCTGGACTTGCGGCAGGTCGGCCATGGAGGCCGCCGCCCACTGCAGCATGCTCCTGAGCTGGGGGTCAAGGGTCATGGACAGAGGGTCACGGCAGAGTTCCCTCACGTCAGAATTTACCACCACCAGCAGGGCCCTGGGAGCCTGCACCTGGGTCCGGTCCACACGCACCGTCCCTAGAACACAGCAGGACGAGGGGACGTTCATATTCATCATAAATGTAACACAGCCACAAACAAACAATCACACAAAAATGTTTTTCTCCCTTCCTCTGCCTCCCTTTACCTCACAGCTGCCCCTTGGGCATCAGTCTTGCACTCCTACCCAGCCCTCTTTCATTCCGTTTCTGGGTTCCCACACCCCCACACTGCACTAGACCTTACATCGAGCTTCAGCCCCACTGGGGGTTACACATACACACATACACACACACCGAGTGTGGTTGAATGTGGGGGTGGTAAAATCCCCGACTATAGCATAAGCAGACAGACAGTCAGAGGACGCCAGAGCCAAGACCGACTGTTCTGAATCTAAAGGAGGGGGAGGAACGAGACCTCAAATTAGGAGAGAGGCCTATCTTTCCCCCCTCCAATTCCATTCCAGAACTGTGCTACAATATCCTACATACTTTGACTTTTTCCCCTAACATAGGTATTTTTAGTGAATTGTATTCAAGATTATGTTATGTTTGTAATTAGAAGGGAAATTATCAAGGATTTTCAGGCATTGCTGGAAGGTACATTGTTATAGTGTGGTGTAAGATAGAAAAACATCCTTACCACTAGACTCCTCTCTGACTTCAGTCTCCTTGTCTTCAGTACAGTCACTGCAAGGCAAGAAATACCACACAGATTAGAGAGTGGGGTGGGGTGGGCTAAGGAGACTGGATGCATGAGCACATAAAAGACAGGAACTTAAGCAATAAAGTATGCATATACTATGATGTCTCTCTAAACACAGCGGGGGTAATAAGCAAAAAAGCAATGAATTCAATGCAATCCTTGTGAAAAGGCATCCGAGTCACTGCGTAAGGAAGTATGCTGTGTTTTCTCCACATCTTCCTATCCTACAGTAAATTGACATTCCTGCTTAATGCTTTTTGTCAAATACCAACAGATAAAAAAATAAAAATAACATAATGCCTTGCAATGCTTGCCAACACTGGAAATACTTTTTTCAATTTCCAAATTGTACTCCACATCTTTACGGTGCAAATGTGCAAATATTTGCTGTGTGACGTGCCAACAGGTAAACAGTCATTTTGAAATGACTCATTTCTCCCACTTTTCAGGTTGTAAATCTGAGTCTTGTTGACACAGCCCTCGGCTACAGACTGCGCGACTCTGCTCGTTGTGATATGAGGATATCATTTTCTTCCCGGATGGAGGACGTCTAGAAGGCTTTCCGAATTCACTTTTCTTTTTTTGCGCAAAGTATGGCAGTGAAGACAAGTTGGCATAACTGAACTGAGGCGTGGGTGGGGAGGAGTGCGTAGCTAGAAGCACCAATGGGCTAAAGCCATGCAGCAAGCAAGCACAGACGCCAGACACAGACAAAGAGCAAAGGGCCTCAAGTGAACCTTAGCGATGACACACACTGCATGCACACACTTCACCTGAAAATCAGCTATTTTCAAATGTTAACTAAATGGACCCTAAGGGTCCATTTGAGGATTTTACAGTGAAGTATATCAGGTGGTAATGAGCCGGTGACCAACCTGTCAGAGGGGGAGAAGGACAGGTGCTCATCACACACATCCCCCTCCAGGCCCAGGCTGCTCCAGCTACTGCTGTTCCCATTGCTACTGGTGGAGAGAAGGAAGGTACACTGAAATCCCCCAGTGTTCATTTAAAGGGAAATTCAACCTAAATCCCATTGTTCTAATGTGAGGACATTGATAATATAGTGTGGCAAAAAAAGTGTATTTCTCTGCTAAATAACGACGAGCGTTGAGTGTACGGAATGTACGCCCAATGATGTGAAATGACATGTTTGACGTCATTGTTTAACAATGTCAACATTTCACTGAGAAATATACATACAATAATTTTTGCCACACTACCTGGTTCCACTCACCCAATAGAGGGATTTAGGCTTAAAATCAGTTACATTTTCCTTTAACTCCCAGAGTATACAAATGGAAGCAAATAGACCCCCAAAGGTCCATTTGTACACTCTTGTTAGATTAACGCAGAGGTATTTTACTGTGTAACAAGGGACACAGTTACTGTCAAAGTCTATTTGTGTTTGTTGTGTTTTGAGGCTATATCATAACCTCAAATGACACCCGTGTGATTTGCGATCCAATAATAACTTTACTGCAATGGAACAAACAGACCAGCAAATTATCAAAGTGATGAGCAGTTACATGATAATTTCCAAATTATACTTTACTCTAGCACTATAAGAAGTCTAAGAAAATAAAATAAAAAAAAAGTTACGGAATGACTAATGGCTTAACATCATCTACCAACAACAAAGGTGAGGCTCATAACAAAAGAGGATTCTCCCTAAATGATGCATGTCTTTCCATCACTGATCCCAGTGATCCCTGTCTGATGTTGATATAGGCATCCTACTGTAGTGTTAGATCATTACATTCTTGTCTTCTCTTAACCCATTTAGGCCTACGATTATTGACTGCTTTAACTACTGAAAAATAGCAGATATACAAGCTTGTAGATCTGCTATTTTTGAAAAATCATGATTTTTCTTTGCAAGTCTTTGAATATATCTATTTAAAAGCGAACATTTGTAAATCAAATATTTGCTTCTGGGGGGTCCCTGGAACAACATATTTTGAGATGGGGGTCCGTGGCTAAATACCTGTAATTTTGGGGGTCCTTGACATGAAAAACTTTGAGAACCACTGATTTAGAGGAAGGATTTAGAAGTCGGGTCAAAGATCGGGTCAAAGATATTCAAAGACTTCCACACATTTTCCAGTTTTTTCAAAAATAGCAGATCTACAAGTTCGCAGCGCGGCACTCGGTGCCGCGCTGTGAGCTTGTATATCTGCTATTTTTCTAAAGTTAAAGCATAAAATAACGGTTAAAGTGGTTAAAATCTAACGCGACTCGGGCGCGTTCCAGGTATTTGAGCGTTAATCTTGTTAATCCCGCGCATTCCAGTGGGAGGCCGAGCTGGCAACAGCAGCACAGAAGTACTCACTAATTAGTCAGTGATTAGCCCGCTGCCCGCTGGCCGTAGCCTGCATGCCGTCATACCGTGGCGTGCAGCGCACAAGGGGCAGGGTGGTGGAGGTTATTTTTTGACGTCTAAAAATACCTCCTCCGAGATGCATTCCCTTGTCTACGGGTTTCTCTCCGCGGTTTGTGTGAGTGACACATGCTGACAGCTCGTTCATAAGTCCGTCAGCATGCTTTGCGTCTGCATGAATCCTCAAAGGTGATTCTTTTTTTTCCCCCCCCTCCCCTCAGCCGTTTCATCTGTGGGGCGGAAATGGTTTGAGAAGGCTTTTGAAGAGGGACTAAATGAATTACACATGCTGGACTTTGTTCCTGTGGAAAATGCACCCAGGGCGACGAGAACGCTCAAAGACACACCTTTAGAAAATATTATGATACCTTCACTTGGCCCGCGTGTCCAAAATAACTTGCTGCTCGCACATTCTGCTCTCAGTACCTCAGGACACAATCTTGCATGTTGACTAGCTTTGCTTCCATAGAGATGGCAGGCAGCGCCAGAAAATATCAACGGCAGTTTCCACCCCATGCCTTGACTTGAGACTGGGTGAGACCGCGTTGCCGAGACAGCCGAAACTCAGATCTCCTCACGTACTCTCGTGCCCGTGCTCAGTTCTCACTCACATACGGTACAATGTGCTGGTGTGTCGATCCCAGGGAGGGAAACCCAACTTCCTTGAAGTTTGACATGAAGTAAATGCAACACATTTACTCCAACATTCTCATAAGAACTTGGCTGCAGTGGACCGCTAAATCAAAATCTATAACAGCGTTACCATGAGAGAACACATGTGTAATGCAATATTTGCTCAAATCAGAGAAAATTGTTTCTTGGCAGCGGAGCACCAGAGAGGCTTGCCATGACCTGGGGAAACCTCACGTCCGGCCGCGGCCACGGGAGACTCCTTCTAACCCTTGATGACTGACATGAACCATGGAAGAACGTGTCTTGTACAGCACTCAACTACAATCTCTAATAATAGTAGTAATAATAGTAGTGGCAGTAATGGTGCCAGATTAACAGAGAGAAACTTCACCCCATGGTTTAACGCTTAAGATGAGTTGTTAAATGGAAGTGAGCTTTGGTTTTGGAATACACTTGCAGACCCGCCAACCTTGAGAACATATTTTGAGTACCACACTTGTGCCACTTTGCTTGAACACGATCATTTCCCACCAACAATAACATAAATATCGTGTCCGATAAGATTATGAATGACAACATTATGTTGATAAGTTATATTGAGTAAATACAATAGAAATGTTTTCATCAGTATCAAGCAGCTCTAAAGCGTGCGTACACACACACACACACACACACACACACACACACACACACACACACACACACACACACACACACACACACACACACACACACACACACACACACACACACACACACACACACACACACACACACACACACACACACACACACACACACACACACACACACACAATTATACGTAATTGAAGGAAAACCATGCTGATAATTCTCCTGTGCCGATTTATTGGGGCGGCTTCATTTTCTCATTCAGCCAAGTGGCTTTGGTGGAACTTGCTGTCATTTATGTTTAGGGTCAGATGTTATCAGCACCAAAGTAATTAGGCCACCACCTACAGTATTACAACTTACACAAGCGCTTCTTTTCATTATGGAGATATTACGTTTTTGGTGTAATTTGCCACATTGCTCTGAGAAAGTATATAATTCGATGTCCATTTATTACCTGCTGATTCTTGATGCCAATATCTTAGCTTGCAAATAATCTACATACACAAAGGCAGGCCATCTCAACCCCTCCCCCAGTCTGTTTAGTTTTGCAGAGGAGTTCAAAGAACATCCCCGCTCCCCAACGAGGAACCAGGTGCAAGCCATTCGCCCAGCATATCGGATCTAAACTAGCTACTAGTAGCATATAGCTCAATGATAGCTGCTGTACAATTTAAGCTCTTATCCAGGGCCACTTACAAGCATAAGATCGGAATAATCAGAGAAAGCAAGAACTCTTTTGTTTATAGACTAGTGCAGAGGACAATGTAGAGCCTCAAAGAAACTAGGATACCAAAATCAAAGAACCTAGCATCTGTCTAAACATCATGCTATCTAAATAACATTCTGCAATAACATGCTGTAGTAACGGCTTCAAGCATGCAACTATATGGCATAGTAGTTGAAAATAATCACATGTAAAACATACATGTGTGCATAAATTCCAACAAATATCTTGGTTACACCAACACTGAATTAGTAGACAACATTGAACGTTTTGTTGTTTTTTTTGTCATTGGGGAGATCACAACGACATGTCGCAGTTTGTTTAATGTTACAGTGTCAGACAGTAGTATTAGAACATGCATCCTGGCAGAAAGAAGTCTGTGCTCTGCTCAGCGCGTAAAGGGGTGCATAATCAAACTTGCAAGGCGACACCAGCTTTTGCATACTTTGGCAGGACAATTGTACTAGCGTACTTTGATGTCAAAATGTGTGGTACGAAAGATGCTCACGGGTTGGCAGGTCTGCATGCGGATGTCAATTACACAGCTTACGTGATTCATCAACAAAGCCATGTCAATAAGTCACATTCAAAGTTGTTGGTGTGACTCACTGACAAAGGCACACAGAGAACTACTGGACTCTGAAAACATCATGCATACCTCTCACTAATGTGTTGGAAACTGGACGTAGAGTACGGTACCTGTCACTAAGGTGGAGGAAACTGCTGTTATCATCTGGGGGCTCATCCTCAAAGCTCAGGTTGGACCAGCTGCCCAGGCTGTCATCTCCCACACTCAGCTGCTGGGACATGGTTGACTCAGTGGCTTCCCTTCCCGTAGAGCTACGGACGCAGAGGATGGAGGGAAGGAGTGAGTGGGAAAGGAGACATGATTCAATTACATCCCTTTATAAAATAAAAAGATTTGCAACTCCAAAATAAACTACTTCAGACTAAGGTGAACATGGAGCAATCTTAGTCAATGCAGTGGAGGTCATGGTTATCAGTAGCAGTTGTAAGGAAGTGTCGTATACGGTCGGCTTTCGACCTTCGGGTAGCAACGAGAGGAGATAGCGCTCTCTGGTAGGCTGATATAGGGACTTTCTAAATGTGGTACATTTATTTTCTCTGACTTTGAACACAGCCAGTATAAATGGTATCTTTGTGGAAGCGCTAGGCTCATGTGGTAGCCTATCCTACAAGTAGGCTACAGGAACAGAAATATCATGGCTTAGATTTTTTTCCTAATCATTCTAGCTATTTATTATATTGTATTGATCATTAGTTGAAACAAAATGATATGGCCAAGTGCGCTGCCACGTTGTTATCGTTTTAATTAACTAGTGATTTAAGCATGACGAGTTTGTTGTTGAAAAAGACATCAAGCTATGGGCTATTTTTATCCGTCTCACTGCCGACTCTTAAGTACATTTCAAACCTTTTTTTCCCTCCACACCTTACAACCTCAACAATCTCCCGACTTTGTTCGACAGTCTGTAGTAATCTGTGTGTTGGAGAGCTACCTTTATGGTGTAGTTAGCAAAATGTCAAGTCAAGTATTGTCCTCTGTAGACACTTTTACTTGTAGAAAGTGAGTGATATCAATGTTTAAAGGCAAGATGAATGCATTAAGTTGTAGTGATGAAAATCACAACAAATACCAAGAACTGAAAACGTTATTCTCAATGGAAGATGCCCCCTCAAAAAATTAAAGAAAGAAGAAAAATAACAATAATAATAATCCCATTACTGGACGATTTCTAATCAACCAGACAAGAACTTTACAGCTAGCCATAAAGAGCAGCATGTGTACAGGAAAGTAATGGAAAGCTACTGTAAGGGCGAGTCATGGCATGTGTGTACCTGAGGTTGGCGGCCTGGCAGGCATTGGACAGTGCTGAGGCCATTATCTCAGTGGTCAAGCTTTCAGCATAGCTAGCCCCGTCATGGCCGATGCCGCTGTCTGCATTGAGGCTGGTGTTGCTCAGCTCGCGCTTGGCTGTCTCCATGGCTGTGGACACCATCTCCTCTGCGAAGGCCGCCCTGCAGTCCATGTGGATGTGGATCTTGGGGATCTCAAGGCCACATAGTCGCTCTGCCCCAGAAGCACACTCCTGAGCCCTCTTCCTCCTCTGGCCTGTCTGGTGCTGGTGGTGCCGGCTGGGCTTGCTGCAGTAGGGGCACTCCTGGGACTGACAGTAACGGCAGGTCCTGTCCCCCAGAGTTTGACCCAGTGTTGCGCTCTCAGACAGCCTCTCAGTGTGGGAGTATCGGTCTGGGCCTTGCGCCCTCTGGTGCTCTCTGGCCGCATGTCCAGCTGAGGCAAGGCCTATCTCCAGGGTGTCGTCCACTATCTTTCTGGCATAGTGCTCTATGACCTGCATCACCCCGCTGCTGTAGACTCCATCATACAGGCTGCCTGTACTGTGGTAGTGCCTGTTCTTACTCTCCTTGGACAACAAGGGGCAGGAGAAGGAGTTCCTGATGAGATTCTCTGTCATGTCTTCCAATTTGGATTTCTTATAAAGGCAGGAATCCGTTAGAGACTTGGGCAAACGCACAGAGGACGGGCGCAGCTTGCATGTGACATCACAGGTGATGTTGTATGCCAAAGACTCCGCAAAGTTTACCAGGTTGCCATACTCCCTCTGACTTTGTTCTTCAGAGTCCCTGCAGCTACACTGGCCCTCCTGATCTGAAGGAGAACCCATTGTCCCTAGTCTGTCCCTTGGAATAGGGCCCTCGTAACCAGACACCTTCCATTCCTCTGGTAGGGACCTGGAGGAGTGAAACAGGCCAGTGGAGGGTCTCTGCTTAATCTTGCGAGCAGCGTGCGCCAAGCCCAGTTTGATGGAGCGGTAGGCCAATCGGCTGGCATACTGGTCGAGGACCAACTCCCTACTGCCTCCCTCCTTCTTGAGAACCCTAATGAGGTAGCCGGCATATTCATCCGTCACGCTCTCACAGCTGGGGTACTCTGAGGACAGGCCAGAGCTGGAGCTGGAGGCTGTGGTCGTGGTGGAGGACGAGGGGGAGGGAGGGTGGAGGACAGAGTTAAGCAAGGCACTGGACCACTGCTCGGCCAGCCTCCCCACTCTACTACTCTGGTCTGTACTGGGGAGGAGTTGGTGGTGGTATTGAGGACATTCTGATCTGGAGTCCAGGCTGCTCCTCCTCCTGAGAGCTCTGCGGTGGGGACACTGTTGTCCAGAGCCCACCATCCTCTTCACGTCACTGATGACCTCTCCTGCAACCTCCCCGGCATAGACCCACAGTGTGTTCAGGGTCTGCTCCGAGAACTGGGCCGTCACGCTGTCTCTCCTCCTCCCCTCGTCCCCTCTCCCTGCCCTGGTGTCCATCACCGCCCCTAGGGTGTCCATCTCCGTCGCCATGGAGACAATGTGGTAGGCCAGCCTCTCAGCATAGTGGAGGGCTTCCTTGTTGGACATTCTGCGACACGATGACAGGTTGAGCTCAGGTCGGTGAACCCCTGTCTCCCAACACCTGGCAGCGCCAACCACACCTCCATCTTCTTCCTCCTCCTCCTCTTCCTCCTCCCCTTCCTCGTTGCCCTCCGCCTCCTCAGACAGAGACCTCATCAGTTTGAGCATGAAGTCTGCTTTGTCTGCCTCAGGTGTGGAGTCCTTTGACCCCGGGTCAGGCTCGGGCTGATCGTGTGGAGTGGGAGGGGGAGTTGCAGGGGAGAACTCTTTCGCCAGCTTGCCTTTCAGCTTCTTGGAAAACTGCCTGATCTGCTTCTCCTTGGACAGCTCATATGGTTGCTGGGGGGTGGAAGGGGGCGTGCCGGGAGTCCCACTAGATTTGAGACTGGAGCTGGGGGACGAGTCACCACCGGGCACCGGTGACTTCCGCCGCCCGCCTGCTTCTAAGCCCGGTACATCTAGTGTGTCCATCACCATCACAGGGCGCGTCTCGACTACAGGTCTGGTCTTAGAACTAGGCTCGCAGACAGCTCTATCCTGACTCTGAGAGGGAGTAGGGAGAGAGTCAGTGTCTGCTCCCTGCACAGTCGTATCTCCCTTCCTCATAGACCCACAGTCTTTAAAATCATATCTGAAGCTCTCCTTGCCAGCTCTATTCTTTGAGGGGGAATCTGGGACATCATCACTGACTGCATCAGTTCTGGAAGAGGAGCCTCTTCGGCTTCCGATGGTCTTCGTGAAGAACTCGGCACAGTCACCGAAACCCTTTTTCATTTTTGTGGCAGTTATTAGCTCACAAGCCTCGTTTACTATCATATCCACCATGTTGCCAGAGAAGTTGTGGAAGGGTTTCCCATGGGAGGGCTCTTCCTCTGTGGCCTGGTTCTGATTCCCGTGGTAGGAGGGGTCAGTCTGTGTGGCTGTGGTTGTGTCAGAGGAGGTTGCAGTCACCAGGCTCCTCTTTGGGCTGGTCTGGGAGGTATGGGCCACACTAGTCTTACACTGACAGACCTCCTCAGCAGACTGGAGATGGGAGAGGGCCTGTCCAGCCTGGGGAACAGGAACACAGCTGGCCATGCCTGACACTGTGAACAAGGCTTTTTTCACAGTGCATCCAGCTTCTTCACCTGAGGGACCAGGTGCTGCTTCAGCTGGGCTGGTGTGGAACACTTGCTGCTGGCCAGTAGTAGCACTGCAGGTGTGAGTGGTGGTATCCTCTGCACTGACATAGTAGATGTTGTCTTGAGAGACGCTGATAGCTGCCTGACTCGTAAAGGCCACGTCAGCCTGGGACAGCTCAATGAAGGCCTCTTGGAGAACTGACTCGGACAGATCTGAGGCATAGGAGGACACCACCTCCTCGTCCTCCTCTTCCTCCAGCCCACAGCCAAAAGGCCAGTTGCTTGGGTAGAGAGGGGTGGAGGGATGGGAGAACTGACACACCTCCATTATGCCCTCAAACACTAGCTCCTCTGCCAAGTCGGCAGCAAAGCTTGTCACGGTGCTATGGAACATCCGCTTCTTCACTGCGAGGAATTCCTTAAGCGCGCCGGACACAGCCTCCCCGACCAGGAAGCCAGCCAGACCACTGATGGCCCGCTCTTTCAGCACGTAGGCACGGCGCATGCCAATCTCATGGAAGGCCATCTGAAACACTGAGGAGGTAAGCCTAGCAGCCAGGTGGCAGAGTGTGGTAGTGCAGGTGGACACACCCTTTTGGAGGTCTCGCAGGGCACTGCCCAGACTCATCTCCACCAGATCTGTGGCAAACCTCTGTATGCCATCCTTCAAAGACTGAGGCTTCTGCTGCAGCTTGGCCACTGTCACGGTCTCCTGGATGTCCGACAGTTTCATCAGGTGACCTGATGGATTCTGGAACTCCTTATGGCAGACACAGCTGAGGTTCTTGTTGTCACTGATGTCAATGGGTGACTGGTAGCCACAAACAGAACCCAAAATCTCTTTGGAGAGACTGTTGGCAAAGTCAGAGTAGGTCTTATATAGTGAACAAAGGTCCTGGGGTTTACGCAATTCTGAGCAATCCCCTCCATTCCTGTCAGTCTTCCAGAAGTATTCCAGAGGCCCACCAGTGTCTCCCAAGGGACTGAAGGCTGAGGAGCTGAGAGGGCTGAAAAGTGGACCCCCACTCTCTTCGCAGGAGGTTCGCACGGGCCGGGGAGAATCAGGTACGTCAGAGTGGGGGGAGTAGGGAGAGCCTGGTTTCAGAGGAGTGGGTTTCTTCACATTAGCAGGGAGGGTGGGCTGGTCAAAGCGGTGAGGGTTCATGCCCTTTGTGGAGCAGCCACGGGACACATACTTGGAGCCACTGATGCTCGTCTCAGAGGGTCTTCTCTTCTGGGAGGTGGTGCCACTCGTGGAGTCCATGGGCAGAGTAAGAGTGCCACTCTCTGAGCTCAACTCATCCAGATCATCAAACTGGTCAAAGCTGTCAAAGAACTCGCTGACCTCCGAGTCTGAGTCTTCAACTCGCTCTCTGGGTCCCCCTGGCACCTGGGGGATGTCCAACTTCGCCAGCAAACTCTTCTGGTAACCCACCTCGTCCAGGAAGATGATAGGGCTTGGGCTGGAGCAATCAGAATCTTCTGATTCGCTGAAATTGGTCGAGGACGAGGGTAGACAGATTCCAGGGTTACAGTGGGTCCACTGGGATTCTACACCTGACGACCTCTGCACAGTGACAGACACCTCAGGCCCCGACGTGTGTTTGGTTGAAGACTTCTTGGAGGAGGAGCTTATGATCACACGGGAGCCCGATAGGTCCTTTCGTCTCTTATGGGCTGGGACCGTCTGGGATGCTACGTCCCGCGTTTTACCATGGTAATAGGGTGCTGCAGCTAGAGGCAGAGGGGAGAGGAGAAGAATGGGTTAAAATACTGATTTTGTGAGACGAGCTCAAAGTAAAGTATGACACATTAAAGTATAAACATTAAGCGAGTTCAGTGAAGAAAACAATAGAGCTGTCAGTCAGTGTTTATCCAATTAATTCAGGGCCACTTTGCCTTCACAATTACAATAATTATATAATTCAGATGGATCCCCATCTGAAAACTATGTCACTGCATCTAGCCGTCAAAGTAATATTCATTCACATCAGTTATCTATTATATTGTTAAAATATTTCTTGGCTGTCTTGAACTCTTATCATTGCCGTCTCATTCAACAGCCAGCAACGAATCTTTCATTGCATTGATTGGTTTGATCACTGTGACATCATGTATATGCAAATGAATGCCAGACACTGTCAGGTTAAAACCAGAGTGGAATAAGAGAGTGGAAATCAACAGAAGTAAAAAAATACTTGATCAGTTCCCGGAGGTTCTGTGGTGAGCGATTTAAATGCATTAAACAGACAGAAGTGCAATTTTTTTGTTCACAAATTGGTTTGTAATTTCATCAATGACATAAAGCCATGTAAAATTTGAGTCTGAGTAATGTTACCTGCCTTACCTTAACATAATTAAAACTTAACTTGGTTAACGAGTATATTTCTGTTTAAAACATTTTAAAAGAGCACCACAAATGGTTGATGCTGGTGTTCAATGCCAACTTCTGGGATCTGATCTGGAAATTGCAGTGAAAAGAATTTATCCATTGGATTGGAGTCGCCAGTCTGTCTTCACACCACTCTGGTTAAAACCTACAGTATCTATATTATGTTCTCATTCACCGTCACCCGTGTCCTCTTCCTCCAGATGTTCCAGGGCAGTCACAAAGTCATCCTCAATCGATGACACAGACTGGTTGGTGTCGTCTTCCTCCGGCTGGCAGGGTTCGGCTGTGCCCCTGTGAAGGGCTTGCAGCTCCAGGGCATAGCGGACACCTGCTGTGTAGCGTCCCAGCAGGCCCGCCATAGACGACACACTGGCCTGAGAGCAGGAGGTTGGGCTGGGACCATGTCTTAAAACACATATTGCCTTTAACCAGCACTGTGTACAGAGACAGAGACATAGAAAAAGAGAGAAAGTTCTGATTAGAAATAGAAACATCATAGAAATATCGTTAGATACCATTTGAGCCAGAAATATCGTTTTAACATAATACTCATTATTACTTCTATAGAAACATTAAATGAATCCTAAAAAAGGATGAAAATTACAGGTGTATTTAATATTACTACTACTAAGTAGTAATACTTTTCCATTTCTATGATTTAACATACTGTATGTGTGTTAGATGTCCTTGCCATGAACATGTATCTATTTCAAAATCATGAACAAAATCAAAATAAGTTGACAGGTTAGCATCGAGGCCAGCAGTAAGGGCCACACTAGGGAGGAAAATGAGGACACCCAAAGGCATGATTTACACTTCAGCCAAATCCAGCCTGAATCAGATCTGTGTCACATCGAGATTGGAATCTGATTAGTTTTATATGACCATGTGACCATTTAAACCAATCAGATTCCAATCTGGATGTGACATAGATCTGATTCAGGCTGGATTTGGCTGCAGTGTAAATCAGGCCAAAATGTCTGGCTTTGCAATCTAGTGTGTTCTGCTTGTTTGTCACATACGTATCTTGAGGCAGAGATTTCTTCTCACAAATCACATAAAATGCAAGTTATCTTGCTTACAATTCAGCATAAAAAATAAATTAAAAAATCACACCAGTGTGAACCAAGCGGTGGTGTCCATTCATTTCAAGGCTGTGTGTGTGTGTGTGTGTGTGTGTGTGTGTGTGTGTGTGTGTGTGTGTGTGTGTGTGTGTGTGTGTGTGTGTGTGTGTGTGTGTGTGTGCGTGCACATCTCAAGGCTGCTCAACAGCACCTCTCTGGTCAGTCAATGGTATTGCAGGCCTGGCTAAAGCTACATACAGACACAAACGGACACACACACACACGGCCATGCTATGGAGACGGTGTGACCACCGCTCAAAAACTGATTGTAATACATTGACAAGTCTGCCTATGTATTACAGTTGCTCTAACAACAATAATAGTATCATTAAAAAAAGGTATATAGTAAAAAAAAAAAAAAAAAAACAGTATGCTGATACATCCCTACTGCCAAGGAATAATAATCTCATTCAGAATAAAAAAACAAATAAAACAGCACTTGGTGAGGAGAGTCTGCGTACCATCAATGGTTGTCACGCTCCTAAGAGCCCCAGACACAAGACAAGCTAATCATCTAAGAGCCGTTGGCTTTACAAACTCTCTGGAATTCACATGGGAGTTTTCTTTCTCCCAGTACTACAGATGGGCAGCCTTGTTATGGCTGTGCTCTTGATTGCGGTTTGATATGTTGCACATGCAGAACACAGCATCACTTGGCCCTACAGTACCTCCGTCTGTGCCTGCGCTGTAGGGGCAGGCGGTCTCGCTGTCTGCAATACAAAACCCACAACAAAAGCCATACGGTGGGCCACAGGGTCTGTCTTGCGCACGCACACACACACAGACACACAAAGCTGCAATTGAGGTCTAAGAAAACAAACTTCTTTCCTTCCACCTGTTTGTTGACAGGGTGAGAGCAACATCTCACAGCTGTGCGTATGCAACGAGGGACGGCTGAAAAATTAAGAAGGGGTGAAAACAGGAAGGTTGTATGTAAACAAAGAGGCCCTTTTTGCTGTGCATTCGGCTTTGTCTCGTATCCCTTCTCTCCAGTGCCTGTGGTCTGCTCACTTGTGCATAATGTATTATGTTTGCTCCGTTGACACAGGTCTGGGTCATGGTCTCTACCTGGGTACCGGTGTCCTTGCGTTCGGCCAGCCAGCGGGAGTCCTTTAACATCAGCACCTCGTCGTTCTTCAGACTATGGACGTGGACGGACCTTAGCAGCTCACACAGCTCCCCCGGCAGAGAGGAAAGAGCCTGGGAAATAGGACCAATAAGTTATCCTTTGGCTCAGAGGAGAATTGGTCTCACCATAGCAAACATAATGGGTGTCGATCATATAGGATCCCAGATCCAGTGGTAATCACATTATGATCAAACACCCTCTATTAGTACTGCTAATCTGATAACCTTGATACATATCACCCAGTGTTTATGAAGCCACACCATTACCAAATGTACAACAGTTTTTTTTTCTTTTTTTAAGTTTAGTTTATTTGATCAACTCATACATTTATACAAGTCTTACATCCACATAATCATTGTTACAGGTGATCAAAAAGAATAGGCTGAAGCTGAAAGCTTGTGAATGCCTATCCTACGTATTCATGAATTAAAACATTGATTAGTTATAAGAGTGTTCAGATTTTTGCAGGCTCATCATAAAAAAGAAAAAAAAAAGAAAGAAAAAGAGAAAGGAAACGAAAATGTGTATGGAATAGGGTGACCAGACTTCCTGGTTTGGCCGGGACTGTCCTGTTTTCAAGCTGCACGTCCCGGTGTCCCGACAAATATCTCTAAAACACTAATATGTCCCGGTTTTCAACATTCACTACAAAATTGTCCCGGTTTTCGCCAGAATTAAAATAATAGTAGCTGTTTTCAGTGGTTGCAGAGACATTTACCATGTTCTTTTCATGTAAACATGCTCACCTAAACAATCAGAAAACATGAACAAATGTATTGCGTGTCTGAATTCAACGCTGAGGCTGTTTGTCAATCACTCGCTGCCTGTATGCAACCCTGCGGTGCGTGTGTGCGCGTGCACGAACGTCAGAGAATGGGCACGCGCGTGCGCGGTAACGTGCGCATTGCTTTGAGGGTCCCGGTTTTAGGCAACAGTGGTTCGCGTCCCGGTTTGAGCGGCTGAAAATATGGTAACCCTAATATGGAAAGAAAAACTTGATAAAGGGAATACCCATTACATAAACAATAACAATTCAAGAATCAGAAATATGTTATAAGAGTATACCTTCTAGAGAATGATAATGGAAGAACGTAAGTGAAATGTCCATACAATTTCGGCCGTGGCAGATTAAAAACAACTCAAAAGACAAAAACAAAGTATAAGGAGGAAAAAAATAATAACAATAACAATAATGAAGACTATGTTTTGCTGTATTTAGCCAGGATATTTGATTTGAGTATTTTTTTAAATCGTAAAATGTTTTTACTGTGTTCAGTCAAACTGTTCCAGATCATGTTATGTGAATACAATTTTAATTGTAGACTCTACAGCAGAATGTTGACTAAAAGGCAGGGCAACAAATACTTCTAAATGCTGGATATTACAGGAAAAACTGTACATGTTATATTTTGGTGTTCATATAAACAGCAAATAAGTTTTACAAATGTTGGAAAACTTCTTTGGTGTCAGGAATGGAGGAAATACTGTACTGTCAATACTGTCTAGGAGCTTCCTCCAACTGGTGATGTCATCACTGTGCATCACTGTAGTGATTTTCATTTGACGTCCATATTTCCCATTGCCATATAATAATATGACCAAAGAAACTGATATTGTTGTTTTGATATGGACTCGTATTTATTCATTATAGGTTTTCCCTTATCTGTTGCCCTACCTTTCATATGAACATTTTGCACTAACCATCATACACCATACTGTAAAGTTTACCTGAAGAGTGACATCTTCCCCTTCACAGTGACCAGGCAGACACACAAAATGGATCTGAAGAAGCACAACCATTGTCAGTCTCAAAGTCTTTTACATTTCTGTGATTAGGCTGTGTGTGTGTGTGTGTGTGTGTGTGTGTGTGTGTGTGCGCGTGTGTGTTGACAAACCTCTGTTAACTTTGTTGTATCCCTTGTGTGCAGCTCCAGATCGACACTACACAGCTCTTTTTTGTTCCTCAAAAGGCTCTTCACACACTGCGGCCCGCTGTCACGAACAGTCTACAAACACAGACATTTATCATTAACTCTTATCCTGCCAGATTATTTATTTATTTATTGGGTCTGGTGCCATCAAAAAGCAGCTTACCTTTGCAACGTTATAGCAGATTGATAGACTTTTTTTTTTTTTTTTTTTTTTTAAGTGCCTAGTCTGCGCTTTCGCTTTTCACCCAGCAGAGGGCGGCGTCATGCAAGAATTAATGTGAATTGGCTGTTCTGGCATACCGTACATTCAGAGCACTCTGGCCATAGAGACTCTCAGAGCCAGAGAAATCAACACGGAAGAGAATTGGTCTCCGTTGATGTTAACGCATAATGGATTTTTATGACCATCACTGCTCGTGATGTGATTACAGTACACGGCGGTGCGACCCCTCATCAGCTTAAGGACATCAACAAGGTAAACGAACGAGCGCCGTATTGGCGCGCCTCACTCTCTAGAATTGGGGCGAACAGGAACGTCCAAAGCAGTATAAGAGTTAAGTCCAATAGCAGCTCTATCAAACATATGATTTTTTTTTTTTTTTTTTTTTTTTAAACATCTTTTATAGGTTTTGTAAAGAAAAATCAGTAACAAATGTCATGAAATAATGTTCCTTAAATATACATTTCAGCAGGTTTTGAGGACCATGTGGAAAACTTTACATTTGACTGCACTGCATTACTTTCTTACTGCTTCCCTGGTAATGAAACACAGATAAATGGGCTAGTGCTTTGTGATTTGGCCAAAATACTATCGTCACGTGGGGTCACTCATGAATCAGTTCCCGGAGGTCTTCTGGTGGGCGATTTGAATGCATTGAACAGAGACAGAACTGCAATTTCTGGTCACACTAGTAATCAATAAATTCTTTCAGAGAAAATACCTAAATAGCCTATACAGGAGGTTTGCAACTAATCCTGCTGGTGTTTTTGTGGTGTTGTATATTGTCAGAATTGGCTTTGTTTGCATTAGTTTATGTGCTAAACAAGTGACTTTGGAAGTCAACGAGATGCTATTTTTGGATTATTCATTTGACCATGATACTGACATTCTGACTACTGACAGTGACAAGATACTGAGTACAGGCCAGGTTATTGTTTACAGTTTACAGACACTTTACACTTCTATTTGCAACAGAGAGACTGTTATAAAGGTTATTTAGCTGGATGTCATAGATACAAGCAATTTGTCTTCTGTAACAGAAGGATAAATAAAAATTGTTTCATCATGAATCTGAATTTGTGCTCATTAAGGTAAGCATCAAAGCGTGATAAAGAGCTGAAATAATTAAAAATAGTGCTCTTAAATATGTATTTATGCATTTCCTAGCATAAAAGGGTGAATGAATAACATCGGCCATCGGCTAAAGTGTTATTTCAAACATCGGCATTGGCCAAGAATTTCCTTATCGGTGCATCACTGCATCCCCATTAATTTCTAATCAACTACGCAACAGAGCGATATATGTCACAAATGGACTAGTTACACCATGACAAGGTATGTACACAACCTAAACCTCTACCAACGTGTCGTTGCACTTTAAGAAACAGCCAATCATAAACATGGTGGTTGCACCTCTTTCCGGATGGAGGCTCTGGTCCTGAGTGGGACTCCTCTGATACGGGCGCAGGCGTCCATAGCAACAGAGGGCTGGGCGTGGCTGGCTGATTGGCCCGCCACTCACCTGTTCAGAAAGGGGGCAGAGAATGAGAGATGGGTGAGTGTCAGGTTCCATCCCCACTCGCATGTAAAAGCTGAGAACTGTATCACTTTCTTTATATCAATCTACACACCAGTTACAAGCGCTAGAATTATTTCCATCAGTCTTTCACACTACTATACTCTGAAGTAACTCAATAAAAGCAGTGATGGGTTTCAGTGAGCTGTGAAAAGTGGAAGCACTATTATATTACGCCTCCCATTCACTGTCATAGAGGAAGAGGCCAAAACAGGTACAATCTGGAGCGGTCAGGAGGAGTTTAAGTGTGATTAAGTCCCGAGTGTCAAATAAACATAAATTAGGCCTTAGCCAGCCACTCATTAACAAGACCAAAAGGTTTTAAATGATGATTAGACAGGCTCAAGCATGCGACACAAATTACAAAGCATTTAACCTGACTCATGAGAAACACATTTTCGTGACTTGGGCTGTGGTTCTTTTGTTTGTGCACAAGGACATAATCTTATAAGAACCTTGTGAAAAATATGAAACGGGCTCTTAGAAGTAGTTCAAGACTTATCCTGATGGGGAGGTTAGTATAATGTAGGCCCATCTTGCCTTTGATATTCTTTAAACACTGAGGCCTGCATCAATGATCAAACAGTGAGACAAGAGAACAGGGGTGTGTGTTCTGAACCAGAGGAGGGGAAACACACTCAGTAAGCATGACAGAGCTAAAGGCGGCAAAATATTTACAGTGTACAAGGAGGAAAAGTTTCCCAAGAAATCCAAGCCTTTCCTTTGAGGTGCTGTCCAAAGCAGCCGATTGAGTCTAGACACGGGCAGGCGGTCCTACGGATCAGCCCCCATCCTGCACCCTGAGAATCGGGAAGGAAAAGTGCATGCCACTGGCTTCCTCTGGCAATCCAGGACCTGCTCGCTTCTCACGGGTGCATTAGCGGGCTGTTCAAAAACAACAAAGCCAGCCACTGCTGCCTAACCTCAACTATGCAGCACATCCCGGCTCAGTCATGAGAGAAGGAGTCACAATGATGTCTATTATGGCAGTGAATATGTATCTAGAACAGGGTTGGCATTAGCAAAGCTGCTTTATGTAGCCTGTGGTGTGCGTGTGTCTGTTTTACATAGCTTCAGCACTCAATGGTACTTCCTAAGGGTTCATTTCGAATAGATCTCTCTCCAGAATCCTAATTCTAAATAGATCTTATTCAACTAACCGAGGAGTGGAGTTAAGCCTTTGGCCACAAATGAAAAAGGTATGCCAACCCAAGTGTAATCTTGAAGTCAATTTACACAGTACATTCAACTTATAAGGTAGATCGGCAGCAATACGTGTGTCATTGGTAGGGGTCTTTAATCACCTTAAAGAAACAGACACAGTCAAGAATTGGGAGAAAACTAAAGCCTTCTGTGCGACCAGAGAAACCAGTGTACTGTGCTGGTCATGGTTTAACAAAGTTATACTTTGTCTACTTTTAACTTAAATTTGCTCTGATTCTGTGGGGAAAAGGCAATGACACTATGCTTGCATGATGATGATGACATGTCATGGACTATCTGACCACTACAAGGAGACACAACACAAGCATTAGGCACTCAAGCATTCACTGAGTCACGAGGAAAAATGATACTGTATGTGATGTCCATACAAAGTATTGTGTGGCACAACAACCATTTGACACATAAATATAGACTACCTGCAAACCCCACCGCCAAGTAAATAAATATGAGTATGATTCATGAATGTTGATTTCCAACACATTTTATTTTATATAATAATAATAAATACACAAATTCAACGGTGACTGCAGTGTAATTTCAAGGACCCCCAGTTGGCTCAATGACAAACTTTCAATACACCTAGGCAAACCCAAACCCATCCTCTTTGGGTCTAGTCATAAACTCAACAAATCGATAACTTCACAATCATAGTAGGTGATATTGTGAAAAAAACTAAATCTCCCACCTGGGTTGCATTCTCCTGTAGGCTGTTGGGTGTGGAGACACCTTTAGAGGCAAACCTTTCGGTTTCCAGTGATAAAATGACGACCACAGTAATCAAAAAAGTCAACCAAAGAATTTGTTTCTTGCAGAGGGTCGCCCCGCTGGTCAATAGCAAAACACGGAAGACTCTAGGAGGTGCACATATTCTGCCCCTCCTTGACTATGGAGTCCTCGTATGGTATCCCTGCCTCAATTGTCTTAAAGTCAAAGCTCCTAACAGCCAAAAACAAACTGATTAGGGTCCTATCCTGCTTGGCCTTCCTTCTCAGGCCCACCTCACTGCTTATTACTATATAAGCGTGTGGTGGCTCACGGTAGCTGACAGAGTACAGCATCTTGCAATGGGCCTGGTGTACAAGATAGACTACACCACCAAGATACCCATGTACCTGACAAAATACTTCCTAAATGTCAAGGATGTCCACAATTACAACACCAGAGGCAGCTCCACAAATCACATTCAACACAGATTTGACTCAAATTCATTCTCCTAGTATACCACTAACATAAATGCTAAATGGTAAATGGTGCATTTATATAGTGCTTTTATCCAAGGCGCTTTACATAGATTGTGCATTGCATTCACCCACCCATTCATACACCGGTGGAGGAGGAAACCATGCAAGGCACCAACCTACTCACTGGGAGCAATTAGGGTTCAGAGTCTTGCTCAAGGACTCTTCAACATTAACTCAGGGGGAGCCCGGATTCGAACTGGGAACCCTTCGTGCTCTAATAGCGGTTTCTCTACCCCTGAGCTATGCCGCCCCCTGGAACGCCCTACTGCAAACCCTAAAGGAGTGTAAATCCCTTCAAAATCTGTCTGAAAAGTCAATTACAGGCGCCTGCTACTCGAAACTCAATTGTAATAGACTAAGCCCATACTTACCTCCCCTTTTCCACTGTACATCTTATTTCTTTTTAATTTGATTTTCCTTTTTCTTTCATTTTTGTTCTTCTTTATGACTGTGTTCTATCCGTCTGTTTTCAATGTTAAATGAGATACATAAAGTGGTTCCTGTGACAAATAACCCGAAAAGCTTACCTGGATCTCCTTTTAGTTGACCTTGTACCAGGGATTTGTACTGTCATTAAACTGTACTTTTTCCTAGCAACCTTCTAATAAAGTCTTCAATCAAGCAATCAATAAATTGTTGTCCCAGAAATACCATTAAATGGGGGTCCGTAGGCATGTCAAACTGGGGGTCCTTGAAATTAAAATGGTTGAGAATCACTGCTAGAGCTGTAAATTCTTCTCTTATGGGTCCCTGGCATATCTTTTCAAATAAGTGTCAATTTGGGGGTCCCTGACATGAAAATTGGTTTACATATTTATTTTATATTTTATAAATACACAAATTCAACGGTGACTGATTGATTGATTGATTGATTGATTGAAGATTGAATAATTTATTAGCAGTTTGCAATAGAAAAAAGTACAGTTTCATGACAGCACAAATCACTGGTACACGGTCAACTAAAAGGAGATCCTAGAAAGCCTTACGGCTTATTTACACGGGAATCACACTTTATGTATCTCATATAACATTGAAAGACAGACGGATAGAACATAGTACTTTATCTAGGATAACATCAATTTCAAAAGCAGAAAAAGCATAACATCAATTACAAAAGCACTGCAGTGTAAGGAAAAGCCACCACCACCAACAACAACAACAATAATGACAGCAGGATGCAGGAGGCGACAACATAAGGCATCTCTTTTTGGATGGAGATGCTCAGAATTCAGATGATTCCATCCACACCCGTATGGGCATAATAATATGGCGCAACCCGCCGTTATCAAAACCAGTAACATGCTTGCAAAATGTGGTCATTTTGAAGACACACAGAAGAAAGCCTGATACATTATGTAAAAGTGACACATTTACATTAAATATCATGTCATTGTTGATAAGTTTTTCTTGTCAGTAAATAATGTGTATCATTAGCAGCAGTAATAAAGGCCCTGCATGGCTATCGTTCAGCTCGGCCTGTGATGTCAGCTCAGTAGCAGCAGGCTAACGTTAGCAACGTAAAGAAGACACGGAAATATAGTAATTACTGTGAAACGTGCGAAGAAACGTACATTTTGTGGCGCTTTACTGGACGTCCAAATACGCACAATAAGCGTCTTTATATCGAATCGTAACGTCTCACCGTTCAGTGTAGGACTGTGGCAGGGTTGACGATGTCCAATGTTTTCATGATGTGCGACGTGCGAACGATTCGTTCATTTTTGTTGCACCCCTCTCTTCTGGCAGCAGGATGTGTATGAGTGGTGGATGTTGTTTATGTAGGGACTTCAGCTGGACTTGATGCACAGAACCCAGTGGTGTAAAGTAAGTACATTTACTAAGTACTGTACTTGGGTAAAATTTTGAGGTATAATACTCCACTACATCTCAGAGGCAAATATTGTATTTTTACTACACTAAAATTATTAATATAAACTTTAGTTAGTTACTTTGTAGATTTTGATTATCATTACAAAACATACACACTTCAGCCTTATAACCCCTAATTTCAGCTATTTGAGAAACATTTGATAGAAACGTATTATATTGGTGTAGTTTCACCTACTCCCAAAATGAATCAAAACCCCCATCACCAGTGTAAAATGACAGTCCATGAAAACAAGCCTGATTCAGACGAAGATAATCGCACTCGGAGAACACAATGTTGCGCAGCAGCAGCAGCAGCACACTTAAATAAAGTCGAGGACAGAGGAGTCGATTATAACATATTCTGCATTCAACGCTTTCCCTTATCTGAAAAAAAATCGAACCTCTGTTCGAAGTGGAGCTGTGTGTGTGTGTGTGTGTGTGTGTGTGTGTGTGTGTGTGTGTGTGCAGGGCCGTGCTTAGCGATTTGGAGGCCCCAGGCAAACCCCAGTTTGAGGCCCCTGGGTCGGGAGCCATATGCGGGTCGCGGACCAATTTCTAGGGGTCGCGAATAAATACTCCCTTATGTTTTGTTTCCTATATTTTAGCTTTTAATTATTTGAAAATATATATATATTTTTTTTAATAACACAATTTTAATAGCCTATAAACTCTAGCACTTTTCCAAAAGAATTCCAGAGAAAATAATAAGAGGAGGAGGGAGAAAACAGGGGTTGAGTGTTTTACTCAGGGACACTGCAACACATTGCTAACCTGGCCTGGAATCGTACCTGTGACAACCAGGGATCTGGTTCCCTTGGCAGGCTCACTAACCACTCAGCTATGGATGGCCACAATGTTTGACATATAAAAGATAAACAATGAGCTTCAACTTCTCTCACCAGAAGCAACTTACACAGGACAGGTAAAGTAATAAGAATAAGAATACTGAGTTAAACATTACATTACATGACCATGTTAACAGCCTTTTGTTAAGGGCCCTTTTACTATTTATATATGAGGGTATTGAGAGCTTGAGTTTGAGAGCTGGTGGGGCACCAAATGAATTTGGGGGCCCTCAAAACGTTAAATATAAATATATACAGTATAAATCTTGTTTATATTTTTAAGGAGACTAAAGTAACTTGTGACATTAAAGCTTTTCAGATAATCAGAGCCCATTGTTGCAGCGACAGGCCAACTTCTTTCAGGTGGTAATTAGCTGCATGTCTGTGGCAGAAATGTCATCTAAGGATGGTTGCTTCATGTTAAATAACACACTTCAGCTCAAGTTTCATACACTATTAAACCTATGAATTGAATCAGTGTTATTACTTATAGTGTTTTAAAAAAACGTAATTATAATAAGAATAAGAATAACTTTTAAGTGCATGTTTTGCAGTGGTTTTCAAAGACAAAGTTTGTCTCACAGGACAGTCAGTGGGTTAAGGCTATACATATCCATTTGAAGTTAAACACATACATTACATGACTATGTTAAGGGCCTTTTTACTGTTTATTTACATTTGACGATAACTCATGGAGCCCCCTGGGTGTTTCTGTTTGAGAGATTGAGAGGCCCCAAATGGATATATTTGGGCCCCTCAAAATGTTAAATATAAATAAACAGTATACAAACTATGCGTGCCATCTTTAAGAAGCCCCAGTAAACCCTGTGAAAGTATTTCAAGTTAAACATCACATTTCATGTTAAGGCCCTTTTTACCCTTCTTTTATATTGATCTCATCCCGGGCCCCACTTCAAACTATCTGGGGCCCCCAAAATGAAATGGAATTGATACACATATATTATATGTATATATAAATATGGGGGCCCTCAAAACTTTTTTTAAATATAAATATATACACACACTTTAGAAATAATGTATCCATTCCCTGCATCGATCCTTCTTAAAGTTAAAGTAATGTACGTGACATCACAGAACAGACACAAAAGAACCGCTTGGGTAATCAGGACCATTGTTCTCTGGTCACACCTTTGAGAGCCACGCTCTTTTCAGATTCTAATGAGCTAATGTTAACCCTCACCCTCACTTCAACTGTTCTCTGTCTCACAGTTGAGAGCTCAACTGGGGCCCCCTGATGGCCATGTTGGTTAAAAAATAAAATAATAATAATAATCTCATGAGGCCCCCAGGCTGTGAGGGGGCCCCAGGCGGCTGCCTATTTTGCCTGTATGGTAAGCACGGCCCTGTGTGTGTGTGTGTGTGTGTGTGTGTGTGTGTGTGTGTGTGTGTGTGTGTGCAACAGCGCCCCTCCCTTAACATGTGTGGCCAGAAAAGGTTACTGCAGGCTACATACCCGGAGACAGACAGACAGACAGACAGACAAACAGACAAACAGACAGACAGACAGACAGACCCACACACACGGCCACGTATAGGGAGCTCCACACAGCTCCAAAAGAGCCTTTGCTGAGTAGCCTAGGGCCCTAGGCTACACTTTTTGTCTACCTACCTACCTACCCACCCACCAACTGTGTATCACCGGTCTACAATTTGCAACTGGACGTAGACAAGGTTTTACTCCTGATCATTTCTGTAGGCCTAGGCAGTGGTTTCCAAACTTTTAAGCTCAAGACCCAAACGAGAAATTAGACGTTTAGGGACCCAAACTAGTGAAAATAGCAGATCTATGAATATGATAACCTAAAAAGCACTTTGAGTGTGGAGCTCAAACACACTGGGAGTGGCTTTGACAGCAGCACCTGCTGTGCAGTGCTGTCATAATTCCACTCTCCAGTCTCCCTCCCTCCCCCTATCTAATTATTGGAAAGCATTAAACACTTGATATTCGTTGTGTTTTCATCTTTGTTAGGGCCTTGTTATAGGCTACGAGGACGAAAGTCCCTAGAAGCTCACAACGAGGCGCAAAGCAATTTTGGTTCCCAGTTCGATTCAGGGCTCCCACGAACCGCGAATTGCATCCGATGTGCAGGTTTTGGTGCCTTGCATGGTTTCTTCGCTCTCGGTGTATGAATGTAAGTGTGAATGGGTGAATATCTTTGAATTTATGAAAGTTTTTTTTTTTTTTTTTTTTTTTACTTTTTTAAATGTAGGCCTAAGACACATTTGAAGAAGGTCCAGGGGGACCGAAACGTCTGTCAACTAAAATAAAGATGAGCAGCTGAGCAAGAGCAGAGTGCGGGAGTTTTTGTTCATGAAATATATTTTCATGATTTCTTCAGTATTCAGTCCTACGCACCTGCACCTGAATCTAGTGGATGTGCGAATACTTCCCCTACATAAATGTAGGCCTATACCAGGAGACGGAAAAAAGAAGATAAGCCAATTACTCATGACATAACCGAATGGCAAATCGAGTGGCAAAGTGAGTTTAACATATATTGTTTAATGCAATCAGACTTTTCTTTTTGGATGTAAGGGCTGTCAAGGCCAGAAAGTAGTTTTCTGCCACTTAGGCGTCCCGCATAACTTCCGGGTATGATGATGATGTCACGCGCATACCCTCTATTGTATAACTGTACCTCTACTTTTTTCAAACTGTTAATAAAGTATTCAATCAATCAAAACTCAGAGGAGGGCTGTGAACAGTTCAAAAACCTGCCTACTAGTGACATCATCATATCTTCATAAATGCGAGAACAATGGCTAGTATAATAGCATAAAAAAGTTTCCAGGAAGAGAAAGTCAGCAGTTTCTATTGTATGTGATGTCACTGGTAGGCGGTTTTCTGAACTTTCTTGGATTTGGCAATAAATAATTATAAATGATGGTAAGTTTACTGATTCAGTCGCATTCTTTTCTTTGTGCCGTAAAACCTGTGATTAGACACCAAAACCAACTCAAGTAATTAATTGAGACTAGAGGGCGGCCGAGCGTCTAGTCAGCAACCTTGCCAACTCGCGAACGATGTATATAGGGAATGAATGCCCCGGCCTTTAAAGTTATACTATGTAACTTTTTTAATAAAATAAATCTTAAAATTGTCCTAATTATTAAATCGCTAAAGTTTTAGAACACCCATTCTGTTAATTTCAGCTCCCAAAGCCCTTTCTTTATATGTGTTCTACTGAGCCCTGGTGGCCGTGACCGGGGCTGTCATATGCATCATTCTGTACACGTGTCTCCCTACCGGCCAATGACAGCCCAGATCATACACTGCCGAGCTCTTCAGGAAGTACACTGCAGTGTTTACACTGGTCTAGGAGTTTAGCATGTAAGTCCCCAACCGCTGCTCGTAGAGGGACACGAAAGACCTCTATGAATGTGTCTCGGCGAGGCGGACGCGGTGGTCTGAAGGCCCGGTCCGCGGCGAAAAACGGCCGAAAAAAGCAGACACGACCGCGGTTTGCTATACCGCTACTGACCACTAGTTGAGCAACTTACACAGTATAGCTTTAATGCAAACCCCATTATACCTGTTGTCATAGGACCCGTTTTGACCATCTGTTTTCCTGTGTCCATTTATGCCCATATGGAGATATCTGTCTGTCTGCGTCCATTTTATGCCCATATATGGAGATCTCTGTATCTGTCTGTCGGGCGGCCGAGCGTCTAGTCGGGGACCGGCCTAGTCGGGGACCGGCCTACTCAGGAACGATGTAAATAGGGAATGAATGCCCCACCCTTTAATGCAAACCCCATTATACCTGTTGTCATAGGACCCGTTTTGACCATCTGTTTGCCTGTGTCCATTTATGCCCATATGGCGATATCTGTCTGTCTGCGTCCATTTTATCCCCATATATGGAGATCTCTGTATCTGTCTGTCGGGCGGCCGAGCGTCTAGTCGGGGACCGGCCTACTCAGGAACGATGTAAATAGGGAATGAATGCCCCACCCTTTAATGCAAACCCCATTATACCTGTTGTCATAGGACCCGTTTTGACCATCTGTTTGCCTGTGTCCATTTATGCCCATATATGGAGATATCTGTATCTGTCTGTCTGCGGGTGTCATTCGAATTAGCGACGGTCGCATGAGCCGACTCCAGCTGAACACAGCGAAGCGCTCTCTACCTTCTTGCCCACCACTGGTTCTGTCGGAGGTTGTCTTTGCACAACAGTCTGTAAAGAGTGACAGCTGGCAGCCTGGCACGTTGTGAAAATTGGAGGAATTTACACACGGTCCGTGTCACTCCGTGTGTAACAACCGGTTTGTTTTGTGGGCTGACGCTATACAATGGATGTTAATTAAGCGGCAGGGGAAAGTGTTATCTTGGAGGACGATGGAACAGAACGTCATAATTTATTCGCATTTATTGGCTGACCCGTTTCCATTCACTAATGCGCATTTATTTTTTTCGATAAAGCCTCAAAATCCACCTCCTCCAAGCGCATAAATGTTTTTGCGGATAATGAAAGTTTATTCGAAATTTGTTTCCATAAAAAGACTTATGCGCAAAAGCCTTAATGCGCATTAAGAGGCTTTATGGAAACGCCACTTATGTCTGTCTTGGGCTTATCTCAACAGACCAGACATCACCTTGTCTCTATGATGTCAGCCATTCCCAAATATGGAGTTCTATGTCAGTCTTGCCAAAATATAGAGGTGCTTAAATATGGATTATCAGGTTAGCCTATAAATACTTTGCAATATCTCAAGGAGTCAGGTATATTCTATTTGTCAAGAAGACTTCTCTTGCTGCACAAGCGCAGTTCATTTTGAAAATGCTGGGTGTACAGGGTGGTCAGAACCCAGAAGTTGCAAACAATAGTTCAGGTAATAATAATGCAAACAATGGAAGTCCGCTTTCTCCTGGGACCATTATATCGGGTGGAAGTAATAAACCTGCTGCAAAAGACCAGCAGAAGCTACTGCAAGTCTTGCAATTTCTGAGGGAGAGCAATTTGACAGAGTCTGTTGAAGTTTTATGCAAAGAAACAGGTTTATCAGAAGTAGAAGATTCAAATGGTCTTGAGACTTTAGGTTCAGACGGTGTTACAGGAACCGCTGATCCAGAAGGTGTGTGTGATGCAAACTCACTACTTAGACGGGTATCAGTCTCATCCTCTGCCGCCTCGGCCAGTGCAGCTCAAAGGTCATCGAAAGGATCCATTGGGACGGGAAAGGATCAACCAGACCTCAGTGCTGAGCTGTTGGCATACGGCCAGCAGGGGGATCCACTTCTCTATGAAGTGTATTATAGCAGCCTGAAGCGCTTCATAGAAAGCGTCTTGGACTGCCACAGAGCAGAACTCTCTCAGGTCTACTATCCACTCTTTGTCCACATGTATCTGGAACTGGTCTACAACAACCATGAGAATGAGGCTAAGGCCTTTTTTGAGAAATTCAGTGGGGACCAGGAGTGCTACTATGAGGATGACCTCCGTGTTTTGCGCAGCTTTTCCAAGAAAGAGCATATGAGGGGCAACGAGACTATGCTGGACTTCCGCACCAGCCAGTTTGTGCTACGCATCTCCCGGGACTCGTACCAACTGCTGAAGAGGCACCTGCAGGAGCGTCAGAACAACCAGATCTGGAATATCATACGAGAGCACCTTTACATTGACACCTTTGATGGCCATCCACGCAGCAAAGCCCAGGTCGACGCCATGTCAGGGAGCCTGGCTGGCGAAGCCAAGCGAGAGGCCAATATGGCTAAGGTATTCTATGGACTGCTGAAAGAACCGGAAATTGAGTTGCCCATTGATGAAGAGGATGATGAGGTGGATAATGAGGAAGGTAAGCCCAGGAGGAAGAAACCTAAGAAGGACAGCATGAGTTCCAAGAGCAAGAAACAAGACCTTAATGCACCCCAGTCGCCCAATAGGATCCTCTTTCCAGAGCTGAAGGACTCAGACAAGCTAGACAAGATCATGTGCATTAAGGAGGCCACTAAGAGGATCCGACTTGGACCAGACACACTTCCTTCTATATGTTTCTACTCTTTTCTCAATGCATATCAGGGGTTGACAGCAGTAGACATTGCAGATGACTCTAGCTTGATTGCCGCGGGCTTTGCAGACTCCACTGTACGGGTTTGGAGTGTCACACCCCAAAAACTCAGGAAGGTTAAATCTGCAGCAAACTTAGGTTTAATCGACAAAGAGTATGACAATGTTCAGGAGAGAATCATGGATGAAAATACAGCCAGTGAATCTAAGGTCCTCTATGGGCACAGTGGCCCAGTTTATGGCATCAGTTTCAGCCCAGACAGAAATTACTTGTTATCAAGCTCTGAGGATGGGGCTGTTAGACTTTGGAGTCTGCAGACCTTTACCTGTCTGGTGTGCTACAAAGGCCACAATTACCCAGTGTGGGATATCCAGTTCTCCCCCTATGGATACTACTTTATTTCAGGTGGACATGACAGAGTTGCCCGTTTGTGGGCAACTGATCACTATCAGCATCTGCGGATGTTTGCTGGTCATCTTGCTGACGTCACCTGCACCTGCTTCCACCCAAACTCCAACTATGTGGTCACAGGCTCTGCAGACCGTACCGTTCGCCTCTGGAATGTCTTAACTGGAAATTGTGTGCGCATTTTCACTGGTCACAAGGGCCCGATCCATGCCCTGGCCTTCTCTCCCAATGGGAAATTCCTGGCATCAGGAGCCACTGATGGCAGAGTTCTTCTGTGGGATATTGGTCATGGTCTGATGATTAGTGAGCTGAAAGGCCATACAGACACAATTTACTCCCTCACTTTTAGCAGAGATGGGGAGATCCTTGCTTCTGGTTCCATGGATAATACAGTTCGCTTGTGGGATGCAATGAAGGCATTTAATGATGTAGAGACATCATTTAATGCAAATAATGACTCTACAGCAACTATAGGGCACATCCACCTACTAGATAACTCTCAGGAGCTTCTGTTAGGCACCTATATGTCCAAGTCCACACCGGTGCACCTACACTTCACTCGGCGGAACTTATTGCTTGCTGCAGGGGCATACAACCCATGTGAAAGCTAATTTATGTTTTGAAACTGAAATGTGAACTTTGAAACTTATTACTGTAACACGATAGATACAGTAGATAGATAGTGTGGGGAACTGAACCAGACCAAGACACAATTTGGCAATTCAAGCATGCCCAAAGCGCATGTATTAGGGGCAATACACAATATTGGGGATTGGGGGAAAAAATAATAATAATGCCGTTCAGGCATATATAAAAACATAAATTCTTCCCAGGTTTGGGGCATCTGCTCATCTTCTCTTCTCTTCACAGGGTTAGGCGGTTTGGATCGCTTACTTGAATGCGGATGAGAGTATTGCTTTTCCTTTTTCAGGTACAGGTGAGTATCATTCCTTTTCTCTACAGGCCAAGGTAAGTAACGCTCCCCTCTCTAGGGTCAGGTAAGTACTTCTATTTTCCTTCCACAGGTTCCAGCAGGTGAGTGTTAGTTCTCTTCCCGGGGTCCAGGTTGGCAAGGTAAGTATGTCGTCAGGTAAGTATTTATTTAGGGCTATTTGTGCCCATAGGTTTCCGCACAATAACTACAAAAACTAAAAATACTGTTCCTGCGAAACAGTGTGGGCTTGCAAGAAACACCATGTATGGGCACAAAGATCTTCCCTTTGGCTGCTCCTCATTGGCTAAGGGCCCTGCCTGTGTAATGTTGGTCAGTTTTGAGGAGAATAATCTTACTATATAAAGATTCGGGAGAACAAACTGACCAAGAACGCTGCTCCCTCATTGCTTCCTGCCTTTGTACTGTCAGAGAATAAACTTGATCTACAAAGATTTGGTATAACAGAGGGGGCGTAAATTATAGCATATACTGATATAACATACTGCTCTCGAGCAAACGTGTTGTTATTTATATCAGGTCGCACTTGTTGATGATGATGTCACCTAGAACGCTGCTCCTCATTGGCCAAGGTCCCTGCCTTTGTACTGTCTGTAATTCTTTTGCAGAGAATAAACTTGACCTATAAAGATTTGTTATAACAGAGGGGGCGTAACTGGTCTCGAGCCAATGTGTTGTTGTTATTTATATCAGGTCGCACTTGTTGGTGATGATGTCACCTAGAACGCTGCTCCTCATTGGCCAAAGGGCCCTGCCTTTGTACTGTCGGTCATTTTCTTGCGGAGAATAAACTTGACCTATAAAGATTCGGTATAACATACTGGTCTCGCCTTTCAGCGAGTCCACAATTAAGCCTGATGCAGGACAGGAAAGAGAGTGGCAAGGTCAAGCCTAGTTATGACATCCGCATTACATATGACAACAGAGCGGATGTTACTCACACACTGCCGTATTGCTGAGTCATGAGCGACATACATTCTCATAGCTTAATGGCACAGACATCCAACCTCATCTTGCGTAAAGGAATAAGTAAGTCCTTCCTCTTGCTCACTCGCTCTTCAGTCTCCATGGAGGAGGTGGGAGTGGCCCTGATGGCCTCCGCAGCTTCCTCAGTACTGTATGCACCTTGCTTCCTCACATCCTCCACCCTGTCCAGTGTAACCCCATGACAGAGCCAGCCTTCCAGCAGCCAGTTTACTATGTATCACATTGATTGGAAATAGGGGGAAACAAAGCCTGTATAAAGCTAATAAACGCTCTCAAATTAAACTGATTTGTGTAGGCTACTCTGCACAAATATGTAGTGTAAAAGCAACAGTTTATGTAAATTCACACAGATTGGTACACATTATTCTCTGTGCTGTAGTCATGTGATCAAGATGTATCTGTCCCATGTCATTCCGATTGGCTACGATTGACTTTCATAATTTGTGGGAGGGGCCTGTTTTGTGACTACATAAAATTTTGCCCATACCTCACCAAATCGGTACACATTATCTCTGGAGACTGGAGTCATGTAATCAAGATGTATCTGCAAAATGTTCCATATTTCATTCTAATTGACAACTGTCTTTCAAACTTTGTGGGTCCTGGACTCCTGGGTAGGCAACCCAGCCTGGCAGAAACCTGTGCTCTGAGGAGTGCACTTTTCTGAAGTGCAAGTTTGTTTTTTAACTAGGTCTACCGGTAGGCCTATGTATTAATTGTGGGCTCGCCTATAAGGCGAGCACACTTTAGATATTGTCATTATTTATCTATCAGGCAGGCAGGCAGGCAATCAGTAGACGGGAACTTCGGTTCCTTTCTACTCCTACATACTTAGTGAGAAAATGAAAATAAAAACATCAATGTGTTCAGTTTACAGTGGCGAAGTGTGCTATTATTTTCTATAGCAATCGGCCAAATGGTGGCGCTTCGAATGTGTGAACTTTGAACAGATAGAGCTCATGCTGTTTGAGGTACGTACAGCCATGAAACCTGTATACACGTATGCGTCTCCTCATGCCGAACAACTTTTACGCTCTGACATTTGACCTCTGACCTTTAGATCCCCCAGAATTTTGAATTATATGAAAAACAGTAAAAATCTATCTCCTCCTGGGATTTTTGCATAACGCGCACGAAACTTTTTTCACATGAACTTTGGACCAATACGGTCAAACTGTCTGGTCGGATTTCTTTTAAAGCGAAAGATTATTTTTTAATAATTCAATAAATATTGCGGTTTTATGCAAATTATTCTTCTGCCTCTAAATCATACATGCAATCTTATTCCAATCGGCCAAAGGGGGGCGCTATAGGAAGCATTTGAAAATTCAAACTTCAAACGGGCATAAGTCATGACTCGTTTCGTTTGAAGACATGCAACTTGCTTACACGCGTGCTTTGACTCAAGCGGAAGACATCTGTGTCTTTGTTGAGTAAGCTCCGCCCTTAGATTTTCCGCCATTTTGAGCAGTTTGTAAAACGCTTAAACCCGCTTTTATTCTGGAATTTTCGCGTCACGTCCACAAAACTTTTTTTACATGAACTTTGGACCAATATCTAAAGATCTGTCAGATCGGATTTTTTTTTTTATTGAAACATGCTTTTTTAAATAATTCAATAAATATTGCAGTTTTATGCAAATTATTCTTCTGCCTCTAAATCATACATGCAAAATAACATGTTCATGGCATTTGGCAAAGATGTAGAGTGTTAGTCCAAATATCACTAAAACCAATCTTACTCCAATTGGCCAAAGGGGGGGCGCTATATCATTTTGAGCAGTTTGTGAAACGCTTAAACCCGTTAGGATTTTTTTTAACAATTTGCATGAAACATTCTACACACAATCTAAGGACCTTTATTGTGTGTGTGCCTATGAAGTGCACACACACAAAAAATAAATAAATAAATAAATATAGCTGCAAGCAGCGATAGTGGCCAAAGCCAAAAACACCTCAAATCATGAACACAGACTGCAATGTGCGTGAAATCTTGCAAGCACATTCCCAATAGGTCAAGGAACAGATACCACCCTTCTCACATTGGCCTGTTATAGCGCCACCAGCGGGTCAACTTTTGCACAACACATTTTTGGAACAAAATGGACCAATCTTTGACGTCAGTAACGTCAAAGAGAGCACCGCCTGCGATCTTGACATTTTGTACTTTTATAGCCATTGTTTTCTGGCTTGAAGCGAGCCCACAATTGTTTCGAAGGAACAATATTTTCTAGTTAGTGATGATATTTCGCTTGACTGAAGTCCATTTGTCTGCCTCTTAGCAGGATAAGTCCAAAAGTAAACAAAATTTGTAGTAGCAACTTTGTGGAAATGTCATGGAGAAAGTTATTTTTGTAATTGTGCACACATGTAGGCCTACAATCATTAATGCTAACTCTTTTTGAGCAGTGCTCCTGGAAGGAGCTAAGCTCCAACATCTGGCTTTCTCTGGGCTCTGAAGCATGGCCTACATCTGGCCTATATATTGGAACAATGTGCTCAACGTTTGTTGTACACCCCCAAAAATATCTGGGCTCTGAAGTGTGGCCTACATCTTGGCACAAAGTGCTCCACGTTTGTTGTACACCCCCAAAAATGTCCGGGCGGCTCTGAAGCGTGGCCTACATCGGGCTCAGTTTGTTGTGCGCCCAGTCACATTGGCCAAGCTTTGCAGGACGCTTAATTAAATTAACTAATAAATAGCACCGCTCACTTCACACTAGGTGTTCTTTTCTTAACACATAATAGAAGTTATAGAACAGTACAAACACAATGTGTATGCATTCGATTTTTATTGAAGAAGGAAGATATGAATAGGTAGCCTTTTTAAGGCAACTCGCATATGAACAAAAGCTGAACCATTTATTTATTTAGAATACAAAAATACACATCTCAGTGACTCCAAATTGTAATAAATAGTTAACCATGCATTATAACCATAAAAAGGCACAGAAAACAGTCACTTAGTAGTCATAAAAATGATCAACTACTTTACCAAAAATCATCCAGATATGAATACAGGTGACAACTGTAACATTATATTCAAAATGTGAAAACACAATACACATATCATTTAACCCTAGGCAATAAATATGCAAATGTTGTTTATACCTATATATTTTTTTGAAATTAAAACTGTGCCATTGTAAACATAATGTAAACAAATTAAATTCGCTTCTCACCCATCGTGTTAGAAACCATGTCAAGTTATCCTGTCCTATGAGATCCTTGTGTGGGTGGGTTTGGTTGGTTTTTGAAGACCAGGCAGTTTGCAGCATTATTTACAGACCACTGGGGGGAAAAGCTCAGAAAAGGATCGGAGGAAGTTGGCAACTTCCACTTTCAGTGGAAAAGTCGAACACTCTTTTGCCTGGTGTCTAGACCTACACACTTTTCTTACTTAGCTGTGCGTCAGTGTCGGGCAAGGACTAAAAACTTGTCACAATGCAACGTGAGCTTGTAGATCTGTTATTTTCTGTGTTTAACACCAGCGCACAACTAAGTATAAAATCAGGCATTACATAACCCATCAGACACGTTGGATGTACAGATACCATGACCATATACAGAGAGCTTGGAAACTGTGACAACCGTGTCTAAAAGGAATCACTTTTAATTCCGTGTCTGGGAGGGTGGATTTTTTTTATGGGGGAGAAGGTGCAAATCTAATGAAAACCACATAGATCAAGGCAGCTATAGCAGCAGATCAACAACTGCTCTCGTTAAAACACAAAGTAACAGAAAGCCCCCAAAGACGAGCCCTACATCTGGACTAGTCTACTTTAACCCAGGCTGTTGTGAAGGAATGTGGCTATGTGTAGGTCCACCGTGTCACCTGCAAGTAAATAATATGGATTTACTGAATGAATAAAGACCTAGGGCCTACTGCAGTTCTGTCAGTATTTTAAACAATGGATTAAATTATCTTTAGTCAGATAGTGGTACAACTGAATGGACAAGATCTAAAAATGTTTTTAAAACTAAAGAAAGAAAGAGTTTTATAGTGGCAACTATGTTTTTCATTAAACCTGGCTAGTTATGGGGATGAACCCTTTATTTTATATCTCTGAAGGCATACTAAACTTTAGACTCCGACATAGTAGGCCAACTTAAATACAATGCTAACGTATAACCTAAAGTATAATGTATAACCTGTAATTTAAGATTGTAAAGGATTCATCTCATTATGCCATTGTAATACTATATACTGCATAAACTGGCATGAGGTACATAAGCAATTTTAGAACAATTCTATTAGTTCATGTTGGGACACAGTAATGTGATATAGCACCCTCTGGTGGAATATCAACAACGTTGATTCACATCTCTTTTGCTTAGTAATCCAATCCCTGAATCACATTTTGATTCCATTTTGTATATTCCCTATTCAGGGCACAACTCAGGGCGCTGCTAACTTTCAGTAATCATTAAAAAAAAAGAAAAAAAGAAGAAAAAACACAAAACCTTATATGGCAATATAACTAACGATCATATTGCTGGACAAATGACATTTTGCATCATGGTAAAAACATTTAGGAGAAAGGCTAAAATAAAAAATAAATAAATAAAATTGGTAGCCAATTATATGCATACAGTTGATGTTGATGATAGTCAAATTTGCCACTGTTGAAACACATGCACACATTGTGCATACATACACATTCACTCATGCGCACAGTAATACATTGTGATACATATACAGTATGTACATCATAGCACAACAGTCCCATCTGCCCGTTCTAATCATCAACTGACACAGAACTACTAAGGAGAATCTTCTCGGAAGCACAGAGGAACATGGACCTAAAAACTAGTAAACTGATGGAAGAAATTTGCAGTCAGTATAAGAAAGGAGCAGTCTGTCGATGGGTTCATTTGGATCCTCGGACAATGAGGAGTACATGTACAAAAGAAAAACCCACCCCACGCTTTCAGTTTCATCCCACTGGGGGATACCACGTCAAAGAGCTGCAGAGGACAGATACTGTATCAAAACAACATAAGAGAGAAAATATTGCACCATCATTAGAATACAACAGCATCATCATGTACAAGAGATCAGAACAGAATCAATAATCCACGATCGGTGTTATGGTGCAATATACACATTCCAATGTGTAAGCTGTGCACAATGCACACCATGTCAGCAATTTACAAAGGCATTAGACTACAACACTTATTGTTTGCATACACCGGTATACTGTATATACAGTGCATACTATATATATATATATATATATATATATATATATATATATATATATATATATATATAGTATGTACACATTTTTCATCACATATACAAATATACCCTGTAATGCCACCGATCTTACAGAAGAGGAAAAGTAGTGTTCTATCAACATTTTACTTGCAATAAAAACAGAAAAAGCTGCACTTGAGCGAGTCTTACACAGGTTCGCAGATCAACTGCTCTATTGTATTTTTAGAAATCAAAATCTTACCTCCTATAACCATTAAAATAGTGTTATTGTGTGAAATACTGAATGTTAAATAATTGCTAAGTTAAAAACTTGAGGTGAATGTCTTAATTCTGTGAATGATATGAGGATTTGCACTTGCATAATGCAAGGAGTAAAAAGTGCCTTGTAAAATATTACTTAAAAAAACTACAATATCGGCTTGGCTTCAACAACCATTGATGATTTTTTTTTTTTTTCATTTTCACCCAATTTAGTCGTTAAAGCGGCACTATGTAACATTTTTGAATGAATACAATGTCATTTTGTCCAATCTGTATGGCAGAGCATGTTAATACAATATAACTTACAACTGGGCTGGTTGTATTTTGTCTCCCTGCTCTTCTACAGAGACAATTAGATGGTGTCAAAGGTCCTGTCTCACTTAGACACAGGATCTGACATGAATTTTGACTTGATGGACAAGATTCAATTTATCCCCTGAGCAAGCAGGTAGGCCCTATTATCTCAATGGTAAAAAATAAATAAATCAGCACTTCTGCAGATAACCGGGTTAGCTGGGATAGAAGAGGAAAGTTACATAGTGCAGCTTTAAGCCAATTCGAAAATTCCCCTGTCACTGCTGACCCCTGCTGGTAAGTGTAGGGTGCAGCGGGAGGGTGCCCAACCAAGTGTGTCCTCTGATACACGTGATGTAACCAGCCCCTTCTTTTTACCTGGCAATGAGGAGTTTCACCAGGAGAGAGTAAAGCTCCTTTCAGACGGCAGGCGGTTGACGCCCTCGAGCGCGTGCGAATCTCACGGGGTCGCGCCCGCTCGCCTCTCCGCGCCTCAACTTCTCCGCGCGTCCCAAATAATCGCCCGTCTCTCATTGAAAATGAATTATAGGGCGCACTTTGCCGTCCATCTGAAAGGCGCTCAACACATGCAGAGGAACACACTATCCTTCTCAGTTTCCGATCCCCCGCTGAACAGGCGCCCCTACACCCGTAGGAGTTGCTAGCGCAGTGACAGAGGTTGGCCGGGCCATCCAGCGTCCCAACTGCAAACATGGGCAACTTTGTTTGTTGGAGCGCCCAGCCGCCCACCCAAGCTCCACACTGTGGAGGTCTCCATGATGGGAAGAAACTTTATCCCGATACCTCCCCCCCCCCACCCCCTCTATATAATTTGTAAGACATAATAACATCATGGAGTAAAATATGTTTTGTCTAAAGAGTTGCTTTCCGTGCTACGTTTTCAGATGTTTCGGTTTGGAAGTGTTGCGGACATTCACTTTGGTACTGATTTTCACATCAACAGAAAACACGTGTCAACTTATAGCTACACATTTCTAATAATTATACCTCTTCAATGCTGTTTTTATGTTCTTACAATGTCTACCGATAAAGCACATTTCACAACAAGTGACTTTGAAAATATGGCACTTGACACAAGTCTTTGACACATAATCGTCATGCAAATAAAATAAATAAAAGCTAGAAAAACGTCAAGCATGATTCAGACCAGAAAGGATGCTTTCAGTAGTAACAAATGGCATTGTAATACTTAAGTCATATAAAACTTGTTCAAGTGTTATTTTTGCACACAAAAACTCAGACATTAACCATGCAATTAAACATAGTATATAAAGTTGAGCGAGCGTAGCATGCAACAGCATTTCACCCCTCTTCTCAGAGCACCGACGGCACCTCGCAGAATACTGTCTTGACTGTGACATTACAGCTCTCCTCGCCGGTATCCATTGGACAACACAACGGTTGAAGCTTCCTCAAGCTGTGCTAAAAGCCTCCATTAGCTGTCTAATGCGACCAGGCATGGAGCCAGTAAGCTTCACCAGTCCACATGACATTGAACTGAACTTCACCGTACATACACAGCATCCGAAAGAGAACACTCATGGAAGTCCCAGGTTTTGCTACTCTGACTTTGTCATCTTTAAGTGGACAAGCCAGCTGTTGACGATGCTGGGTTTAGTTGCATACCTGATTCTGTGCTGTGAATGGAAATGAAGTCATAAATGGCTTTTCTTTTTTTTGTCAACATCCATAGCTTCTTTTTGCACTTCCATTAACTTTCACGCTCATCCGCTATCATTTTGGCACTGAATCACGCATACAGACACACAGACGAACACACAGACCCTCTCAGTCAAAACTCTTAATTCCAAGGCTTTCTCAACAGACGGACAGATGAAATTCTTATCATCCTTGGAATACCGAGCTTTTCCCATGCTGCCTTCGGTGCTTTGGTGCTCCAAGCCTCTTCCAGTGTGGTAAAGAGGAAAACTTGTTTCCCCTTTCTCCGGTAGCTTCTACTTCGGCGTTAGAGGTCAACCATGGTGGCCTTGGCCAGGTCCTTAGTTCCCTGGAGAATTCTCTTCATATGACCCACTTTCGATATCCCCAGATCCTGTGGAGAGAGAAAAAGACTAAGGACATTGTCCTAATCCACTCCTGCCATGTCTCACGCACGCACGCACGCACGCACGCACGCACAGACACACACACACGCGCGCGCCCGCACACACACAGTCACACGCATGCATTCTACTGTGGAACAGATTAGCCCCAACATCATACAACTAATTTTATTCAGGTAGCCTATATAACAATGATATACATTCTTATGGTTTGTAGTACTTTGTACCCAATCTTACATTCAAATGTTTAGCTGTGGTTCATTTTAATCCATTCTGTTGATTTACACATCCACTATCTGTGAAATATACATAGATACTGTATATGTGACACAAATAAAAAATAGATTTTTTTGTAAAGAAAATAATCTTCAATCTCCTTCAGGAAGCTATTTTCCTCACAAATATTGGCTATGACTGAGTTTATAAGGTTCCTGCTCTAGTTGGTCATTTGCTCCTATTCTGAGAAAGGATCTGCTAAGCCTACTAATGTGGATGTTGCCATTTACTGTAATGGTAAGACACTGAAATGAAGCATAGCGCTAGTTTATGCAGGACACGTGAGTCTTGCCCTTGCCTCAGCTGTAATCAGCTGTCAGTCAGCGCCTATTCCTATTCCTCATTCACTCTGATGGTCATTATGTCAAACTGTCATACTCCAATCAGAGCTCACGCTCCATAAGGGAGGCTCCTTTAAATACGGCTTGCATTCACTACAGTTCTGCTTGTCTTGGATCCGAAGCTTCGGATCCGCTGCTGCTTAGCTGCCTCCTCCACCCCAGCCTCCACCTTTTGATCAGAGGCTCAAATACTTGATTTTATGTCTGCTGATTCAAGCTAATATGTCAATGTATTGTTATTGTACTACTATTGTATCCCTATGGGGGGGGGGGGGGTTGCTTAAAGTTCCCTGAATTTGCCTAGCAAGCAGCTTGGACAAAATTCGGGGAACCAGAGAGCCTTTAACGCCAAGTTTAACTGTATTCCATTTGTTGCATTAAATGGTTGAATTAACTTTGACGTGAGCGTTCCTGACTAAATGAGAAATACTGGCACAGCACAGTCCAGGAATTCGTTAGATCACTCTTGACTGTCTCTGTGCCGCATGTGTGTCTGTTCGTGCTAACACTTTCAGTTTGGTCATTTGGTAAATTTTCATTAATGAATTATTTAAATATTCATGCATTGTTTTTAAAACTAAGATATGATATCACTGAAATTTCAAGTCACAGTTTTCTCTGGGCAGAGAGAGGTCGGGATGCATTCTTTAATGACATTAACCACATGAACACTAGCGCTCCTGTTCTGGGGAGAATATGTGGCAAAGATATCTGATGGCAATGTGAGCTTGTAGATATTCAAAGATATTTGGGGAGGAGACCAAGTATAGACCCCTGGGGAACACCGGTCAACTAATTATATAGGGCATAAGTAGTTAAACGCACACTGTTTGATCTGTGACCCATTGGAAATACAGGATCAAGTGAATCTTCTTTTGAGAGTCAGTTGCTTTGTGTAATAGCATACAGACAAACCTTATACAGAGACCTCACCCACTGGTTCACACCACATTGATTTCAGCCTGTGGTCACCTCACCTCCAAGAGGTATGCATGTTGCCTGCAGTTCAGACCACCCTTAGCCAAACCCAGTACCAATGTCAAACAAACACACACACGTGCGCATGCTAACGCACAAACAAACCATCTACTCTAGTGAGTGTCAGGCTAACCATCCCGATCTCACCCCATCCCAGGCCAGTCCCCCACTTCCTGCTAGCAGTGACCCCAGGGTTCAGTGAGTCATAGTCTCGCGTAGCCAGACAACTATTCCACAATCTCCGAATGCTATATAGAGTCTGGAACTACACCTCCCGAAGGCTGAGTAACGAAAGTAGTCACTGCTGCACAGAACTGTAGTCCCATTGGAAACATAACAGAAGCACACTAGCACAGAGTCATTAGAGCGGCATATTCTTGTTATGCATGTGTAGTTTAAGAAAACATTTGAAAACATCATGGAAGTAACACCGACAACACCAGAGAAAGACGAAATAAAATATTGAAAGAAGACATAACGCTTACTGCACCAAGGGAGTGGGTGCGTCACATCCTTCTCATGATTAGAACTTCTGTCTCCCAGACTGTATGACGGGAGCATTTGCAAATTCAACTCAATTAAATTCAATTCAAAGTCAACAGTCTGGCCACGCGAGAGACTAAGCGAGTCATAACGAGACTACTGTGGCACTAAAGCAGCACTCAAGACAGAGGAAGCCAAGCAGAGCAGTGCAGCACAGCGCACGCAACAGGGGGAATAGCTGACAGACAGAAGAGAACCAGAATTACAGAAACCCAGAGGGAAATGACAGAGAGAGTCCATTGGAGGGGTAAAGGGCAAGATAACAGTGAGTTGTGATAAGGGTTGTGTGTAAATCAGTGTTTGTGTTTGTGTGTGTGTGGGTGTTTATACCTTCAGGTCCCTTCTCTCCAGGTGCAGAAGCTCGGAGCCCCTGATGTCGTGGCGGGTGAAGGTGTCCCTGTATTCTCCCAGGCTCAGCTGTTCCAGCCAGACGCCCACCTCCTCTGTGCCCCACCTCTCCACTACACACACACACACACGCGCACGCACACACACGCACACAGACGCACACACACACACAAACGCAGAGCAGAGCAGAGAGGGGCTCAAGAGTGCCACTCGTGTATGTGCACACACACACATTCTCCTACTTGTCCTTGATCCTAATTTATACTTCACAACAGCGTTGCTTTTATTAAAATCACTGACTTTCAAATGAAAAACACAACGTGACAACGCATTGTGTTTTTCGCCCGAAAGCCAGTCAACAACAGTCGTGCGTCAAATTATAAATTAGGCTTTGACACAGTTGCTTGTCCAATTATCTCTCTCTCGCTCTCTCTCTCTCTCTCTCGCTCTCCGTCTCCCACTGAGGTAGACCTCTGGAGCTCACTTTTCATACGAAAAGCCAACACACCCACACTATCTCACACGGGGAGGGAGAACTTGTGGTACAACTTATCACTGGAAAGAATGAAACCAGGAAAGAGGGAAAGGAAGGAGAAACGGAGGAACGGGAAAAGAGCACAAGTAGTGGTGGCAGCTGGCGGAAGGAGGATGGGGTTAATAGAGCGCTGGTTCATTACAAGGCGCTGGACAGAGAAGCTGAGGACATGCAGGTTTTCCACCAATCGGAACACAGAGAGGGAGTAGGAGGTAAAAGGGAGGCGGAAGCCTGTGCAACCTGCAGCCGGTACGTCCTAGCAAATCAACGCCTTCCCCGGATGAACGAGCCAATCAACACAGTCCTGTGGATTTTAACCAACACCCCTCCGCGGCCGCGGCAGCACAACCTAACATAAGTAGTTTGCAGGCCCAGCTGGAGGACTAATAGACTTCATTACTTTCACGTACGCTGTATATAGTGCTATGCAGCACATTCAACCCAAGGAAAGAAAAAACAATACAGAGCCTACAGAATGTCCATGAACTTGATTTCAGTAGTTGTAGTGTAAGTAACAGAGGCATTTATTTCCAGCAGCCTTTCCCTCAGATACGAACTTGTTCTGTCTCTTTGACCGTGGTCTGTGCGTGAACTTGAAGCTGCACATTTAGACATAATCAGTGAGCCCTGAGTGAAGTGAATAAGGGCAATAATGGATGGTTAGGGTCAGTCTAACAAATATCACAGCACATCTATCTCCCTTCTAGCTGCAGGACATCATGAGACTGTGTGAGCTCTGTGTGTATGGAGTTTGGGGCAATCATAAACAGAATCATGGCACCTGTCGTCCATGTAGCTCAAGACATATCGTCGCTGTTGGGCAGAAACCTTGTATGTCCAAAACCATTACTTTTCAGGAAATGGAAAAAAATTGCTTGTGTGTTCCCATGTATCCATCCCCTTTTTAATATTTCTCATTGTTTAAAAAAAAGTCCACTTTCAACCTGGCATCCTATAGGTGAAAATGTTCGAAAATCTGCTACCAAAAGTAGCAGATGTATGAGCTCGCAACAGGTTGCGAAGGTTTCTGCCCGACAGTAAAGCTATTCATCCATATTGCTTACGTCATATGTGTATATTGGGTATGATAGAGAGCGGCAGAGATGAAAGGAATGGCAGATGTACTACTCTGTACGTGTGGGCACATCTGCAGCACGCATATTTGTCTCCGATTAGTCTAGCGATTGACCATTCCATATTAAGAATCAGGGTCAGTCAGTACACGTACATACACTGTAACATACAGTAAGCCTAGTTGCCGAGCTACGTGGCCCATAGTGCAGGAGCCTGTCCCCTGTTTCTGTACATGTACTGTACATCCCCCAGCCGTCATGTACTCTACACCCCCTGGACATGATGCTAGTACGTCACAGGGACTATGTACTGTAACATCCTGTAATATCACAGAGAGTGAATTTAACTCTGAGAGTACTACTACCAAATCAGACCTACAGGTCTATTTAGTTCCATTTCCACATGCTATGAGTTAAATTACGACCTGAGCCATCCGAACAGCCATCTGTTGGGTAAATGCAGAAAAAAATAATGTCCCCTCCAGGGACCACCAGTAAATGCTCCATTTCTCAGGGCACCTTTCCTCATCGGCATGCATGCTCTACAGCAGTGGTTCTCGAAGTGGATTCCAGGGACTCTCTAGGTTCCTTTAGGGGGGTCTAAATTCACCCTTACAAGTCTGTAACTTTGACAGTGTACAAATCAGTCACTTTGTACACTGTCAAAGTTAAGGGGAGACCTTCGAATTTCTAGGTTTGAGAACCACTGCTCTACAGTACTACTACACGTGACAGCGTGAATGAAGGCGTGTTCCCTCAGGTGAACCGTGGAGAGACAGTGCAGACAGGCCGACAGACGTCCAGGCCTGAGTGGTCTGTCCTGAGCTGAAATGAAAGCAGGTCCGCGCGTACCTGACTGGGGGCTGGTCTTCTTGGTGGCCTTCTCCTTCTTGAACTTGGGCACTATACGGAACATGCTGCTGCGACTGTTCCTCTTGCCGTACTCCAGGGAGGGGTCCTGGCACACAAGCATAATCAACCTATAGCCTTTCATTTAGCCACTCAAGCTCTCGCGTTTCCAGGCATCGTGTGGTTCTCAACCCCAGTCTCTGTGCACCAGGCTATTTTCCCTTTTGTCTTATTGTTTTTACCAGGGAGGTATTTGCATGCGGCAGGTGTCTCCGGGGAAAATTAGTTCCTGGGTAGATGTTTAGAATCAAAACCAGCAGTGTTCTGGGTCCCATGTGTCCGCAGTTGAGAACCACTACAATAAGAGATTCAAATGTGTAAGCTAGTGGTGATGCTAGCTATGATTATTATGTAATGCTGTTTCACCGTGTCATGTTTTTATTTTCCACCATTATTTATAGACCTGGTTATTTTGGCCGATGTTTACCTCAACGCATGTGTTAGGGCAGTGGCTCCCAGTGGTTTGCCCAGGACCCAAACTAGTGAAAACAGCAGATCTACAAGGTCACAACGGGTCGCTTCGCACCCCTTGTGAGCTTGTAGGTCGGCTATTTTCACTACTTCTTAAACATTTGTGTTCGATTTTTCTTTGATTTCTTTATGAAATTACTGAAGAAAACACTACATTTTGTTTTTAATTCATGAAAGAAAAAATCTTTTTGGGAATCTTTTTGTTTCAATAAACATTGAAACATTTTTCAATGTTTATTGAAAAAATTTAGAATAATACGAAATGTAGGAAACAAAAAACAGTCAAATTTAAATCTGTCTGCGACAAATTGGTCCCGACCAAGTGTTTGGGTGTTCACATGGTGCGCGTGTGTGTGTGTGTGTGTGTGTGTGTGTGTGTGTGTGTGTGTGTGTGTGTGTGTGTGTGTGTGTGTGTGTGTGTGTGTGTGTGTGTGTGTGTGTGTGTGTGTGTGTGTGTGTGTGTGTGTGTGTGTGTGTGTGTGTGTGTGTGTGTGTGTGTGTGTGTGTGTGCTGTGTGTGTGTGTGTAGGCTGTCTCACCTCCTCATCGTCAGGCTGCAGTATGTAGTAAAGCCAGGGAATCTCTCCCAGTTTTCCCAGTTCCACCTCCACATTCTGCAGCGCGCTGGACAGCTGCTCCTCCTCTGGGGGGTCCAGCTGCTGCAGAGCAGAACACAGGCCACTGTCAACACTCATATCCACACACCAGACATTTGAGTGCTGCGCTGCGAGCTTGTAGATCCGCTATTTTTGAAAATAGAATATATATTTTCAAAAGCGAACATTTGTAACTCAAATATTTGCTTCTGGGGGGGGTCCCTGGAACAACATATTTTGAGATGGGGGTCTTCGGCCAAATACATGTAATTCTGGGGGTCCTTGACATGAAAAAGTTTGAAAATCACTGATTTAGAAGACATTTATGGAATCGGGTCAAAAATATTCAAAGACTTGCAAAATGTTCAAGTTTAAAAAGAATTAGCAGATCCACAGGCTGTGGGCTTGTATATCATCTGTTTTTCAATAGGTAATGCATTAAAAATTATTAAAGAGGTTCAAATCTAACGTGACACAGATTTGCGTTCAGGTCTAAATGGCGTAATTTTTAATCAGTGAGCGAAGGCATAGCCACACTACGTACGGCATGAACAAAGCTTTTGAACCAACTTGAAATCCAACTGAAAATGGACAATGAACAAGCTATGTTTTTTTGGGTGGGTTGGTTTGCAATAAAACGAAGAAAACCTGAGAAACTCACCAGGGAGACACGGCCGACAAGAATTGACTCTGTCTCGTTGTGGAGGGCCTTGATGGTGCTGGTCACCTCTATTGCTGTGTCCCTGGTCAGACTCTGCACACACAGCACAAGACCAAACACCTCACTTAAGCCCTTTGCACACAGGCGCGTTTAACCGCACGGATAAAACGGACAATATAATTTTTTCAAAAGAAAACAATGATTCTCTATGACCTCATGCACACCGGCTCCGAATTAGCCGTGCGACGAGTGGCTGCCGCCGTGCGTTTTTTTCTCGATCGAACCCAGTTCGATTCGTGCGTCTTGTCGCATGCGGTAAAAAACTCATCACTCCTTTTATGACTCCTTTTTGGATCCGCAGCGCCGATTCCGCACAGCCTTGCACACCAAATCCAATGCGTTTTATTCATGCCGCAAACGAAAAAAGCGCAACTGTCCTGTGTGCAAAGGGCTTTAGAAACACATCACACAGGAGTGACAGTCCACATGGCCACAACCCTGATGGCGATGTGAGGCTGAAAACACGCTTGTTGTGTGTAGGGTTTGGGACGATATGAAAATGTCACGTCACGATTATTGTGACCAAAGAAATTGCGATTTACGATATTATCGCGATAATCAAAATGTCCCCATCATCCTGGGGCGAAACATTTGCCAAAAAATAGCAGATCTACGTTGCGACGCGTTGTGAGCTTGTAGATCAGCTATTTTTTGGCAAAGAGATTTGGTAACGAGTGAAAAAAATACTGTATCAAGTACGTACCAGTATATAATAAGTACATTTTACCAATAGAGGGTTTAAAATGGTACCGGATATGCAGCTCGGCAAATAAAAAGTGAATTGATCCCAGTGCATGACGGAGGACGATATCACGATAAATTAAATCTCCATGATACGATTATCGTGAGTGTTTTTTTTATCACGATAAACGATAACATCGCTTATCGTCCCTTCCCTGCTTGTGTCTGTCTGCCTGTCTCACCTCAGGGAACTTGGGATGTGTCTTGTTGATGGCGTGAGACGCTGCATTGACGGCATGCGCTAGCTCCTGCTCTAGAAGCCCGTTGGTCTTCGCCGCCTCGCAGATCCTGCAATGGAACAGCAGCGCCAGGTGAGATATGGATCTCAGTGGTGACATGTGTAACATCAGTGCTTCTCAAACTATTTTTAGGCTCAGGGCACCCCTGTAAATAACGTTTTCATCCGTGGCACCAATTACATTGTTATTGCGACTGTAGGTCGCATTTACTATCAAACCCTGCACAAAGTGTCAGTCAGTCTGTCTGTCACACCTCACATGTCACACTCTTGCCCTGCTCATATCTCCGCAACCGTTGCCCCGATCCATGCCAAATTTTGCACACACACTCCTTACCTGCCAAACTACAACCTCCAAGGACCCCCGGAGCTCCAGGGACCCCCAGGTCCCTGGGGGACCCCCAGATGTAAAAAATGACCAAATGTGCTAAACTGACCAAATGACCACCCCAACGGGGCTGCTCACAGGGAATTCCCGGGGACCACCGACTCCTGGTGCTCCAGAACGGATGCAAAAGTGGTGGCGCCCCCAGTGGAGGGCCCCCTACACTGCAGCTCACATAAAATGCCGTAACTCCGGCTAGGAGCGACCGGGACAGCCAGGGCCGGTACCTATTCGTCCGCCTTGCCGGCGCGGAGACCCCACCCCTCATTTCTCACATGGCCCTCTTCTAGCGCCACCATGAGGCCGATTCTTGCAAAACACATTTTTGGACACTGCTCCTACAATTTTTGCCCTAAAATCACGCAAATCGGTACACAGTATGTCTACACTCATCCCATCAACATGAATCTCTCCCATATAGCGCCACCTCCAGGCCGATTTTTAAAAACACATTTTTGGACACTGCTCCTACAGATTTTGCCCTAAAATCACGAAAATCACTACACAGTATGTCTACACTCATGTCATCAACATGGATCAGGAAGATTTTGGCAAAACACATTTTTGCCCTATTTGTGGAGATAAGTGACCTACGGTCGCTTATCTCCCGATTAGGGAGTCTTACTGGTTACTTTACAGCAGTGTTTCCCAACCTTTTTTCTGCTTTTTTCTGCAGTTTTCAATGCCAAAAGATTCCAGGACACTCCTAGATATACGATGTGTGTGGCTATTTTCAAAATGTTTTCCTCTTTTACAATTTGGCCAATGTTTTACCAGTTTTTATATAGTTGATTACTTTTGATGCAGTAATGGTCTTTTTTCTTTTCTTTCTTGGGGTATTAAAAGTCCTTAAATTGTGTCACTGTCAAAGTCAAAGGGCACACCAAAGGTCTGCGGCACACTGGGTGAGAAACACTGCTTTACATTGAAAACCAGTAAGACAACTAAGGGCGAAAAGTTACCTCGCCCTAAAGGGCGAGGTCGCGCAAATCTGTCTTGGCCATCTGTCTTGGCCATATATGGATTCTGTTAGTGTGGTTCTCCTAACAGGGCATCATCTGGGATACGATCCCTTTTTATGCCCATACATGGATATCCCTAACAGAATCCCTTTTATGCCCATATATATATACCGGTATATCCCTGCTCTGATATCACTGTGTCAGGCGTATCAACAAAAAAGACTGTTGAGAGTGGTTCCCCTGACATCACAGTGACATCAGAGCATGATGTCAGAGCGACAAACCCATAGGCCGTATAAAAGTGTAACGGTACACATCCAGACACGGACAAGCTGTACCGTTTCTCATAGTAAACCTGCTCCCTACAGTCACAATAACTTTATACTTTAACCACTTGAACGCCAGTATCCTTATTCTGGGGGGAACATTCACCAAAATCTACAAGCTCACAGCTTGTAAAATAGTCACAACGCATCGCAGCGCGACACATTGACACGTTCACGTATTGACAACACGATTGCGCAACGGAGTACAAATCCGACATTAGTGTTGTTAACCTCGTGATGAGCTCTTCTGCGGCGCGGGCACACATCTGCACCAGGGCCACCTCCTCCTCAGTGGCCAGGTCCACAGACTGCTGGGGGTAGAGGTGGGGACGCAGCGGCAGAGGCTTGTCATACTTCAACTTGTCCTCCCACGACTTTAAGGTGTTCTCAAAAGCCTGCGGGGGGGGGGGGGGAGGGGGGGTCAGAGGGAGGCAAGGATAGAAGAAAAGGAACAATTTAAGGACGGCATTATAGATCAGTGGTTCCCAAACCTTTCAGGTCAAGACCCAAAAGAGAGATTAGATGTTTGTCCGGCTGGGACCCAAACTAGTGAAAACAGCAGATCTACAGTTTGTACTGTAGATCGTCTATTTTCACTACTTCTTAATTATTAGTATATTATTATATTATGGAATTTCCTAGATGTGTTTGCTTGTTTTGTTTTTTTAAATGTTTTACAATTAATAAAAATACAATTATATATTTCAAGGTTTTCCATCTTTTGAAATATATAATTGTATTTTTTGTAGGAAAATAAATTTCGGATTTTTACCCGTGACCCATAAAAATGTGTCTGTGACCCACAAACGGGTCGTGACCCGCTGTTTGGGAAACAGTGGTATTGATGGTAGATGGTATACATTTGAAAGGATTTTGTACATCTGTACGTACAGAACAATGCACAGGAAGGAATTCCAGGAAAAGGCCATTCTGCACATGTGTGAAATGTGTCCTCTACAGACCATGTATGGAGTTTTTACTATGGTGGAAGAAATGCAAATGCCCCCTTTCCATGCCATACCTCCAAGCTCACAACGCATCGCACTTTTCCTTTTAGAAATGACAGCCCATGCCTCTCTAACATTCTCTACACGTCCCTGACTGGCTGCCATGTAATTCACACAGTCCAGATGATGGACCCTAGTCATTTTGGTAACCTTCCTTTCATCTCACCCTGTCTCTGGTGAGCATCTGGGCTCTGTTCTTGTGTTGAATCTTGATGACTCCAGGAGGCTGGATCCAGGCCTCTCCATCCACCTGAATAGGAACCCCCTCGTCTCCCAGGATGGTGATCTTTACTGTCCGACACTGATGATGGACAGAGATGACATTACATTGATGACACACAAATCCATACTAATAATAATAATAAAAGAAAACATGTAAATAGACTATGTATGTATATGTATATAGTC
>NC_137829.1:5527174-5532174 GCF_963921795.1 Nannobrachium achirus
TGCGCGCTTATAGATCGGCTATTTGAATTTCGGCCAGCTAGGACTTCCAACATCAGGATGCAGCATCGGACCCAATAATCTGGCATGGACCGGCCTCTAGTTTATAGTCTTAACAGTGTTCTTACAGCGAGTCCAGATCAGGCTCTAGTTTATAGTCTTAACAGTGTTCTTACAGCAAGTCCAGATCAGGCTCTAGTTTATAGTCTTAACAGTGTTCTTACAGCGAGTCCAGATCAGGGTCAATGAAGGGCGTCGCACCAAATGGGTCAATGTTGGCCAGTAGCATCTTGCTGATGATGGAGCTGCCAGCTATGGAGGCAGCAAGACCAGCACGCAAACCTGCACAAAACACACACACGCACGCACGCACGCACGCACACACACACACACACACACATACATCATACTCTCAGGAATACAATTTTTACCCTGTGTGCCTGTGTGCCTGTGTGTGCGTGTGTGTATGCTTGTGTGTTTATGCATGGGTCCATGCATGCTTTTCTTTGCTTTGTGTGTATGTGTCCATCTGTATGTGTCAATCAATAGCAGTGTGTAGGTATGGACGTGCGACGTGCATGCATGCGTGCTTGTGCAACTCAGTGTCGGTATCCCTGAAACGTCACATTTGGACATGACGGGATGCCATGGCGACATCACATGTTGACATGCCTAATCCTATCCCAAACCCTAACCTCACAAAAATAACGCCTAAACCTAACCGTAAAGGAGAATTCCACACTAGTGTTTTTCTTACAGTAATCTGATGTTGGTCCATCCATTAACCAGTAGTAGAGGCGGAAAAAATGCCCCAACGATTGCGGTCAGACCAAACCCTACCCCCACAAAAAACTATGCGGAGAGAGAGAGAGAGAAAAGTAAAGTCGAACAAATGATGGGATTTGATCCCGGGAGGTTGAGAGCATTGCTACCACGTTAGCCAAAGAGGAGACTGACCACCCGCTTGTTTCGAGTAGTATTTGAAGCTCCAAACGATGTCTGCCGTTTAGCTTTTGCAGTCCTATAGTGACTCATTGGGGATTGAAAATGACAGAGTGGCAATAACTGACGCCTATTTGTGAGAATATGTTGGCGTGTGTGTGTGTGTGTGTGTGTGTGTGTGTGTGTGTGTGTGTGTGTGCGTGTGTGCGTGCGTGCGTGCGTGCGTGCGTGCGTGCGTGCGTGCGTGCGTGCGTGCGTGCGTGCGTGCGTGCGTGCGTGCGTGCGTGCGTGCGTGTGTGTGTGTGCGTGTGTGTACCAGGGCATATTATCCGTGTGTTGAGCACAGGCAGGTTCTCCTTGCTGGTGGTGAAGGGTGTTATGGAGAAGGAGCCACAGGACTGTGTGCTACGACTCATTCTCCTCTCCATAGGAGAACACGGGCTCTTGGCAGCTGGACGGGGAACAACACACAAACACACAGTCAACTCACATGCCATTTTTGTTTTCGTTTTGTTTGTCCACCATTTTGCCAGCAATGTTTTCATTGAGAATCGTCTCCGTTGCTTCTCTGTTTAACTGGAGGATTCAAATGATGAGGAGGATGAGAGAGGAATGACTCCTCTTCAGGGAGGGATGGGTGGATTTGACCACTTGAACACCAGCGTCCGTATTCTGGGCATGTCATAATAGGTGAACATGGTGAACATGATGATTGGCTATTTTCAGGGAAGTGTAGAGCGGGAAAAAGGAGTGGACCAAGAAAAAGGAGTGGACCAAGTATAGACCCCTGGTCAGTGAGGTACATTGGGTTTAAAATGGTTCAGTGCACATTGTCAACATTACAAGGTCATAAATGTCATTTTGTATTCTACATTATATATAGACATAAAATAATCGACCAAAAAAAGGGACGCCAGGTTGAAACTTGTGTCCTTTCCTTCACTAAGTGTGTCCCTGATTTGCTTGTTTTAGCAAGTCCAACTGGGTAGTGGGTACCAGGCACGTGCACACATAGACATCAAAGGGGGCTTGAGCCCCTGCCCTTTTATCTGTCTGTAAAAAGGTGCCCTCTCCAGACCATGAATGCAGTTTTCACTACAGTGAAAGAAATGCAAATGCCCTCTTTCCATGCCATACCTGAAGGCAGTATTCAAGAGAATCGCTTTGTCCAAACTCTCCTGAACTTGATTGCAACATATTATGTTGAAAGAATTGCCCTCTTTGTGTAGAAATGCCGTATGCCACATCTCCAGTATTGACTATGCTTACAGTAGTTCAGTGTGGTATCAAGCACCGAAAATAGCCGACCTCCAAGCTTGTGAGCTTGGAGGTCTGCTAATTTCAATATTTTCACCAAAAGCCCTTTTAGAAATGTCAGCCCCTGCCTCTCTAACATTCTCTGCACGTCCCTGGTGGGTACCAATGAGAGGAAAGAGACAAGGAGAGGAAACAAGGAGGGGATACGCGGCGGAGGGACAGCGATACCCCGCCACCCAGCCACCCCACGCCCATGTATGGAAAATGTGTGGCAGGAAGGAAGCAGCCCCCATGATAAACAGGAAGAGCTCCTGTCCCGGAGACAATAACACATCCTATAAGACTGACACTCTCTCACACACACACACACACACACACACACACACACACACACACACACACACACACACACACACACAAATTATAAAGGCTGCACCATCACAGTTTCCATGGGTAAAGCCATGTATTATTAAACAGACCTCTCCATTGCCAGAGACTGCAGTGGCGGCTGGAGATAGAAAGATAGACAGCCTGGCCTGGCCCAGAAGGTGGAATATCACGGGGAACGGTTTCTCTATGCACTTTTAACACTAATACTACTTCAGTTTATTAATGACAGGAAACATGATTTGCGTCAGCACTTTTTCCATTGGCTATGTGTCTGGGTTAATGTGAGATGCAGGGAGTGCGGGTTCCACTAGGTGGCATCACTGGACATCTTGTGTGATTTCCTCGACAGCAGTTCTTCACATAGTAGAACAAGTTACTCTCTGATTTGTTGTGACTGTAGAGTGACGGCACTGTCAGAGAGCCACGAGAAATCAGAGGTCACTACTACAACCGTGTGTAAAAAGTGCTAATGACATTTCTTTTCCAAAAATATCAAGCCACCAAACCATGAATTAACAACTACAATATTGGAGCCGAGGGGGCCGTTGCTTGGAATCATGCCAGCCGACAAGGTGAATGGAAACAGGTTATGGGTTTGGAACATGGCCAAGTTTTCACCATGTAAACATCTTAGAAATGGAATCGGGACCAGCCGACTGGAAGTGGAATGTAACAGGGCTGAGACCAGAGGGCTTTATTTGTCACTCACTCTTACAGGTACAAGCAATGGCATGTTGGTAGCTGGGTCACTGACTTGACCCTGGGTCAAAATAGTAGAACAGGGGTCTTCAACAGGGGGTCCAGGACCCTTAGGGGGTCCTCAGAGTTACTACAGGGGGTCCTCCAAATCTTTGTGTGATAGACACTTGTTTTTTCCCCCTTTTTTATATTAACCACTTGAACCCTAGCGTCCATATTCTGAGAACTTTAGGCAAAAATAGCAAATCTACAAGCTGTCAACGCCTTGTGAGCTTGTAGATCGGCTATTTTTGGCAAAGAGCTTTGGAGGGGGAAAAGAGCTGTACAGCGAACGGTCAAGTTTATTATGTATTGACGGTTCAAATGGTTAAATATCTGAAAACCCAAATTAACATGAATCCAAAATATACTGATGATCGTGCTGTCAAACAATGAAACTATATGGAATCTATGATAAGGTTGTGGGGGTCCCTGCTTCATCTCTCTCTTAGAGCTAAGGGGCCCTTGGCCTGAAAACGTTGAAGACCCCTGTAGTAGAAGAATAAGGAATTCATTCTACCCACATGGCAGTGCCTCCAGTTCCTTGGTGTCCTCGTCCTTCTCGTTGTCTCTGTTCTCGTCCTCGCTGTCTTTCCTGAACTCCAGGGGAGAGGGCATCTCTGTGTCCTCTGTGTGGGCGTTCTGCTCGTCCAGTACTGAATAGAGAAAGAGGAGAGATGTAAACATCATTTTGGATTCTGCAATCGGTAAATCCATTCTCTTAAAGCAGGGGACTTCAACAGGGGGTCCAGGACCTTAGAGTTACTACAGGGGGGCCCCAAATCTTTGTGTGATAGGATAATTCTTTTAAATGAACAACTTGAACCCTGCATCCCTATTCTGAGGAGAACTTTAGTCAAAAATAGCAAATCTACAAGCTCTCAACGCCTCACAGCTATTTTTGGCAAATAGGTTTGGTGTAGAGGAAAGAAAAACACATTAACATGAATCCAACATATACTGATGATAGTGCTGTCAAACAAGTTGATGAAAATCTGCGACACAATTTTATACAATATGTAGTGGGGGGTCCCTGCTTTATCTCCCTCTCAGCTAAGGGGTCCTTGGCCTGAAAACGTTGAAGACCCCTGTCTTAAAGTGTTTAATATCTCAATCATTTGTTTGAGTAATGATTGTATAATTTTATTGTATGCCATGTAGTACAGTATGTGAATACCACTCTGTGGCCCCTTTTCCACCGAAAAAAAACATTCTAGAACTGTTTCCGTTGTAGATTCTTGAAACCTTGGTTCTTTCACAGAACCGTCCGTGAACCGGCTTGCGTGTCCACCAGTTTTAAGCAGAACCATTGTAATGAGGGGCAGCATAGCTGAATGGATAGACAACCCCAAGTTTGATTCCACTGGCCTGGTCAGCAATGTGTCAAATATGACTGGTCGAAATGTCCATTTGACAGGGTGACTTCAATTGTCAATTGCCATTACAGTTATACTTTTCTTTTCTTTTTTATTTCTTTCTTTTGGCTTTTGGTATTGTTTACGTCATGTCTGCATCTTCTGTATGTTGTACTATATGGATTTGAATACGCTGCCTTAGATCGAGGCGTTGTGAGCATGTAGATCTGCTATTTTGTGATATACAAAATGTAATGCCTCAACTCTTAGTGCTCGTCAGGGTGGGGGGGGGGTCCCCAGTTCAAATATGATTATTTTGGG
>NC_137829.1:5542174-5554674 GCF_963921795.1 Nannobrachium achirus
ACATGCATAATCTGACATGGTGCCATCTTTGCTGTGTGTGCATGTTCATATGTGTTAGCTCTTATAACATATTGCGACTGTAGGTCGCAGTTAACTATGAAAACCGGCACATCTTGTCCACGTATCTCTGTAGGTCACACCTGACACTGTGGTTCCCCTGACACATCACTGTGACATCACAGGTCTATGGGTTTGCTGTGATGTCAGGGGAACCACTCTTAACAGAATCGGTTTTCCGCTCTGACATCTGGCTTCACTGTGATGGCACACAGAATCCCTTTTATGCCCATAAATGGAGTTCCCTAATGTCATCAATATTAAGCCCAGTAAGGTGATTATGCTGCTTTTTGACAGCCTTGTACATTGGTAAGTTGGTTTTAGAGGCTTACGGATGACAACAAAAACACTACCAAAGAGCTGTTCATTCTCTGTGATAATTTGATGTTTTATGTATCCTTAAAGTTTAACCGCTTTGTCTTAAGTCTTGCTCTTGCACGAGGACAGTCATACAGTGATCCAGAAATGGAAGAGTCCAAAAATGATAATGGAGTGACATTTTGATTAATTGATTTTAAACAATAGTGTACTGAGTAGGTTGATAATCTACCATAGCTTTGCACCAGAGGCAGCGCCAGTCCTGCAGTCTCAGCACGGATCCACAGGTCTTGTCACACACGGCACACTTGGCACTCACAGGCAGGTTGCCCTCCAACCACTGATGGGGCATGGCAATCTACAGGATCCATAGACACACACACACACACACACACACACACACACACACACACACACACACACACACACACACACACACACACACACACACACACACACACACACACAGACAGACAGACATTAATGGTTGGGATGGAAAGAAGCTTCGTGCTAAGCTAAACTAAATATCATAATATTTTAGTCGACTAAATGTACAGTTGATTTTGTCTGCAAAACATTTTTGCTGGGCCTTGATGGTGTCGTAATGATTTTACACACTTGATTATACTCTGAAAATAGCCAATCTACAAGCTCACAACACGTTTCAGAGTGCAACACCCGAGTGCAACCAAACATAAAATGACTTGTCTTTTACTGTAGTTCTACTGGATCTCTTCTCAACTATAGTCCCTACCGTAGTCTAGTTTTTATTTGTTGACAAAATTGTCAATATATTTAATCATAGTTTTAGTCATCATAGCTTAGTTTTTATTTCGTTTCTATTTCGTTTTCGTTCATGAAAAAAGGTAGTCGACGATCATTTTTCGTCATAGTTTTAGTCGACGAAATCAACACTGACACACATCCATACTCAAGCTTAAATCAACACTGACACACATCCATACTCAAGCTTACCCCATCCTCATCTTCGATGATGTCCTTCCCTATGGAAGCCAGGGTGGTCCATTTACAGTTATTGGTGGCTCGCACAGCGCAGCGTTTGTGGGCTTTGAATTTGCATACTGAAAAACAAAACAAAAGACACCCATACACCATCAGTCTGAATAACAATCATTACTACATTTAAAGGTGACTTCACACCGAACAGACTACTTCCAACGGCTCATTATAAGCGACTTTGGTCTTTTTTTCCTGTAAAGTCTCTAGTTGCGGGTTGCTTTTGTTTGGGCTTGATTCTGAAGTGTAGTTGCTTTTTGTCTCTGCCAGGCCGAAAGGCATGGCTGAGACCGTCCGTCTGTCCGCCAGCGTGTGTGCGTGTCCTTCTGTCCATCTATGGACAGCTAATCTCTGGCACCGTCAGCACGATGGCAGCAAAACTGCTTGTGCTTGCACACTCCCTGACTCCCTGACCCCATTTTTTGCATGTTGCTGTTATAGTGTAACCTGACTTTCGCCAGATGGTGGCAGCATTGCGTTGCATTGCTTTACCATCTGGGCTCGGTCCGGCAGAGTTGATAACACTCGTAAAGTCCCGGGCCGGACCAATCAGCGGCAGCTATGGGCGGGCTCTGAGCGGCTCTGAGCCAATAGAGTCTGATTGCAGACCACGTGGAAACCCAGGAGGCAGATTCTGGGTGCAACGTCATGCAGACAGGCCAATATGAGTGGTTGGAGTTGGCACTCCCAGACTGTGATAGAGAGACGGCCATATCCAATCACCTGCTATAGAATTTGAAAAAATGGCCCGCCCCTTACATTGGTTCTGCCGGAGCGAGCCCGGATGGTAAGCAATGCAATGCAATGCTGTCACCATCTGGCGAAAGTCAGGTTAGTTATAGTGCTATCAGGAGGTAGATTTGTGCAAAACACATTGGCTTATATTGGCTTCCAAAGTCTGCAGGATTGATCTGTTTTGAACAAAATGCCTCAAATCATGAACGCAGCTTGCAATTTCCATGCAATTTCGCACGCACATTCCCAATACAGTAGGTCAAGGAACAAATGCCACCCTTTTCACTTTTGCCTATTATAGCGCCACCAGGAGGCCACAATAACCTACCTGACCTGGCGGAGACCTGTGCTCGGAAGAGCACTGCTTCTAGTTTGGCCTTGCTTTCAACATTCTTTTAGAAAATGTCTAATGTAATAGAGCTCAAGTGGTGAAACTTGATTTTGATAGACCTGGTTGCTTGTTTAACTCACAGAATCTGGCAACTGGAGAGTTTTCCTCTACCCGCTATGTTTTCACTTCTCTCACCAAAACAAAACACAGCACGATTACTAGTTTTGCTTTGGAGTCGATTGGTATAGGAATTGAGAGTTGAGATTGAGAATACGGTATTTAGTTAAAATGTGCGACGGGACAATGTCTCTGGCTTATGCAGGCTTGGTTCTGCAGCAGTAGCAAACTAAAGGTCCACTCTACAACCCCCTTGATTCTACCGACTCCTAGAAAAAGACGACAAAAGACTGAGCAGGTTCAGTTTTTCAGACGGGTCCCGACGGCTTGATCGACGGCAAGCGCGTCTTGCCGACAAGCTCCCGATAGCTCTCTGTCGGCAGCAGGCGCTTTCCGACGCAAATCGTGGCTGAATCTGTGCGGTTAAAAACTGCCTCAAAAAGTATGACATGGACACATAAAAGGTTCACCTCAAAGTAAATTAGACCAATAGCAGTAAGAGTAAACGAAATCAAAAGATGTGAGGCATGCTAAAGTAATTATTCCCAACAGTGGATCTGTATTGATGTCATAGTAAACAACATAAATCCTTATATTGACGTTTGAAGCTCTGTTCCTGAGATCAAAGCAAATCAGGACAGATGTGAAAAATAAATTGACCACTCCTGAGGCATAAGTAGAAAGAGCCCGTCCGATCATTGATTGACGCCTGTCAAATTATCATTATGGATCATGCTCCAATGACCTGTGAGTGGACAGAGCATTGCTCGCCTCCCCTATAAGCCCGCACTGTGCTGTATCTGCAGGGGTGTCGCGCCGAATTCTGGGCCCTGGGTACTTTAACTATTGAATAATAGCAGATAATGAGCTCACAGCTTGTAGATCTGCTATTCGAAAAATCATAAAAAAATCTTTGAATATTTCAAATCCTTCTAAGGTTTTTGGGAAAACCTATGTTTCTTCGCCAGTGGTGCTCAAACGTACTCATGTGAAGGACCCCCAAAATGATATGTATTTGGCCACGGACCCCCATCTCAAAGTATTTCGTTCCAGGGACCCCCCCCCCAGAAGCAAAATTTGAGTTACAAATGTTTGCTTAAAAAATACATATACGTATTTTCCGGACTATAAGGCGCACTTAAAAGCCTTTAATTTTCTCAAAAAACTACAGTGCGCCTTATAGTCCAGTGCGCCTTATATATGGATCATTCATTGACATTGACATTCCCTTTAGCACAGCTCCATCTGTTGGATGCATAACGCAACGGTAGCGTCTATTATGTGCGCCTTATAGTCAGGTGCGCCTTATATATGAAAACAGTTTGAAAATAGACCATTCATTGACAGTGCGCCTTATAGTCAGGTGCGCCTTATAGTCCAGAAAATACTGTATTCAAAGATTCATCTACAAGCTCGCAGCACGGCACCGAATAGCTAAAGTATAAAGTAATTAAGGCCCCTCCACCTTGGGTCCTGGTAACTCAGTCCCACTTTTCCCCCCCTTGTGTGACGCCCCTGCCTATAATCCTGCGCTGTGCTGTATCTGACAGACGGTGAGCTGTGCTGCAGAACAGAGAGCTTAGCTTCACGCCACAGGCACCAATCCATTTATCTGTGCCCAGCAGACAGACAGCCTAGCAGCAGAAATCCCTGAGCCCTGGGTCTGCATCAGCCATGTTCTCCATGTCTGGATTAGTGTGTTAAAATACACATCCTTTTGGGAGAGCAACACACACTCAGATACGGACCCTGACTAATATGAAGCATCTATAGTACATACATAGATATAGTGAGACTGAACTGCTCCTACTGTACATAAATATACCAGTATATACTGTGACGTTTTTAAATATACCACCAACCTGTTGCACATAGAACACACTGTGAAGTTGTTTACAAAAAGTTAAAGTGCAGTAGCTACTTATGGGAAAATAATGCCATTGGTGTACAATATACCAAACTTTATACACCTGAGGATACCTTTTTCTTTTTTCTCTTTTGCCTTTTGCACTCTCTTTCTTTCCTACATCATTATTACTTATTATTACTCATTATTTCATCTTTAGCTGTGTTGTTTTTTGTTGGTTTGGTGTTATTTTTTATTTACCACTGCATCTGAAAGGAAGCAGAACAAAAATACGTTTTTGTACAAAAGACGTAACATTAAAGTGCAACCTTGAACCTTGATCGCGTTAGTTCATGTATGCACAGGAGTCATATAAACGGCTCAGCTGTTTATCAACTGTCAGGGTGCTGATTGCCACTGAATCAGCCACGCTTTTTCACACGCCAATCACCAAATATGATTTTGCTTAGCATGCTGCTTAGCTACATTTAGGGAACATCTTAAGAGCGGAGCCATTAACGCCAAATTTAACTGTAATACAATTGTTACATCTACTTATGACGTGAATATTTGACTGAAATGTGCAGTAACAGGTGTATTCTCTACAATACAGTTGTCACTCAGCTTTCCACATATTGCCAGCACCACAGATATAAAAAGCTAGATACCTCTTCTGCCGCTGCAGTTCATTGGAGCGACCCGTCAAACTGGATAGGCAGAAGTGCGTAAGTGCCAAAAGCACGCTGCCACACTCAAAGTGACTACTGGCCAATCGCAACGCATGTTTTCCGGGACTTAAACGGGGGACGTTCAACTGAACGTGGTTCGGAAGCGTGCTTCAGAATTCAGGAAGCTTGCCTTAAAAATTGCCTATCCTCCGAGACGGACGCCCCAGAGCCGAAGGAGGCCTCTACCTTTCTATGTCTATGGCCAGCACAAGCCGCATTTCAGAATCCAACCCAGAATGCCTGTTTGGGTCATGTGATCAGTGACATACGGAAGGTGTACTCTTTGGCCCCGCCCTCTAGGCTGCCTCATTCACTAGAATGGGGAATCTCACTTTCAGCTGAAACAATGGCTACAGTTAGTTACATGGACAATATTTATTCATTCAGAATGAACTCATTCCAGAGATTCATATGGTGGAACCCGAATAAAAGTCTATTCTGATTCAAACAGTACCCCTCCAAACCCGAATGAAAATTCATTCGGAATGGAATGGAATATTCTATTCCATTCTGAGATGTTTACATGAGCCTTTTTATTCTGAATGAGCAGTCATTCTGAATACAAGTGGAATATACCTGTCCATGTAAACGCAGCCACTGTGTGACTTGAAATAGTTTATAATGGCATATGATTATATGTCATGTTTCACAATAGGTACTGTAGTACAAGTCATACTTTTTCAGCACTGTTTTTGGCCAATTTCAGGCCGGGAACACATTTTAGTGTAGCACAGTACATGTACAGTATGTAGCAACATATTTGTTTTTGTAATTTTATTTTTTAATTTGACTTTTTTCAGAAAACTTAGGTCAGGCTTAAAAGGAATGACAACTTCAAGTTTGCCATTCCTTCCACAAGAAAGAACAGAGATTACGTTAGATTACGTCACAAACAAGAGGGAAGTCATAGGTCTCAGTTTCTGTCATCCAACGTTCCCTGCCGGCTGCATCCAGGGACCGGCTGAACCAGCGTCCGGCTGGACCGCGCATGCCAACTGTTGTTATGGGAATCGGTGCCTCCTTTCCATGTCAACACATACGGAGATGAGCGGCTTTCCTATTTATATCAGTTCCTGTCTGACCGTCTCCTGTCTGTCTTTTTCTTCCAGCTAACAATAACCCCAAAAAAGGAGGGCCGAGGACCCCAGCCGTACCCAGGGCCCAGAATTTGGTGCGATACCCCTGGCATCAGATGACAGCCACCGTAGAGGAGCGTAAAGTGGCTGCGCTTTACACAGAGCCTCGATGCACTTAACTCAAGTGGCTCTGAAGGAGCATGTAGGGCCCAACGAGGTAGATGTAAATGCAATGTGAATACTTCACATAACAATGCATGGGCTGGTGAAAAAGGAGCGCTTGCACGGTTTCTCCATTATGCTTACTTAGGAAGTTACTTAGCAGAGACATGAATAATGTCTGTGCCCAGGAGATAATGTTCTTGCACGCCCAGCACACTCATACAGACACACACGAACGAACGAACGAACGCACAAACAAACAGACCCGCGCGCTGTGCACGTATAGACCTCGGTGTCACCCGGCATCAACCGCTCCGTTTAAAACCAACAGGAACCGAGTTGGATCCAAACAAAGTCAGGCATATCCGGGGGCAGCGATCAATGTCTCAATCTAGCCTACCACCAAATGCTGTTAGGGAGCATTAGCAGAACATTATGAGAACGTAGAGGACGCGATACCACAGCCTGTCAGTGGCCATGCAATACTCCAGACTGGAGTGAGCGAGAGACACAGACAGTCAGACAGACAACGTGTGTGTGTATAAGAGTCGTATCTGTAATTCTGTATCCAAATGTATGTGTGTGTGTGTGTGTGTGTGTGTGTGTGTGTGTGTGTGTGTGTGTGTGTGTGTGTGTGTGTGTGTGTGTGTGTGTGTGTGTGTGTGCGCGCACTTGCGGCAAGACAGTACAGAATCGATCCACCCAATCGATCGTCCTGTTGCAGGAAATCGAAGGGAAATAGAAGCAGCACTGATTGCTGTGAAGTGGTCTGGCTGGCTGCTCTCTCACCTCTTAATAGACACACTTCCCCCCCTCTCTCTGTTTTTCTCTCACTTTCACATGCAGGGGTGTCGCACCAAATTCTGGGCCCTGGGTACAAGGATTCACTGCGGGCCCCTCCATGAATGTTCTTCATAAGGGGAGGGGGTTTAGCCCATTTAGACTGGGAAGTGGGAACACATTATTACACATTGTTTTGTGCTTTAACTATTGAAAAATTGCAGCTATACAAGCTCACAGCGTGGAACCGAGTGCCACGCTGCGAGCTTGTAGATCTGCTATTTTTGAAAAATCTTGAAAATGTCTTTGAATATTTCAAATGCTTCTAGGGTTTTTTGAAAAACCTATATTTCTACGTCAGTGTTGCTCAAACTTTTTCACGTGAAGGACCCCCAAAATGATATGTATTTTGTCAATACCTATATTCAAAGATTTGGACACATTTTCACGACTTTTCAAAAATAAATAGCAGATCTAAAAGCTCGCAGCGCGGCACTCAGTGCCGCGCTGTAAGCTTGTATATCTGCTATTGCAATAGCTAAAGTATAAAATAATTATGGCCCCCACCCTCCACCTTGGGCCCTAGTAACTCAGTCCCACTTTTCCTCCCCTTGTGACGCCCCTGACTCCAGGCCCAGAGAAAACATCGCATCCAGGTGCCGAACGAACTGCATTGAACAGTGTCTGTCTGTATCAATTACATATGAATAGTATTGAGTTCTGTATCTATATTATATTGACTGCAAACTGCATTCTGTTGGTGGTCAGCGTTATGGGATCATTTACTGTAGATCCAAACAGACAATCTCTCCCTACCTCCCTTTCTCTCCCTCTCTCTCTGCTCTCTCTCTCCCTGTCTCTGGATAGGAGATCATTTAGTAGATAATGAGCCCAAAAATAGAGAGGATCTTTGGCTACTGCCCACGCACGCACGCATGCACGCGCGTGTACACACACACACACACACACACGCACACGCACTGGAACATTAGCCTAATTAGAAGGAAAGGATATGCAGATGGTGCTCATTACATTGTGACACCCACACTTTAAATTACACCAGCTAACACGCAGCAAAAATAGCGCGCGCCCCTTCGCACCTTCACAGCCAAGGTGCGGTGATGACTAAAACCACACAATGACACCCACCACTGAACAGGATGCCAGGGCGTTACAATTCAGGCATTCAGCACAGACTGATCCAGAGTGATTTACAATAAGCACGGACGGTTAATGCATCAAGATGCATAGAAAAGGTCATCTAAAAAACATAGGTAAACCAATAACCTATCATCAGTATCAACAGCAGAAAACATAAATAAAGTAAATAAAGAATCTGTACATTGAAGCTATATACAGACACTAACTATAGCAGGGATCTTCAACGTTTTCAGTCAATGCTAGTCAGTGCTACACAGGTGTCTTACCGCCAGGGACGTGCTGGCCATTGGGAAAAGCGGGACAACTCCCGAACGGCCGGTTCATTCCCGGCCGGTCCAGGCCGGCCATTAGGAAAAAAATAAAAAATAAAATGTCAGCCTTCGTTCCATTTTGCGGGCTGGGCAGCCAACAAAGTAAATCGTCACTGTCGGGCAGAAACCTCGTATCTCCAAGTTTCAAATTTGTAGTTTTTTTTCGCAAAGCAAAGCCCTGCTTCATCATACAAGGCCGTCGGACAAAAGTAGTGAAAACAGCAGATCTACAAGCACACAACGCCTCGCGGTGCGAGGCGTTGTGTGCTTGTAGATCTGCTGTTTTCACTAGTTTAAATCATTTTTTAAATGATAAATACAAAACAAACGGTTTTGGACATACAAGGTTTCCACCCAACAACGACGAAATATAACAGAGAGATCTCTCTCTATAGCGCGCAATGAGGGCCTCTCCAACTCTTTTTCCCGGGCTGAATCAGGGGCCCAGCACGTCCCTGCTTACCGCCATGTCAAACACAAGCAATAATACTCAATACTACCAACACAACCCAATAGTGCAGACGGCAGAGCCAAACAAAAGAGTCAAACAAAAAACAAGAAAAGTGACACAGCAAAAACGCCACATGAAACCCTCGCTGGAAAAGTCCTTAGAGGTCAGAATCAGTACAACTATTGATCCAGTCACCTGATACCTCCAGTTAAGTATTGATCCAGTCACCTGATACCTCCAGTTAAGTCCGGACAGAAGAGAACCATCTGCGCTCCCGTGTAAAAGTTGTTTTATTTCCTTGTCGTGGCTACGTACGCCAGTATACACCAAAGCATGGCAAGCAGCATAGTATGTACACGCTTGGAAATAAAGTGTGTTTTGTGATCTTTAAACCATAGCATAGAGCTCGGAACTTACTCTTAACACTACTACTGCCTTTTAATTTGAAGGGATGCTTGGTGCCTTGGTGCCGCGCCGCTTCCTCCGTAGGCCGCCGCAATTATTTTGAAGTGCCGGAAGGGGGTTGTTTTAGTTTTTTTGGATTGTCACTTGACGGCAACGATTACGTCATCTAGTCACATGACAGTGTGGGCCCAGAAGAGAAACATGGCTGCGCCCTGCCGAGTGTATTTTGTACATTAAACAGGCCACCCTTTGGATCAAAATGTCTCTTTTTGAGTAAATGAAGTCTCTTTATGGGTCTCTCAATGGATTTACTATGGAGGACGTTCACTTCGCGTGCACGCCCAACGCGCGTTGTAAACAAGTCGCGGGATTTACCGATGCACAGTGGACCACGGAGCCGTATAGTAAGTCATAATTATATTTACTGTATTTACAGTAAGATTGACAGTCCTCACCGTCAACGGCACCATGATTTTAACCCATTTAGGCCTGAACACATTATGACGCAATATTTTATGCTTTAAATATAAAAAAATAGCAGATATACAAGCTCACAGCGCGGCACCGAGTGCCGCGCTGCGAGCTTGTAGATCTGCTATTTTTGAAAAATCTTGAAAGTTAGAATTTTGACCCGATTCAATAAGTGTCTTTTGAATCCTTCTAAGGTTTCTGGAAAAAACCTATGTTTCTATGTCAGCAATCTGGCCAGCCATCGTCAAAGAAAAGGTCCTTTTCACTTAACTGGAGCTCAGTCAGTCTGTTCTTGAGAGACTACTATGTCAGAGGTTCTCAAACCTTTTCATGTGAAGGACCCCCAAAATGATATGTATTTGGCAAAAGACCCCCATCTCAAAATATTTAGTTCCAGGGACCACCTAGAAGCAAAATTTGAGTTACAAACGTTCGCTTTGAAAATACATATATTCAAAGATTTGCACACATTTTCACGACTTTTTTTCAAAAATAGCAGATCTACAAGCTCGCAGCGCGGCACCGAATCGGTGCCGCGCTGTGAGCTTGTATATCTGCTATTTTTCACTGGTTAAAGCATTCAATCATTTCTAGGCCTAAATGGGTTAAATGCCGGTGAGGATGGTCAACGGCAGCAGAACTGTGTATGTATGTACTGTACTGTACGTGTTCGTGCGTGCGTTACCTTCGCAGGAGAGGCCGTGGGAGGTGACCCCAGAGAGGCTGTCCCTGCAGACGTTGCAGAAGGTGGGGCGGGCGTGGGAGCAGGCGTACCAGTTGTGCATCCCTGAGAAATGTTCCACATTAAACTGTGCCGTCTGGCGAACGAGAGGTTAAAACAGGTTGGGGGGGGGGGGGGGCGCCAGGATGACACGGGTCACAGAAAGGCAAGTAACAGTACACTGTATCAGCATGTGTGGCATTTCAAACTTTTATGTTACACAAAATTATGTTACACATCGGTTACAAAACAGGATACTTTTTTTCAATAAGCTACACGCTTCAAACTACTAGTAATGGATTTACTTTCATAGTAGTAGTGTAGTATTTTTCATTACAAATTCACTATATTTTATCATTGTTTTTTTATTTAATGACACTTAAAAACAGTTACTGACCTTCAACTAAAAACACAAATCAAATACAATATTTCACAACTTCCAATGCAATATATCAGAGCTGCATCAGCACACGCACACGCACACGCACACAAACACACACATGCACACACACTCCTTAATCCATTACACCCGAGCAATAATTGACCTTGCCTTACTGTAGTTACATCTACTCTATGTAATGTTATTTTTTGTTTTGTTTTTCGTAACGGCGCGCCCTTCTTCATGAATGAACTCCCGTACGTCTCAGTTTGGCTCGGCACCAAACAAAAGGAGGATGTGCATAAAGTCTATCAAAGAAATGTGATGCTCTAACTGGTTCCCAAGGGCCTGCCTGGGAGGCTTAATGGCAGGGAGCATTACTCACAACCTGCTTCAAACAGAGGGGAACCATCCTCATTAGGAGGGCTCCACTTGCTGGGGGGATGCGGGGAAAATCCATGCCTCTGATTTTGATAGCTCCCCTCCTCTTGTCATTCCTTTTCATCGCCAGTGGGGATATGTTTTATTCCTGGATCCAGTCAGACTGAATTACATACTCGGTTACTGCATCGTCTATTTCTCGCTTCAAATGTTGTCAAAAAACATTCTTGAGAGCAATGTTTAGCCGAAGTGTTTGTTTACATGGCTGGCATGTTGGATGCATCATAAAAATCAAGCAGCCAGGTGCTCTGAGCCTTTGATTAGACATCGGTCTGCTATTGAGCCGGAGCGGTCATTATCCAGAAATAACACGCTGCTGAATTCGGCGATTGGCCAATCAGAATCAAGCGCTCAACCAAGTCGCGTAATAAGCATAATTATACACACTTATAAGGAGTGTTATGAAGCCTTATGAGGGCATTATAATGGATTATAAATGTGAATATATTATAGACCCGACCTTTAAGTAGTGCTAGAGATTATTTTCTTCACAAATGGAACCCTGCTCATTAGTAAGGCTCCAGTGCTCTCCTGTTTAAGCGTGCTGGTCCAGGCAAATGGGCGCTCCCCTATAACAATGTTAGCGTGCGGACGCCCAGAGAAGCAGCACTGAGCCTATAGCACTGTAGAGCACAGTGGTGTAGAGCAGTGTTTCTCAAATGGGGGTACGTACGTGTACCTAGGGGTACCCAGGGTACACAGCAGAGTACACAGCAGTGTAACAGGTCATAATAAATCAAAGCACTTGCATTTCTAATTACACCACGTGTCGTTATACAGTAGGTTGACATGACAGGTTAGGAAATTATACTATATTGTGTCAAGTATCTGCGTAGATACTGTTTGCACACGCATGTGTGCATGCACGTGTGTATTGTACGTATGTGTGTGTGTGTGTGTGTGTGTGTGTGTGTGTGTGTGTGTGTGTGTGTGTGTGTGTGTGTGTAAGCTATTTGTGTGGTGTGCTGCTGCATTGCAGTGCGGCGAGGGGGC
>NC_137829.1:5559674-5569674 GCF_963921795.1 Nannobrachium achirus
TACGGAGGCCTGTTTAGACCAGCGACACCTGAGGCCATTACTACTGGAGGTGTGGAAAACACACAACACACGTCCGTCCGTCCGTCCGTCCGTCCGTCCGTCCGTCCGTCCGTCCGTCCGTCCGTCCGTCCGTCCGTCCGTCCGTCCGTCCGTCCGTCCGTCCGTCCGTCCGTCCGTCCGTCCGTCCGTCCGTCCGTCCGTCCGTCCGTCCGTCCGTCCGTGTGTGTGTGTGTGTGTGTGTGTGTGTGTGTGTGTGTGTGTGTGTGTGTGTGTGTGTGTGTGTGTGTGCGCGTGCATGTGACTGACTGATTGACTGACTGATATAGTCCATCTGCTCGACAGTAGCATGGCTAATCTGTCTCCACAAGGACCACAGTAGCCAACAAACCATCTGGTTTGCAACACATGGCTAATAGAGAGACAGACCTCTGCTGAACACAGTGATACCCACCCTCCCTTTAGAGGCAAATGTACTGTAGTTTAACCATCAACTAACAATACATTATTTGTCCATGACAACGGTGTTCTATATAATTCATGATGCCATCTATCTACAATATCTCTTCATCTGCCGACCACACCTTTGTAGTTCTCAAAGCTGGAAATACGTATCCAATGAGTTCTTTATTTATTTACATAAAATTAGGTGTGTGGTTAGAGATTTACATTTTGCTCTGCAACATAAATTACACCAAGTATGAAGCACATGCACACGTGCCCTCTTTCCATGCCATACCTGAAGGCAGCATTCAAGAGAATTGCATTGTCCAAACTCTCCTTGAACTTGAATGCAGCATCTTATGTTGAAAGAATTGCCCTCACTGTCCAGAAATCCACACCACATCTCCAGTATTGCCTTTTCTATGCTTAGTTTAGTGTGTTATGAAGTACCGAAAACAGCCAACCTCCAAGCTCACAACCTCCAGGCTCACTGTTGTGAGCTTGGAGGTCTGCTATTTTCAATATTTTCACCAAAAGGCCCTTTTAGAAACTTTCTCAGCTCAACCCTAACATTTGACATACAGCACAGGTCCAAATGGGTCTGTAAATGTGTACAGAAACCAGGCCAACACACATTGGCAACATGCAGAGATTTTTTGCTACATATTGCACTTATTATCTGGCTACATGCTAGAGTGGGTGGACAGTTCTGCAGTGGGAACACATATTCTCTTCACCATGAATCATGCTGCTGTATATTAAAAGAATATAACCTAAGCTGACAGATAGGACAGACACAGGCTCACAGCTCAGTAATGTAAAGCACATATAGGGCCCTATTTTCCGTGCTGCACTATCCCTCGCACAAGGCAGTTTCGTTTAAAGTTCTCTATAACCAGCAATTTGTGAGTGATCATTCTGTGACTGTGTATCAAATATAAACGTATTTCAAGGCAATGTCGGACTGCCTCTTTGCTCTCCCATGGGCAGAAAGGGAGAGAGCGTAATAGTGCACAGGGCATAACGGCTTGCGCATACTGGTCTTAAAGGCAATGGCATCTGGCACGGTGATTGGTTTTATTAATGTAACGCCCAAAGCACAACTATGCATAATGTAACGGGTAGGGCAGGTGTTTTAGGGATAAGGCTGGTGAAAAAGAGGATTTCTACCTGACAACAATTGTAACAACATATGGGTTAATTCGATCTAGCCCCTGATTCGCAACTCAACTTGTTGCAACAACAAACCCGTTGCAAGAAATCGCAGCGGTCGGAATTGACCGATTGAAGGTCGGTGCAGTTTTGGGATAGTATTGTGTTGCAAGTGGATGCAAGTAGTTGCAAGGTGTGACTTGATGCATTTGCGAATCATTCATGTGGACTGGGCCCAACTGAACTGTGTTGTCTGTCACAAGTTCCACCTCAACACTCTCTCTCTCTCTCTCTCACACTGTCAAACCAGAACCAGAAGGTACATACTGTAATGACAAAAAATCCCAAGTTATACTTTGCCATACGGTTGAATCACTATTACAGTTGCTGAGTGATACTGCAGTATGATAAACTGCCGTATAATAGGCTTAATGTGAATCGACCGGTGTTCCCTGTTCTATTGGTTAATGACTTCTACTGTACAGTCTATCAATCCGCTGCTTAAAGCCATCACCTCCGTTCAATAGCTGTTCAGTCTTTAAGGGGGAATTCAGATTGCTCTGTTTTTTTTGTCTAAAGGGCTTTTCACACGGAGAGCGACGCATCGCCTCTGTTCTCGCTTGGATCCGTGGGGTTGCACCGAGCTCTTCATGCCAGTAGATGCATTTGTACAGATGCGTTAGATAAAGGTTAAACACATTTCAACTCACGACACAGGCAGGCATGTGCATTAGACGAGCAGGAACACATCCATTTCACATGGACCCCAATCTCAAACACAAGGACCCCCATCTGAAAATATTTAGTTCCAGGGACCCCCAGAAGCAAAACCTGAGTTACAAAAGTTCGCTTAAAAAAGACATACAGTATATTCAAAGATTTGCACACATTTTAACGTCTTTTCAAGAATAGCAGATCTACAAGATCGCAGTGAGCTTGTATATCTGCTATTTTTCAATAGTTAAAGTTGAATGAAATGAAAATGAAATGAATCAATCAATCAGTCCCGTGTGACGAGCCCTTAATGTTTAGTTTATGCTCCATTAAACAGCAGACCAATAAGCTCACACCGCATCGCATTGTGAGCTTGTAGATCAACCGCCTTACAATGATGTATACATTGGGCTTAAAACTGTTTTGTCTCCAAACATTGCTCTGAACTAGGCTTAAGAAGACGCCACCCACACAGGGAAAACGATTATAGAAAATCGTTCTCCCTCTTAAGTAATTTGTATGTGTGTGTGTGTGTGTGTGTGTGTGTGTGTGTGTGTGTGTGTGTGTGTGTGTGTGTGTGTGTGTGTGTGTGTGTGTCATACACACAGAGAGAATGATGGCCAGAGTGGCCATTCTTCAAGCCTACTTAATGTTCAAGCTAATCACATCCTACCCTATTACTGTATGTAACTGGAGAGGGCGACTCCCAAGTGTCTGTGTGTGTGTGTGTGTGTGTGTGTGTGTGTGTGTGCCACTTATTTCTGCAATATACTGTATACAGCTAGATGACAACAAAGGATCCGTCCTCTCTCTCCCCCAACAATAATCGCATGCTCTCACCTGCCCTTAATACAAGGTTTATGAATGCATGTGTGTAAGTAAGCCTGTGTGTGTGTGTGTGTGTGTTGGTAAATGTGGTTTAACGGGACAATTGGCCTGAATACACACCACACTAACAGGACATTTTGGATTAGCAGGACAGGACTGGTGTCCTGCTAATTCATGGACAATTCTGAAATAGCAGAAGTGTTTCTATTGGTCTAGAGAGCCCAAATCCACCTTTTTTTTTTGATGTCCTGTTAATACACATACACCCGACTTTTTTGTGTCTGAACAGCGCCCCCATAGGTTGTGTAATGCTACTGCATGTTCATACACAAGCTCATGAATATTCACACACAGTGTATGTTTTGAAGCACCTGATTGGCTGGGTGTCAGAGTCCTGTTAATGCACATACATGTTTTTATGAACATTTCAATGACATAGCATTTTGGGTGAATAACGTTAGTCATAAACACTCTTCAGGGGTCTGCCATTATAATAGCAACACCACAGGCCCCATGTGGCCCCCAGGGGCCCCTGGCTGCCATAAGCACACCGTTGCTCCGATCCACACTAAACTTGGCATAAACACTGTTCAGGGGTCTACCATGTTGGTGGTTTGCCACACCATGGGCCTGCAACATGATTTGCATAACATACAGACAATGTTTCTTAATTATACAAATTTAACCAGATATTGCAATTGTTGTATTGTTATTTTGTGTAATAATTAATCAAAACGTCCCAAAAAATCACGTTTATATTAATGTCCATTTTCCAAGTTTGCCAACATTTTAGCTCACTCCAAGGAGGCTATGCATATTTTACAAACCACTCATCCAATTGACTGTACATTTTGTGGTTCTTACATGTTTCTATTTTTTATTAATGAATTGCATTTGTTTTCTTAATGAAAATCTTGGCCGGATTTAAAAGGCATTTTTAGAATCGGCCCCAGGCCTAAATGGATTAATGCAGTGGTTCTCAACCTTTTCAGGACACAACCCCCTAAATTAATAATAATAGCAGATCTACATGCTCACGAGGATGTAGATTGGCTATTTTCACAATTTCTGCATAATATTTGTCAATTTGGCCAATGTTTAATTTAAACTGTCACTCTAGAGGTATTAGAAAGTACTTAAACTGTCACTTAAAAAATGTGTAGCTATACAAGTGATGACCATGGTAATCAAATGGCTATTCGCATAACAGGTTTACCAGGCAGGCAGTGAGTGGTGGGCTTGCACATACCCCCCTATTCATATGGATAGGCTACTTTAACACCTACTGTAGGTTTCCAGCGGTGACTGTATGTGCATTGTGCGTGTCTCAGGCTACCTGGCTCCATTACTGTGATAGATGAGATTTGTTCAAAGCAAACTTTTAGTTAGCACGCACACATCTAAAGGCGCTCGTGCATGTGACGTCAATAAATGACCGTCCGCCCTGAAAAGAAAACCCCAAAGCACCACTGGTAGCAGCTCTGCACAGTCATGTATGCTGATCAGCGTAGCTCCTATATACAGTATCACATGACCACATCATGACCATGACATCATGTACAGTACATATGAGTTTAAGTTAACTCCGACATACAGGAGTAGGCAGGCACCCAGGCACCATTTTTACCCTTGGGTAAAAATGCTAATTAAGTTCAAGCCTACAGATCATTTTGGTCACTTTATCATCTAATCAGGCTTTTATGAACACCCTGAACAGTTTTTAATATTTATATATTTGATGTAAATGTTATCTTTCCCCCCAGGCTCAGGGCCTCTCCACATACACACCCATTGTAACTTCAAACTTCATTAAAAACACACACTATTTTTTTCTGGTGACTCATACTACCCTCCTAATACGTGAGCAGGCCGTGTTTTCTCAATAACCCTTTTCATTTATTTTTAATAATTCTTTGGGAAAATTTGAAAAATTAAAATTATTACAAATAAATGAAAAATTGTATCGAAAAAAAACATGGCCTGCTCATGTATTAGGAGGGTAGTATGAGTCACCAGAAAAAAATATAATGGAGTTTGAAGTTACAATGGGTGTGTGTGGGGAGAGGCCCTGAGCCTGGGGAGGCAGACCCATGCAAGGCAGAGTTTTTTAAAATGGAATATCCCTTTAAATCCCGATACTGATTCTAGAATTATTCCTCTACACAGTATTACACAGTATAGGCAAAATTCTTGTGTTACGAATTGTGTGTACATCTTGTAGATCAGTGACTTCACTAGCCTTCAGATACAGTATATGACACCAAAGTAGCTTACTACAATTCTAAGGTCAAATTATTCTAAATAAGCTTGTGACCTTGACCTTTTATCACTGAACTGTACTGTCTGTACTGTACTGTCTGTACTTTTACTGTACTGTAAAAACAGTGCAGTAAAAGTTTGTTTATCGGTGATGACACTGATTGACAAATTGTAGCATTCCCTGTGGGATCATAAAGCACCAAATAGAGTGTCTCGTTTGGCTTGAATAAAGCATAACCTTATTAGCCTACTACCAAGGTTGTCCCGAATATGCCATTTCCTCATATGTGACACAATGTTACTATAGTCCGGCCAGTTTGTGCAGTATTTTGATGGAATCGCGCACTTTTTTGCCTGAAATGCTCGGACTACAATCAGTCTAACCTGCTTGATTCCTCCAGACTCAAATCTAATCCTCATCTCCTTGCTTGAGGGAGCAGGGATTTAAAGTTCCTTGAAGTACACAAGTTCCTTGAAGTACACAATAAAGAGGAGCTCAAGTGGGACACAACGCACGTGAGGATAAAGAATTTGCAACTATATTGCTTTTATCGCCTGAAGAGGTTCGGAGTCTAGGCTACTGCATCCTCAGGCTGGACTACAATAGCTCCATTGAGAGTGTTCTGTCACACCTGGATTCGCCCACGAGAATTATTAAAGTTATATCACTGGATTGATCCAGACAGACAAACAGTCTTTTAATTATATAAAAGAAAATAATGTGTGAATTAAATCAAACAAGCCACCTGTCCTGTTCTCTGATTGGCTGTAGCACGTCTCTACTCTCAGTGCTGTCACAACCCATGTTAGGCTTTTAGGTTATAGGACGGCAAAAGGATCATCTGGGCTAGCATGTTGCATTGTGAACCGGGCTTAAGAAATCTGTTATACAATCCGGGGTGAGGTGCGTGTGTGCGCGTGTGCGTGGGTGCATCCGGCAGTGGTAGGTCACGTCAGACAGTGGGTAGGTAGGAGTCTATGGCATCTCAGTGATGTCATGATGACTCAGACATACAACAAATCGGTCATATATCTGCACAAAAAGGGGTAAATTGCCCCCATTGATTACGGAAGGGTACTTTAGAAATCTGAAGATACCCTTACACTTAAACCTTATGCTGTATGTTTACTGTTCAGAGAGAAAGCAATGGTGCACAGTCATTTAGATAATCATCTGGGGACCCCCTCCCCAAAATAATTCCCTGACCCAGAGGTTGAGAACCACTGCTTTAACTAACCAGAACAAAAAAATAAGCCATGTGCATAGATTACACAGATTATGAGTTCCATTTGGTTCCATTTGTATATAGTCACTAGTAAGACTACCCTAAGCATAAAGTAACACGTAGGATTTACTTTCACACATATTCACAGTATTTAAAGCCTTGCCTTGTACAGACTGCATACAAACAAACCAACTGACTGTGGGGGGAGGGGCAGCTTCTCACTCACACAGTTTTTAGTGAGTGCAGTGAGGGAGATGGGGGATGGGGGATGGGCAGGCAGCACAGGTGAATTTGATCAGTGGCTGATTGCATTGCAAGCTAGTAATCAGCAAGTGGGCTACAGTGGAAAGAATGAGTGAAAGGGTTTCCCTGCACAAGGTGAAATCTTTGAAAAGAGTGGAGGAGAGCTTAACTCAAATTGGTTAACAATCGGCAGACAAACAGGCAGGCAGGCAGGCAGGCAGGCAGGCAGGCAGGCAGGCAGGCAGGCAGACAGACAGACAGACAGACAGACAGACAGACAGACAGACAGACAGACAGACAGATAATGTTAATTTAACCTTGCATCATGAGACTTAGTGTTCATTTGGTTCCATTTGTACTGTCAGAGCAGTGTAGATGTTGTTGACTAAAACTATGACGAAAAGTATTTGTCGATTGCATTTCTTTCACTGACAAAAACTAAATAAAAACTAAGCTGTGATGACTAAAACTAAGACTAATTATATTGACAATTTCGTCAACAAAATCAAAACTAGACTAAAACGTTAGGGAGGGACTAGTGGAGTAGAGAGTCATTTTATGTTTGGTTGTTCTCAAGTGTTGCGTGCTGAAAATAGCAGATCTACAAGCTCACAACGTGTCGCGCAACGCGTTGTGAGCTTGTAGATCTGCTATTTTCAGCACACAACCAAGTGTAAAATCACTCATTACGATGCCATCAAGGCCTGCCAAAATACATTTTAGTTGACTAAATGAACTGTAGATTTAGTCGCCTAAAAATGTATGATATTTAGTCGACTAAAATTAGACTAAAACTAAAACTCTTCAGGTCACTAAATTATGACTAAAATTAAATGACATTTTATTCAAAACTAAATCAAAATTTGTTGTCAAAAACAACAGTGTCAGAGTCCCTGGGCCTGAACAGTGGTTCTCAAAGTGGATTCCAACCTGGAATTCACTTTGAGACCATGCTGTCATTTTTACATAACAGCATGGTAACAATATCAGAATAATGATAGTTGACAAAGTAACCATCTTGGTGGTGCCGGTGGTGATAACATTAATATCCAAAGAAAACATTTGCCTTGTCATGGCATGTTCGGGGACATCATGAGCATTTAGCAACAAAAGATTTGCATTCATTCAACCTTTATTTAATTTCTCGAAAAGATCAATTGAGGGAGATCCTCATTTACTACTTTATTGAAAATAGATGTTTTGATTTATGTAAATGTGGGGGTTTCTGGACTAACGCTGGTATTAAACATAATTCTGGAAAAAGTAGCCTATTTATACATTTGCAGGCAACTGAATAATGGGGATGCAGTAACGCACTGTAGCTTATGAGATACTGCAAATCAATTATCAAATTATAATTGCCATAATTATTCCTTGCAGCTACAAAAATGATGTCATACAACATGTAACTCAACATTAAAGTAGGGCTGGGTGATAAATCTCAGACCTGACTTTCTTTTTTTTTAAGATTAGTTTTTTGGGCTTTTTATGCCTTTATTTGTTAGGATAGTAGACAGACAGGAAATGGGGAGAGAGATGGGGAATGACATGTGGCAAAGGTCGTCCGGATCGGGAATCGAACCGGCGACCTGCATACCTAGACTTGTGGATCTGCTATATTTTAAAGATTCACTTAATTTTTCTTCCTGTGCATTTACCCGCTGGAAAAAACAATGTCATTGCTTAATTGCAGTGCACTTAAAACTGACCCAAAAACAACAAATGTATCGATAATTTATACCTACAATCGACAGGCTGCAGTCTAAGGCAGATTTTGGTTTCGGAAAATGATTTGAAAAATGCTCCCTTCAAATGTTCTGGGTAGCTATAATCACTGTAGCAGGTCCCCCAGCAGCAACGTTTCACCATGGCCGTAATAATGTAATATAAATGTTTTTGATATTAATTTGCCTATATACCAGTAAGACTCCCTAATCGGGTCACATTTATGATCGGCTACTTTTGACTATTTTCCCATATTTTTTTCCCAGGGGGTCCGTGGGGAGCCCTGGCGGTGGCTGGGCCCCTGGGTACCCCCTGGGTGCTGGCCCCGTCTCTCCCGGTCGATGGGGGGCCAAGGTACGGGCTTTTTAGCGGGTTATGGGAGCCAACTTTGGGTGGAAGTGTTTTGCTACGCTGTCGTCCAATCCTCACAGTTAGGGAGAGGGCTTTGCGACAGATCAATCATGCAGTAATCATGCAGATCTACAAGCTCGCAGCACGAAGCATTGTGAGCTTGTAGATCGTCTATTTTTTGGCAAAGAGATTTGGTAGAGAGTGAAAAACTACTGTATCAAGTACATATATTATGTACCTTTTACCAATTATAGAGGGTTTAAATAGTACTGGATATGCAGCTCGGCAAATAAAAGGTGAATTGATCCCAGTGTATGACAGAGGATGATATCACGATAAATTAAATCTCCACAATATGATTATTGTGAGTGTTTTTTATCACGATAAACGATAATATCGTATATTGTCCCATCCCTACAGTCTGAGGTGCTTTGGCGGTCTTCCCCGAATTTTGTCTGATTACAGCGGGGCAGGGCTACATTCCTGTGTCCTACAAAAAATAAATGTTGAACCTTGTTCATGATTGGTGTGTTTTTCAGCTATAGTTTTTGGTCTTATAACCCTTCCAGTAAATCTCTTATGAAAATCTCTAAAGAAGTCAAGAATAACAGACGAGCTGTAAAGTTAACTTCACAAAGCTTAAGTCTATTGACCCCTCAGTCATGACATTTTCAATGTCCCCCTTCGACCAAGATGGATGAAAATGCTAGTTTGTTCACTGCAGAACTTTATTAACAGTAGCTCAACATTGAAGATGTTGAAATCACATCTCTCAGCCTGTTCTCAGGCCTGCTAAGTCACACACAGTAGTCATATTGCATTGAATTGTAGTTTACCATCTCAGTGGCACCAACAACACTTAGTTAGTGAGCTTTGTATCGATGTCATTCCAGTCCTGCATGTTTACTGGCTTATATTCCACTTGTATGGTTGATCCTGAGGGCAAGTCAGGTGTTGAAACAGTAACACACCACTGTAGGCAAGAGACATTGACCGAAGTGCTGTACATGGTGCATAAATGACAAACAGGCCTACCAGTAAGACTCCCTAATCGGGAGATA
>NC_137829.1:5574674-5584674 GCF_963921795.1 Nannobrachium achirus
AAGACTGGCCTATGAGCTCACTTCATGGCTTCTAAAGTAGGCAACCCCTCCCAATGCAATGCTTTGAGTCAGTAGCATTACAAAGAACCCGAAAACCTACCACTTCCATACAGAATGGGATGAGGATTTCCCCCCACTATTTCCCATTTCAAATGTGTTCGTCTTAACGCCAGTGCCGCTATTCCAAAGCCCGCTCAGGCACATTTATTTGGGGTGGGTAGGGTACTGGGTAGATCATGTTGAGCTGGTCATTTTAAAAGTAGCTCTCAAGTCAAAAAAGTGTGAGCACCCATGGTCTACCTGTACAATGTTCAAGGGCTTCTGGAAATCTTTTCAGTTGCTCGTCACTTTGCACGAAAAGGGGAGGGTTCATTATTAAACATACCGGTATGGGGGATTTCCAAACCCAATTATTAGTTAATATTTTCTAGGCTTGAGTAGGCTAATGTTCAATGGAATAAACATACACAATGGGAATGTTGCTTGTACAATGACTTTAAATAGCATAAATAAAGTCCCTAGGGCTTCAACAGTAAATTAGTCTAATTGACTTAATCAATTGTATTTATTTATTTTAATTTCATGTAAATTGTTTGAGATAAAAACCTACTTTATCAAAAAAAAAAAAAAAGATGCTACTCGATTATTTGATTAATTGAAGTAATCAATAGAACCCTCCCAATGACTACTATGGGGATTAGCAGGGATGGGTTTAGCATAGAGTATGGGAATGGGGGAATTGGCTTAACACTAAATTGGGTATATATGGAGGGGAGAAAATGTTTTCTTTTATTATCCTATATGGGCAGGGTTTTTCTTTTTTATACTGAACTTTTACGCACCGTGATGGCCTCAGATCTTGTGCTGTTTTGAACAAATGATTATTGTGATGGGAATGGGACTTGGGGTGTCATCACTGTGTGTGTGTACCTGCCTCAATGTGACACTGTGTACCTTAATAAAAAAGATTTGAAAAGAAAGAAGTAATCAATAGAATAATCCCTAAGAAACTAATCTATAGTCTCCTTCCACACTTTTCCAAGCTCCCTGCCTTGTCCACTGCCCCACCCCCCATTCATAGCTCCCTCCCTACTATAAATCCTCACCTCTCCCTTTCTCTTGCCTTTCAACTTCACTACTCTCCTCTCCTCTCCATCTCTCCTTACCACCGCCTCTGATCCTAGTCGGATGTTGATGATAAGAACATGCATCTCAGCTCCAGGAAGCTTTTAGACTTGCACGCCGCCAATATTGCTATGCGAGAAACATTATGCAATGCGTGCGTGCCGTGAGCCCTGCGAAACACGTGCCTGGCACATATGTGCCCATACGACACGTGTCCACACACACACACACACACACACACACACACACACACACACACACACACACACACACACACACACTAGGGATGGGCCGATAAGCGATATTATCGTTTATTGTGATAAAAAACACTCACGATAATCGTATCGTGGAGATTTAATCTAACGTGAAATCGGCCTCCGTCATGCACTGCGATCAATTCACCTTTTATTTGCCGAGCTGCATATCCAGTACCATTTAAACCCTCTATTTGTAAAATGTACTTATGTTATGATATACAGTACGTACTTGATACAGTCATTTTTTCACTCTCTACCAAATCTCGTTGCGGCGCGTTGTGAGCTCTTAGATCGTCTATTTTTTGGCAAATGTTCCGCCCCAGGATAATGGACGTCGGGGGATATTTTGATTATCGCGATAATATCGTAAATGGCGAATTCTTTTGATGACATTTTCACATCGTCCCATCCCTGCACACAGACACGCGCATACTACCGGGCACATCACGTCATTTTATTTATGAATCAGAGCAGCAGGCGTGTCCATGTGGAGAGGGTGCTCGGCCAAGCGCTGCGGGCCCTGCTAAGAATAGCAGTGGGTTCACTGCATGGTTCTCCTTCCTCACTCCTCCTCCTCCTCCTCGTTTCTATTTATAGCAACACCAATGGGGAGGCCAGTCATTTATAGAAAGGGCAGGCCCCTTCTTCTCAAGCTCCCTGTCTGTTTGCATCCCACCTTAGATGAGACTCATGTTTACTGCCCACCACCTCCCTCCCACACACACACGTGCACGCACGCACGCACGCACGCACGCACGCACGCACGCACGCACGCACGCACGCTCATCCTTTCCAGCCAGTCATGTCTCCCTGAGCACAGCTCCATTCATAGCTACTGTATCATCGTGGTAGTGACTGAGCAGTGGTGGGAAGTAACTAAGTACATGTACTGTACTTACAGTAAGTACAATCTTTAGGTATTTGTTCTTTTACCTGAGTATGTCCGATACTTTTACTTCTACTCCACTACATCTCAGAGACAAATATTGTACTTTTTTTACTCCACTATAATTATTTGAGAACTTTATCTACTAGAGTTACTTTGTAGATTTTGAATATTATTACAAAACATCGTTTACATCAGGGGTTCTCACACTTTTTGATCTCACGACCCCTCATTATTAGCGAACTTTTTTGGCAACCCCATCAGTCAAAAATATACAGGACTGAAGTGATTAATGTAAAGTTTACATTAATCACTTCAGCCCTATATATTTTTCAGCCATTTAAAAATAGCAGATCTACAAGCTCACAATGCATCGCATCAAAGGATTTGTGGCATGTTTAACTTGTGAAAGGGGACATTCTGCACAATGAGTACTTTCTACTTTTTTAAGTACATTTTGATACCAATACTTTTGTACTTTCACTCTAGTAAATGTTTAATTCCGGTATTTCTACATTGCAGCATTGATACTTTTACTTAAGCACAAAATGTGAGTACATTTTCCACCACTGCACGGATGTGCGCTCATCCTTTCAAGCCCGTCGTGTCTTTGTGAGCACAGGTCCATTCAGTAGTGTCCCACTGGGTCCATTCATAGCTAACTGTATCATCGTGGTAGTGAGTTAGTGGCAGGGGGTTAGAAATACCACAAGCCATGCTGGGAAAGAGCTTTAATCGTTTAAATATCATCCAAATATAACTTGGCCACGGTATTTTTAGATGCTGTGCGATCACAGTGGCACATCACCTCACGTGGTCTCTTCCCAGTGCTGAGTGAAAACACAGCGAAATCCTCGGTGTTCATTTATCCATTCGTAAGTCACACATACAGTATGTTTAATACATTTTGAAATGTTTACCTTTTTAAACATATTATTTTGGAGGTCAGATTGGGCTGAAACTTTGCCCAAATATAGAGATGACAGACGTCACAGTACTGACGTAATAGGTGACTGTCATGATAGACTGTCATGATAGACTGTCATGATAGACTGGCCACATGTAGTCAACATGTAGACAACCCATCATTTTTTTTTTTTTTTTGTCCGGAACAGGGTTTCCGCAAGGCATTTTTTTGGGCTGGCCAACGTGGCTGATATGATTTCTAATTTACCGGCCATAATGTAACACATGTCTCCCTTTGGAAAATTGTGCTCCTTTTACCGTGCAGGTTGGGCAGTGTGAGGTTGGGTATGTGCGGAACTTTTTATTGTTAATGTTCACTGTACTGTACATTCTGCCTACGCACCTGTCAAAGACTTCTCATCTCGGTGTGTGAAAAGAAATGAACTGTTAATTCTAAACTATTAAACAATTTTTTCTAGTTCTCATTATTTTGTTAGTTTAAATTAACTTTAATAACCGTGCAATCCAGTAGCTGGCACACAGTGTGACTGTGTCGCACTCAGTCTCATTGCTTCACACATGTTTCTGCCTACATGTTTCTGCCTTCGTGTGTGTGTGTGTGTGTGTGTGTGTGTGTGTGTGTGTGTGTGTGTGTGTGTGTGTGCGTGCGTGCGTGCGTGCGTGCGTGCGTGCGTGCGTGCGTGCGTGCGTGCGTGCGTGCGTGCGTGCGTGCGTGCGTGCGCGGGCGTGCGTGTATGTGCGCATATTTTGTATGCGTGTACATGTTCTTTCTGCATTGAGCACCGTTTGTTTTCAGAACGGCCACTCACCGTGAAGCTGTTGTTGACATTCTTTGTGCTGGACTCCGCCACGCTGGCGTCTGATAGGTCGACCTCATCAAAGATAAGGGACTGCAGAAGATGAGAGAGCAAGAAAACCAGAGGGAGGGAGGGAGGGAGAGATATACACAGGTGGACAGGATGAGCATTTTTCAAAACAGCCTTGAAGAATTGAAGTAGAGCAGAGCTTAGCTTATTCTATATATGGTACACAGTAAAACCCTGAGTGTTCACTTAAAATTAAAGTAACACTCAGGGTGTTGCTGTGTGCGGAGGGAGGGAGTTGGGTCCAGATAGAAATATCCCAGTAGCGAGAGCGAAGCAGACTATATACAGTGACAGGTGAGAATTATTTATCTATGGTCCTGGATGAAAGCTAGGGAAAGGTTACGCTAAACTTGTGTCATGGTAAAAGCGACATTCTACAAAGACAGCCGGTGTACATAAAAGGGCATGGTCGAAAAAGAGGAAAATGTTAGCATGAAGACTTCACCTCGGGGTAGTTTTCTGCCAGAGTTATTCATCCACTCTAGGCTAATGCTAACTGAACATATATGGCTTTGAGCGAACTGTCTAAGACCTTATTTGTTTTTTCCTTTGCTTTATATACTATAAATCTGCCACTCTAAAGTGGGATTAGGTTTGGTTATAGCTGCAATCCAGCAATTACTTTAAAGGTATATTCAGTGATTGTATTTCATTCAAATAAAAATATAATTGGTACATTTTCCATTCATTCTCATCACTAGAATGTGTGCTGACCATATAAGGACTTCCACCATGGCCCGTGTTACGAGCATAGCTAGATTCGGTTTTCAGAGGTGGCCAGCCAGTCCTCGACCAATCAGGGTAGAGCATGGCCGTAGTTATGTTATGATGTTTAGTTATGAGGGTCAAAATAAAGGTTTTGAGGACCACAGTCGCTCTGAATTAAGAACGTCTGCTAAATGCCTAGATTGTAAACTACTAAACTCATAAAATGCCACAGTCTCGTAGTAAATCAGTATCATACATATCCTGAAGCTGGAGACGATATCGATATTCAGTGCTTGGGTCTATTGATCAAAACGAGAACATTATAATGGTGTAAAAAATATATAAAAAACGAAACATTTCCACGCTATAAGGCCAGTAAGGGACAAGATGACCCCCGGCCACTTTCATTATCACTGAATACACCTTTAACGAAGAAAACATTATTTTAACCAATCTGTATGATAGTATCGTGGGGATTGCCTCTAACTCAGTGGTAGAAATGTGGTCTCTCATGCGGTTTGAATCCCTGGTTGGTAGGACATCAACGTTATGGATTGTATTGTAGCTTTAATGAGAAAGCTGTGACAGTGGCCAAACTTTTCAGGCTATCTGCCTGAAAAACACTGCTACCATTAAGAAAGATGTGCATCATGGGTTGATTTGATTTTGAGTAAAAATGTGTCTCTTTATTAGATTTATTGCGATAACGCAGGAACATGCACTTTGCCGATAGATAGATAGATAGATAGATAGATAGATAGATAGATAGATAGATAGATAGATAGATAGATACATACTGTAGATACCTTTATTATCCCAAGGGGGAAAATCAGTCACCCAGAAAGTTACAGAAGAAAAACGAAAAAGTTAAGAAAACTGCGGAGCTGAAACTGAGCATGACTGCCCGGAGGGGGCGTGTGATTTGAGATGCTTGCATGACAAGACTTGAGCCTGATTTTAGTTGTACAGTAGGATGGCTTGGGACACCACTGTACAATGGTGTAAGAATTAGGCATTAATGTCGGAGTTCCCGTTGGTTTGACCATACCCTCTGCATTGATGGGAGTATATAGGGAGAGCATTCTGATCATTAAATGAGGCATGGAAAAAATGTGCACTGGGCACATGACAGACAAATTCACACAGTGAGACTGTGCGAGACAAATAGATAGACAAAGCCAGAGAGACAAATAGTTAAAGAGACATACAGTGCAGACAGAGAGCCAAGCCACACAGAACACTCCTCTATGTCAGTGGTTCTCAACCTGTGGGTTGGGAGTCGGGACCCCTAGGGGGGGCCCCAAATTATTTGGGGGGGTCCCTAGATGATTAACTTAATGTGCAACATTGTTTTCTCACTCAACACTAAACAAACCAACATAAAGTTTCAGTGTATAGAGGGTTTATGCACATTTCTAAAGTCACAATTTAAGGACTTTTTAATTCCTCTAAAATGACAAATTAAACATTGGCCAAATTGTCAGAAATTTTGAAAATAGCCGATCTAAAATATCTAGATCTGCTGTTTTCACAATAGAACCGTGTTATACAAAATGTAATGCCTCAGCTCTTAGTGCTCGTCAGGGTGGAGGGGGGTCCCCAGTTAAAATATGATTATTTTGAGGTTCGCGGCATGAAAAGGTTGAGAACCACTGCTCTATGAAAAATGGACCTTTACAGGTCTGTATGCGCTCAAGTTAAATGAACTCTAAAGGATTCAAATGTGCAGACACTGCAACATGATATCCTGACAGAGGGCTGGTGATGATGACATCACTGCAGGGCACACAGCTGAGCTCTTAAGGGACCAGAGGCCAAAAAACTATGTGACTGTCAAAGGAATTGATGTGCGTGGCGTGCGTGCATGTACTGAGATATATGGGCTGTTTTAGCTGTCAGAGGGGATGCCCAGCTCCTAACACCTTCTCCAGGCCTAAGAGGGGCACCAGTCAGTGTGTGTGTGTGTGTGTGTGTGTGTGTGTGTGTGTGTGTGTGTGTGTGTGTGTGTGTGTGTGTGTGTGTGTGTGTGTGTGTGTGTGTGTGTGTGTGTGTGTATTTAGGGACATGCGTCCCAGGGCTTGAACATGTGCCCAGAAATGTGTGCATGTGTTTGTGTGTGTGTCGGTGCGCTGTGTGTGTGTCTGTGCGCTGTGTGTGTGTGTGTGTGTGTGTGTGTCTGTCTGTGTGGGCCACAGGGGCCTGACACAGTGTGAGTGCAATGCCAACACAAACACTGGCCTCTGTTCCAGTGTGTGTGTGTGTGTGTGTGTGTGTGTGTGTGTGTGTGTGTGTGTGTGTGTGTGTGTGTGTGTGTGTGTGTGTGTGTGTGTGTGTGTGTGTGTGTGTGTGTGTGTGTGCATGCTTGTGCACCCGTGGTTTGGCACACCGCTTTCCACACTTCTCTTCTGACTCTTGACAAACTCAAACACACACACACATCACTCACTCACACACACACACACACGCGTGCGCACGCACACGCGCACACTCACATATGAAAGCACATACATCCGGTGTTCTGGAGGGCAGCTATAATGAAAGCTGACATTGAGTGGCGGACAAGGGGCAAGAGTCCAGACCCTCTGCTGCACGTACTGTAGACCCGAGGCTGCATGTCAGGGCCCTTAAATTAGCTTCCTCTCTCCTACCTCCTATTCCAGCCTTTCTCAAACTTTCAAATGTCAAGGTCTCCCCTTAACTCTGACAGTGTACATTTGTAGACTGTCAGAGTTACAGACTTGTAAGGCTCAATTTAGACCCCTCCTAAAGGAACCCACAGAGTCCCTGGAATCCACTTTGAGAACTACTGTCCTATTCCACGCTTTTTGTTGCTACTTTAGTTCTTACCTACCAAAGTTCCAAAAACACTGAGACCTAACTACGTGTAAACTACTCAGAGTTTCCAAACAACTTAACCACTTAAACCCTAGCATCCCTATTCGGGTGGGAACATTCACTGGAATGTAGCACATCCACAAGTTCACAACGTGTCGCATAACAAAGCATTGTGAGCTTGTAGATTGGCAATTTTTCTAGATTTAAAGTGATTTACTGAAGATGGAAAAGAATGAGGGTGTTTAAGTGGTTAAGAGGCACAAAACGTCCCCCGCCAAACGGCAGCTCTGACATCAAGTTAGCATTAAGTAGAGCCTGACCCACTGCCTCTTTTCTTTTTATGAAATCTGCAATTATCATGTTGTGATTTTGTTTTTGTTTTTGAATAGGGCTTCATGTTTGAGAAGAGCTTAATGTTTGAATAGCGCTTAAGTGGTTAAATTAAATAAAGGTCAGTTTATGAGTGCATTTTTTTAGTTTTTTTGTGAACGCAAAAATCTGGCATCAGTCGGGAGTCAGTGAGCTTTTCTACAGCTTGGGGGAAGATGTAGGCATGGCTAGGAAGCCCTGGACCACTGAGATGCAGCCTCTATGGTGGATCAATGCGGAAGTAAAATCTTCTGAAGCGATGCCAGAGCAGAGGGCAGCACAGCCAGCTGGGCTATCTAATGGTTGTGGAACTTATCTATTATGGAAACCAGTGTCACTATATGGCCATGATAATAAAAAAAAAAGCTCTGCTAGTCTTTTTTATGTGTCTATTACTGTTAACAGCGTTTATAGCATACACATGTATACAAAACACATTTCCATATAGTATACTCATGCACAGTAAAATCCTCAGTGTTAATTTATGCTTTTATCATTCAGAGAGTGTGCGAGTGTAACCGAAATGGACTTGAATGGACTAATGGACAAATGGACATTTGGTGACATTTGTACACTCCCCGCATTCAATTAACACTTGGGATTTAATTAGCCAGTAGCTATGCCCCTCCCGAAAAAGCTTTTGTCCAATGCTAGCTTAGCAACCGGCAGCTTGCCAAGGCTGTTGCCAAGGCAAACCTTGGCAAGCAGGAAGTTATTCTAAGCTAGCATTGGACAACAGCTTTTTGGGAGGGGCATAGCTACTGGCTAATTGTATACTGTCTTTTCTTCCTTTACCATGGCCATCTAGAGACGTTTAACTGCAGGGCTGGGCAAACAAACAACACACATACAGTAGTGCACAAACTAGTCTGGTGTAACCAGACGATCTGAGATCTCCACCCACTGTTATGTCTGGTGACATCTTAAACCAATATAATGGCTAGAACAGGCTGATAAACGCTTACTGCTTTGAAAACCAACCACATTACCGTCAAAATATAAAGGACTGCCCTAAAGGCTTTGCATTGGTTCTGCATTGCAGTTTTGTTTAACGTTTCCTCGTTGTTTCTAACCAGTTCTACCCATGACAATGAATTTAGATCATCAGACATATCAGTAGGCACAGATATCTGCTTGTCTGGCCATGCCAGTCTATATACAAGCAAGCTACAAGCTTAAGCAAGTACCGTGTCTACTTGAGCCAGATCTGTTGTGTTGCGTTGCCCAACCCAGAACTCTACCTGGGATATACACTGTGCACTCACACCACGTGGGGATACAAAACAAAAATGTCTTTTTAATGGTTAAAGTCATCACATCGTGCTGATTCGTGCACATTGTCGGTGTGAACCTCTTGATTTTATTTGATTTATTTTTAGAAAGACACTGGATTCTCCCATAGACTTTTGTATTAGAAATGTTTTGCACTTTAGTACAGTGGTTCTCAAAGTGGATTCCAGGGACTTCCTTTATGGGAGTCTAAATTCACCCATGCAAGTCTGTAACTCTGACAGTATACAAATGGAACCAGATGGACCCTCACAGGTCCATTTGGTTCCATTGGACCCTCACTGGTCCATTTGGTTCCATTTGTATACTGTCAGAGTTAAGGGGAGACCATGAAATGTAAAAGTTTGAGAAACACTGCTTTAGTATCCTTCAAAATGCCAGTGTATTATGAAGTGGTTCCTATTGTTATGTCCACATGGTGTGAATGCAGCAGGGACTTATACTCTACGTATGTGATGGGGGAGTTGGGGGGCGTATAGAGGTGAATAGAGAGGTAGGGAGTGAGGGGTTTTTGGACATTGGCCCCTGACTGGCCCCTGGCTGGGCTGTGCTGACCCGGATAGTCATCAGTCCCTCCTCGGATCCGCTGGCGCCCAGAGGCGGGGGGGAGGAGTGTCGTGGTTCCGTCCAGCACACGGACAGAACCCGCCAACACACGCGACTCCTGGACACCCTGCGCCGCGCCCGCTCCTGCCAGCGCGACAGGGCACTGCCAGACTGGCACACAGACACACAAA
>NC_137829.1:5592174-5597174 GCF_963921795.1 Nannobrachium achirus
TATCCGTTTTCTGTGGTTTTGATATGGCCCACAGGCCCAATGAGTTCTATAAACACATCCAAACACTAGAGTGTGATGGCTTTCGTGGGACAACGATGGCATGGATGTGTTTGCAATGACAACTAGTAACACATTCATGAAAAATAAAAAACAAAACATTGTGTAAAAGCGATAGGCTTATAGGCTCCACTCTTTGCTATGAGAGCTGCTGGGTTCTGCTGGGGAAACTGGACAACAGGGGCTTTTCTGCCTAATAGACCCCATGTACACTTGGACAGTAATTTTGGATCAATATAAGTAGGAAAATGAGCCTAGAAGTGATTTAGGGTGGAGTTGTCCTTTAAGGCTATAGACATTGAGATGTTGAGGCGTTACCCTCTGACGTTACTGACAAGATGTGACGGTTTTCATTGCGACCGTCAGGTCGCATTTACTATCAAAACCTCGACCAGCTGTCTGTCTGTCAGTCTGTCCGTAACACGTCACACTTTCCCCCTGCTCATATCTCCGCAACCGTTGCCCCGATCCATGCCAAATTTTGCACACACACTCCTTGCCTACCAAACCACAACCACCCATAAATTCTCACATGACCCTCTTCTAGCGCCACCATGAGGCCGGTTCTTGCAAAACACAGCAACTACAATTTTTGTCCAAAAATCACGCAAATCGGTACACAGTATGTCTACACTCATGTCATCAACATGAATCTGTCCCATTTAGCGCCACCTTCAGGCTGATTTTTTAAAACACATTTTTGGACACTACTCCTACAGATTTTGCCCTAAAATCACGCAAATCGCTACACAGTATGTCTACACTCATGTCATCAACATGGATCTGTCCCATATAGCGCCACCATCAGGCCGATTTTTTCAAACACATTTTTGGAAACTGCTCCTACAGATTTTGCCCTAAAATCACGCAAATCGGTACACAGTATGTCTACACTAATCTCATCAACATGGATCTCTCCCATATAGCGCCACCATCAGGCCGATTTTTTCAAACACATTTTTGGACGCTACTCCTACACATTTTGCCCTAAAATCACCTGACGGTCGCTTATCTCCCGATTAGGGAGTCTTACTGGTAAACTAACTAAAGCTGTAAAATAATTTGTATTTGAGTAACAAGTGAAGTATTTACTTTAGCGTGCAAGTAATGCGTTCGGCTGCGTATGTATGTATGTCAGTGTCCTTCTTTGTTTAAGCCCGTAGACCGATCAGGGACCAGCATTTCTGGCATTGTCATCATTAACAGCCAATGAGGGACCAGCATTCCTGGTAGTTAGCAATGAATACCACTTAAGATGAGGGAACCCATGTCACTGATAACTTGACCTCTCTCATTCCTCTCTTTCCTGCAAATTCAGCAATGTTTCTTCTATCCCTTCCCTGGGCTTACATGTAGATCCAGACAGCATCAGTATTGTTATTGGCAGGCAGCAACCAATTTTTAACAGCTTTAATTTACTTTATTTGTTTATTTGGATGGGACAGTATGAGCCTACATATTAATGAACACAGCAGCAAATTAAAGCAGTAGTGTAGGATTGCAGTGTAAATATGTCGGAGTTAGTATGCTAATTTTCATTCGTAGTCCCAACATGTAACAATAACACGAGATATTGCAGGAGAAAAAAAAAGAAAAATAATTCTGCCATGTAATCTCAAACCACAAAGACCAAAACAAAACAACGAAAAGACCACTACAATACAACAACAATTTCAACCTGGCATGCCTCTTTTGGGAATGTCATTATTAAGACACTACAGTACTCTTTTTCTTTTTCTTACTTCTCTGTAACTTGTAACCTTAACTGCTGTGCTGCCTCTGGGCAAGTGAATTTCCCCTGTGGGATAATAAAGGTATCTATCTATCTATCTATCTGTAAAGAGCTGAACGTTAAATGAACACTCCGGATTTCCCTGTGTACTGACAGCTCTGAATTGCTGTAATTGTAATTGCCCGGTCTATTTAGACAAATGCTGACTGTTGTAGAGTGGCAGTTGCATACTATATACTGGCTGAACTGATGAGAGACAGGCCTCTTGTCTGGGCCTGGAATCTGCCTGCTTTGTCAGCCACTGATTTATCCCCATTACCCACTCATCCTCTCCTTCTGACAAAGAGTGCAGTGATTGTGGAGCCAGTACAATCATTTCTTTTAGGGGCTGCTGCTGAAATCTCTCCACTCCTCCCCTCATTGTATCTCTCTCTCTCCCCTCCCCTCTCTCTCTCCCCTCTCTCTCTCTCTCTCTCTCTCTCTCTCTCTCTCTCTCTCTCTCTCTCTCTCTCTCTCTCTCAATCTCTCTCTTTTTGGAGCTGTGTGGAACACAAGCTCCCCATAGGCAGCAATGTGTGTCCTCACCAGAGTCTCACCAGAGTCTGTCGTCAAGAATGAACAGGATCTGCGCATGCGCGGCTTTACCACACACACACACACACACACACACACACACACACACACACACACACACACACACACACACACACACACACACACACACACACACACACACACATTATATATATAGAACACTTAGAATTCATAGATCTAAAACACATAGAATCAAAACATAGATCTGGAACTGCTCAAATTCACAGCTCCACTTCGAACAGAGGTTAGATTTTCTTTCTCTCTCTCCATTCCTCCCACTGTGCACATCTGTGCCTCTCTCTATCCCTCTCACCACACTGTTGCATTTGTAGGGGTGTAATTGTAACCCTGTCACCTTCCTCCCCCTCCTCTGTCCGCCTTACTGTCACTGTGGCAAAATGGAAAAGTGTAATCTGGCTGTTGAGAAGGTGTAATTCTTCTGTCTGTGGAGGCCCTGCTTACAGTAACATCACCAGTTATGCACATATTTTTACATCTTGGTATGGATTATGAGCTTTCACAAGGAGGCTAAAGGGAGATATGCAAGGCTAATGACATCAAGTCATGCAATTTCAATGCAATTATCTCTAGAGATTCAGAGATGGGCACAAAAGGCATCGCAAAAGGCTCACAAATTCTTTGTGCACTACACATTGAATTTGTGTGTGTGTGTGTGTGTGTGTGTGTGTGTGTGTGTGTGTGTGTGTGTGTGTGTGTGTGTGTGTGTGTGTGTGTGTGTGTGTGTGTGTGTGTGTGTGCGCGCGTGTGTGTGTGTGCTTGCATGAGTTATAGGGAGAGACAGAGACAAATTAAAGGAGACAGGTGACAGACAGAAAAATTAGGTTCCAGTCGTTTGTACACTTTAAATTTGCCTTAGAAGATGACACTTCTCAGAAGCATCATGCCGCTTCCTACTAATGGAACAATTAAACTCTAATCTATAAGCCCAAATACTGTATCTGACACGAGGGCGAGGTATAGTTGGACTTTACCCCTCTGTTCAACGTTCAAGGCTCTTTATTGTTGCCTCTTGTGTACATACAGTGTGAACATGAGTAAAACATTTTGACTTTTGTTCAGTTCCTCAGACATCGCAGCAGCAGCTGCAGCTCCTCTGCAACTGCAACCTACATGTAACTCCTAGGCCCCTACATAGTATAATCCTCCATATATGAGATAGATTTCGTACAAATGAACGCTGAGGATTTTACTGTGTAAATCCCCAAACTTTTATCTGATATGGATCAGCCTGTGCCAGCCACGCACACGTCTTTGAGAGCAAAGCCAGTCCCCTGCACAAGCCTAGGCTAGACAGAATGCCCCAGGGCTCTGCTTTCAATCACACAGCCATCAATCCCAGGTTTATAAGCTCCCCACAGCCACGGCAGTACACCGTGAAAGGACAGGAAGAAGAAGGGACGGTCGGGTAGAAGGAGGGAAGATGGAAAGAGGAAGGCGAAAAGCAAATCAAGAGGACAGAGTGAGGTGTGCGAGGACCATTGATTAACACTGACCAACGCATGCATTCCCACTCCGCCATAAATAAAGCTCTCTGCATCGGCTGCTACAGTTAATAGTAGGTCTACTACTCCAGTGGTTCTCAACCTGTGGGTCGGGACCACCAGGGGGTCCCCAAATTATTTTTTTGGGGGGTCCCCAGATGATTAACTTAATGTGCAACTTTGTTTTCTCACTCAGCAGTAAACAAACCAACATAACGTTTAAGTGTATATGCACATTTCTAAAGTGGCAATTTAAGGACTTTTTAATACCTCTAAAATGACAAATCAAAGATTTTCAAATAGAGGCAGAAATTGTGAAAATAGCCAATCTACATGCTCACAAGTTGTTGTGAGCATGTAGATCTGCTTTTTTCACAATAGAACCGAATTATACAAAATGTAATGTCTCAACTCTTAGTGCTCGTCAGGGTGGGGGGGTCCCCAGTTAAAATATGATTATTTTGGGGGTCGCGGCCTGAAAAGGTTGAGAACCACTGTACTACTCTAATGGCTTACACCATCACCACTGGCGATTTGTAAGTGTATATACGTATATGTGTATGACAGCAAGAAGATAGATAGAGGAGGCAGAGAGAGAGAGAGTAAAAGAGAGAGAGAGATAGAGAGATGGACAGATAGAGACATTGCAGAGTTTCTAATAGGTATATGGCACCGTATCATATTCCCTCGGTGTGCATTCATCCCATTACTCTCTAAGAGATGGGGGACAATCAGGCACCAGAGAGCCCTTAGAGCAGCCGGCGGAGGTAAGACGATACTTAGCGTCTGGTCTCCGCAGTGGCGCATCAACGCTTATCGGTGCTCATCAACAGTCGTCGCTATTTACACACGTCAATATATCGACCGGTTGTGATGAGTTTATGAAGGGCTATCATCGTCAAATGGGCACAGATAGTTTCAAAGCCAGAGAACAACAGGGAATTGGCTGTACGGTATCAGCACTCAGCAGCACACAGGGAGTCCAAAACTTCGCGCTGTTTGCACTGTCAGTGCGGGTGCTTTGATTCATGAACACATCTGACACGCTTCCTGTGAATACTGTGTTGAAACGGTATGTCTGGCACATAGAATGTAAAATAATATGGACAGTGGAA
>NC_137829.1:5602174-5619674 GCF_963921795.1 Nannobrachium achirus
AAGAGAGGAAACTGCTACACTATATACTATAGGCTACGCTATTTCATGAATGAATTCTAGGCAGAAGATAATATACAACAGATAGATCATTTTTTACACTGTAAAAGCCTACTTTACTGCAATTTACAATTACAATATTGATTTGCATTTTAGCTGATGCAAGCAACTAATGTATTTGCCCTTCAACGTGTTGATTGTCAAGTGAGTTTATCACTGCTGTCTTCGAGTGTCAAACAACCATTATAGGGAATGGGCTAAGCCTGTTCTATACAAACCGATTAAACCAGTGGTTCTCAGCTTATTCAAGTCAAGGACCCCCAATTGTCATTAGCCCGCGGACCCCCATTTGAAAGGATATGCCACAGTCAGGGACCTCCGAATACATTTTTGAGCTTCCCAACCATTTTAATTTCAAGGACCCCCAGTTTGACATGCATTAAGTTACAGACGCCCATTTAATGGCATTTCTATCTGAGACCCCAATTTTTGCCAGACCCATGAAATGGGTAGGCCTACATAAGCAAATGTCGGTCTGTCCCTTTTCTATATAAAGGGTATATATGATGATGATATGATGATGACATGCCTACAAAAGGCATGATGTCATAAATGATGATGACAGACAGGGGGTCTGGCACAACCAGGTTGACCTGGTCTAGTTATTATACAATCAATGATGGGTCCATTTGGTTCCATTTGTACACTCTCTGAGTTACACACTCATAAGGGTCCATTTGGTTTCAAACTATCATTTAGTTGGGGACCCCCTGGAACTCCCTCAAGGACACCCATGGGGGTCCCAGGACCCCACTTTGAGAACCAATGAATGAAATAAACAAACCATTATCAAATGCCTCAACGTGACTGATAGGCGGGCTGCCCTTACCTTACTCCTGATCTGCCCAGAGGTAGACACTTTCCGGATGAGTTTCTGGGGGCCTTCCTGCTCCGCTTCGCTGTCTGACGACTCGTCGGCTGCCCCGGGTCCCGCGACGACAGCCCCCACCACGTTCGCGTGGATCCCCGCGGCGGACGACGGGGGCCCTCCCTTCTCCGGCTCCTGTAGCGGGGAGTAACAAGACCACTCGGGGTTAGCCCTCATCGTGCGGATTTCAGCAGCCGCCGCTCCCTTCCTCCTCTCCTGGATGCGATGAGAGCTGCTGGACAGCGGCTGGAAAGCGCCCTTCCTCGCTGTCATCTTTTCACTGCTGAAGCTGCTGCCTGTAGCCGCTAGAATAAAGCCCGCTGTGTTCTCTCTCTCAGAGATGTGTGAGCTGATAGACGCATGTCGCGGTACGGTGGGAGAAATGGGTCTCCTCCACACACCATAAAACCTGCTGCTCTGCTCTTACTGCCTGCCTGGTGTTTATGGCCCCGACACACTGTACTACATGGTCAGACTCAAGACCAGAGGTAGTAGAGTAGAGACCGCCTTGGCTCGGCTCGGCTCGGCAGGCTGTCATTCAGCCTACCGTTGCCGTGTGGCAGACCCTAGCGGTGGGACTGACAAAACATCCATGTCGCAGAGAGGTGTGCGTGCGTGCGTGCGTGCGTGTGTGTGTGTGTGTGTGTGTGTGTGTGTGTGTGTGTGTCCAATTATTAGTGAACAAACTAACTGTTAAATCATTCTAAACGAGCCAACGTGTTGTTGTTATTATTATATCCGGATGTATTTGTTTTTTGTCACAAAACGCACCGAAGAAGTCGGGTTACCGTTTATAATGAATGCTACAGGTAACATAAGTACGAAAAAGTCAAAATGTGAGCGTGAGAGGAAATAGATTGTTGCTTGCACTTTTCAACTCCGCTTGTTGTGATTTTGTTTAACTCCGATTTTAGCTTTATAACGTGGCAAAATGGAAGTATGGTATAAAATAAACTGAAAGTTACAAGCCTTGATTATTTATTACTTAGTTATTACAGCATTTATACATGATGGCCATCTTCGATGAGAAGAGAAGAGAAGAGAAGAGAAGAGAAGAGAAGAGAAGAGAACTGAGCAGAGTAGGCTACTGGACGACCGCACGTCCTCATCGTTTAACATTTCATTTTTACCATTATCTAAGCTGTGGACTGCCACCAAAAACTGCACAAAGTCAAAAAATCAGATCAATCACTGTAAAAAGATAATGCATCTCTACCCCACTGTCACAAACAACGTCATTATAACTCCGTCGAGTTGTAGGCTACTTGTTGTACGTCTGATCATCATCCCACCCTAACAGCAAACGTGGACACTCAGGCTCGTAGAGAAATGAGAAAGAGAGTAAAAAAAAGTGCCCTTTGTTGTAAAGTGACTAACCAGCAGTTCCTCCCAGACCGGGCTGCGGGTGTAATGGTAGACATCCTCCATAGTCCCAGTCCTCTCTGTCCGGCCGGGCCGCTCCGCTCCGCTCCGGGGAAATCAGGGAATGGTGGAGGAATGCAGAACCTGCCCAGTTACGCTAAAAAAAACATGCATACGAGCTCCTGGACAGACGGGATTATTTCACCTCCGCTTCCTCCTCTTCCCACTCGATCACTCTCCTTCTTTTCCCTCGCTGGTCTTTCAAGGGTTGAGCCGCTGCAGCTCCACGTGATAAATGTCAAAGCCTGAATGAAGCACGGCACGGCACGGCACGGCACGGAAAGGGGAGCACAGGACAACCCGGGAGAAAGAAAGCTACTGTACATGACGTCATAGTACATGACATCGGGTACGTGCAGTATTCTCCTCGCAATCTAACGACCAAGTAGCCCGCTGTTTCCCAAACTATGGGTCGTAAGACTCAGTCACTCAGGACCAATTTTAATGGGTCACTCACGAGTCACGACTCAAGTAAAAATCCCATTTTCTTTTCCTACACAAAATAAAATATATCTCAAAAGATGGAAAATATTTATGACTTTATTTTTAGGGGGGGGGGGGGTAGAATTCAAATAAACAAACAAACAAACAACACACCTAGAAATTCCATAAATAAAATATTGTAATTAAAAAGTAGTGGAAAATAGCTGATCTATGGCTCTATTGTGAAAAGGTGAATAAGATGATTATGTAATACAGCATCCACATTTCTGTTATTTAGACTATATTATATTTCATTGTTTTGATCATCATCTTCTGGGCTATACCATCACATTTTTTACTATACCCAAAATAAAGAGAAACTATATATTATATAGGCCTACATAAAGAAAAACATATAGCCTAATAAACATTGGCAGAACAATGTAAAATTACATTGTACATAATAATTGTATTATTATTATTGCCTGGTAGTAGTAGTAGTAGTAGTAATAGTAGTAGTAGTAGTAGTAGTAGTAGTAGTAGTAGTAGTAGTAGTAGTTTAGTAGTAGTAGCCTAGTAGTAGTAGTATCATCATCATCATCATCATCAATCATCAGTGCAAGCTGGTTTCCTGTGGAAATAAGCTTAGTCTTTTCTAGGATCGCCTTTTAGTAGACCTTGTACCAGTGAACTGTACCGTCATGAAACTGTACCTTTTCCTATGCAAACTTCTAATAAAGTCTTCAATCAATCAATCAATCAATCAATCAATCAATCAATCAATCAATCAATCAATCCTAGAATGGTTATTACAGGCGTTTTACTATGTTATCTTTGCTCAAGGATGGGAACATAGTTCTGAACCGTTATGTCACTACGGAAGACTTTATTTTCGGACCACTTTGTCCGGCTTTTATTATCCTCCGCCGTCTGCTGCTAATGGACTGCATGAGTGAGTTATGAAACCATCATGAGGAGCAACGTTAAACCGACATAACCAGGAGGAGAAACGCGGTGTACTTTGGATTCTGGGTTGCATTGAATCGGCAGGATCGGTGTTGAAGATGCATTACCACACGTTGTGTAAAGGTACAGCCACAGCAGCTGTCGCTGCGAGGAGAATGAGAAACATAGTGGGAGCTGTGCTGGGCAGGGACGGCTGGACATGGAACTCTCATGAGGTCAAACTCCTCAACACGTCTGCAGGTAAATGTACCGCTCTGTCTGCAGGACAGCTAACATCGAATAGTTGCCTTGGCCGTGGAGTATTGCATTTGTATGAGAGTAAATCAAGGTTTAAAGGTTTGACAGCTGGCTAGCAATGACATGCTAATGAGCTAGCTTGCACCGGTGTCGTCACATTGTCACGCTGGAACTGTGTCAAAGGTGCCACCACCATGTCCACTTTCAACACAAATGGAGCCAAGTGCCAAATAAGCTAAACTGAATGCACTAGAGTTAGGGTGTTATCTTCATAACAGTGAATAAATACAAGGGGTGCCGACAAACATAACAAACTAATGAGGGCAAACTATAGCTCCATAGTTGGATTTGAACTGGACAATCAGGATGTGGGAGGGGAGATTGATTGATTGAATACTTTATTAGAAGTTCGCATAGGAAAAGGACAGGACAGTACAGTTCAGATACAAGGTCTACCCATATGATTTAAACCACACAAAAAACACAATGTCTTGTTTACTCAATTCATAAAAATAATAATAATTTAAAAAAAAAACATTAAATGACAGACAATATGAAGAGCTTGTGATGATCAACTTCAACTTTTTTTTGGTCACGTCACAAGTTTACAGCAGGTATAAAAAAAGAGTAGGTGAAATTGTTTGTGCGAGCAAGCTTCACATGAATTCCATTTACATTGCTGAATGGTTAGGGAGCCCGCCTGGGGAACCAGAGCTCCTGGTTGTCCCTGTTTCGATGTCGATGTGTGTCCCTGAGCAAGACACCCCTAATTGCTCACACGCTCCTTGTGGGCAGCAAATCAGCTGGTTTGGGCTGAAAATACTGAATTTCCCCCTCGGGAGGAAGTAGGTAATAACTATTATTACCAGTAAGACGCCTCGGGTCGCGCCATGTCATGGCCATCTGGCCAGTGATGTATATCGGACCAGTTACCCATATATGGAGACCCCTGGTACCCATATATGGAGATCCATGTACTGTTTATAGTGTATATTGCCCAAACATGCTTACTCAGTTATTCGTTATGTGAAAGTCCTATGACACACACACACACACACACACACACACACACACACACACACTGATGCAGCCATTACACATAGCAGTGTGAAAGAATGGGGGAGTCCTTGTTGTGATAATTCGAATTTTGCCCATTCATTGTTGCGATCGTGATCGCCGACATTTTCCCTGTGCATAATTCCTAGGTGACACATTGAAGATCGGAGAGATATCTTATCAACTGAAAACACCCCGGAATCCAGAGCTTGTGCCTGTCAAACACAGTATGTAATAACATATGCGTGTGTGTGTGTGTGAGAGAGAGAGAGAGAGAGAGAGAAAGAGAGAGAGAGGGTGAGAACTACCCAACATTTTCTGAGCGTTGCTGTTTGTTTTCTAGTGTCAGACTCCCTGCCTCAGACAGTTGTTCAGCACTTGCGATGGATCATGCAGAAAGACCTACTAGGTCAGGATGTCTTTCTCATTGGACCACCAGGACCCCTGAGACGCTCCATAGCTATGCAATACCTGGTGAGAGGACATACGCACAGGCCTTCCTGCACTTAACAATCCTGAGTGTTAACTCTGAGGGTATCAAAATGCATAAATGAACACTGATGATTTCGCTGTGTGGTGGATGTGTGTCAATGTCACAGAGCTTTGTCGCTGATGGTGACAAAAATACTCAATCTTACCATAACGACTTACTAATTACAATTTGCTTTATTATATACACAGTATAACATGTATTTACCGTAATAACAAAAACACAGCATTGGAGACATTTTCATGTTCTAATGAAAAGAGCTCTTATAATAAAGCCTGCTCTTGACTGCTTCTTATGCTTATTTTTATGTTTGCTTGAATTGCCTCAATTGCTGTAACAATTTTATTAAAGTCCAGAGAAAATAGCCTTTTTAAGGTACAGCTGAAGTTATTTATACTTTTAGAGAAGTCAAATTCTTCATGATAACATTTTCAGTTTAGGTTCTTAGGTTTGTAACTGTGCCATTTCAACAACAAAATCCCCCCAAATGATTGGGAAGCATTGGAGGTATGCCAAATGCCAATAAAGAAATGACATCAATGAATTCAATTTCTAGAAATTCTAAATCTGCTTGATGAAAAAAGAGAACCAGTGAAACATTCTGTGATACTGTCAAGAGATAAAACTTGGAGTGTGGCACCAATGACAACAAATAGGATTTGATTAAACCTATATGATAAAATCGATGCTTTGTCAAGGTAGCAAATTCGATTCCCTTTCTGGCTTTTATCATTTCTTCCTAGGGACCAATAAAGCTTTAAACATGTCATGTCATGTTGCTTGCTTATTTCTTTGAATCCTATATTACCGTATACGGCACTGCACAATGGTGTCACTTGCTGAAAATAGCTGATTTGCAAGCTAACAAGGCAAGCTTTAAAATCAGTATGTTCAGTGAGCGACTTTGTCGCGCATTGTGGGGACTGTCACTGTGCTTGGGTGTGGAGTTGAGAAGGGTTGCTGTTTAAAAATGGAATGTGTGTATGTCTGCTGTGGCTGAGCAGGAGCTGACCAGGAGAGAGGTAGAATACGTAGCCTTGTCTCGGGACACTACAGAGACAGACCTGAAACAGAGGAGAGAGATCCGCTCAGGAACGGCATTCTACATCGATCAGGTAGGTACATTTACTACACGCTGTCAAACACAACCCTACACAAGAGATTTCAGATGGTTAATTTGGGCTGCAAAAGTTAAATCTGGATTATTCCTATAATGATCATTGGTTGCGACCAAAGGTCGCAGTTTAGTATGAGAAACCGCACATCATGTCTCCGTCCGTCCGGCCATGTATGCTTTTCTACGGTCGGTTTGGGTTTGCCGCTCTGACATCATGCTCTGACATCACTGTGATGTCAGGGGAACACTAATCCCTTTTATGCACATACCGGTATATGGAGATCCCTGATGTCATCAATATTAAGCCCATATCTAACAGGACTTCATATGAGAATGCCCTTATATAGAGCCCATATCCGTGTGGCTGGTTCTACAGACAGGGATCTCCATATATGGGCATAAAAGGGATTGTAAGTCTCTGTAGCTCTTTAATAAACAGAAAAAAAACATTTTAGGTGGGTTGCCCCCCCCCCCCCCCCCCCCCCCCCCCACACACACACACACACACACACACACACACACACACACACACACACACACATACACACGTACGTACACACACGCACACACACACACACACACACACACACACACACACACACACACACACACACACACACACACACACACACACACACACACACACGGACACCAGTTACGCAAGAGGAAGATATGAGATTCAGGTAACCATGGAGACAAGCTCATTATCAGAGCTCATTCTAATCAGATTCTCCAATCAGTCCCAGGGGTCCGCAGTAACCACCATGAAGATGTCCCAATCAAAGCCTGCTCATTAACCAGTGGTGGACAGTAACAAAGTATATTTACTTGAGTACTGTACTTGAATACATTCCTTGAGTATCTGTGTGCTTGAGTTTTTGTCTTTTCACTCCAGTCCATTTTAAATATTGTACTTTTGACTCCACTACATCTCTAGGAAGGGAAAAAAAAGTACATTTTCAAATAATGTCCTTTTAAAATTATGTGTGTTAACTATTCAAATATCTTCAAGCTCACAACGTGTTCTGAGCTTGTAGATATTAGCTATTTTCACGTCAATGAAGTATATCAGGTTTATGTGTTTAAAAATAAACCTTTCAGTAGTGTCCAGATATTTATTTGTGGCATTGTTACCCAAACTAATTAGGCTGTGTATATAAATAACTTTATTGCGTAACAGTTCAAGCATCATCCCCAATTCCCCATAGAGATAGAATTATTATTTTTTCCATTACTCATTTAATTTACTCTTGGGACCCAGGAAGTTGACCAGTTGGAATTGGGGAAATTCTAGCCAAGTAATACGATAGGCTCTTATTGATTCAGTGGGACTGAGACTGAGTGCTGTTGACCTTTGTTTCTCTGAGTGGCCTTGTAATTAAAAAAAAATGTAAGAAACAATCCATACACTGTGGGTTAGGCGCATTCTGTTATAATTAGTTTACAAATGCTATATGAGTGACCCACAAGGAATAGTCATGTTATTTTTATATTCAGCATTTTTTCATGGTCTGGGCATAAGGAAGCTGTAACACTGTGTCCCATGTCATCCATTGATACCACAGCAATGGAGTTGTTGGGTAATAGTTTTTAAATTGCTGGATTAAGGAAAGCCCCCCCCCCCCCCCCCTTAAAAAAACACAGTAACACTTTCTATGAAGCCCACATTTATAATGCATTATGAGGGCATTCATAATGCATTATAATACATTCATAATGCTTCATAACTACACTCATAAACATCCCCCCCCGTCTCAACCAACTTCCCACCTTCCAAAATCCAAACCGGTTTTGGTTACAATAGCTACACTGCTACAGCATTACTGATTGGGCTAACTGGTTTGAAGTGTACGTCTATTTTTAAAGGGGTATTTCACTTACTTAACACTTCCGGGGTCAATATAACCTATACTCAGGCTTTTTTGTGTACCCAACTAACCCAAGACTGTTTGGGGCCGTCTTTTTTCAATTACTTCAGTCACCATCACATAGGCCTGTTTTCAGTGAGTTTAACTGAAAACCTGAGCTGTATTTCATGTCATGAAAGGTGCTATACAAAATAAAAATAAAGTAAAAAAATTAAAAACTGTCTGGGGCGCACCCACAAGTCTGAATAGATGTTAAAATGACACCAGAAGTGTTTTAAAGTGAAACACCCCTTCAAGTGTCATATCTCAGGGAACTTTCATCTGGCTAATGACAAACATGTGTATGTGTTTGCATGTAAACATTTTATTTGTGTATGTGCTAAGTTCTGCTAACCCTAATATTTGACGACTGTATACATACTTGTTAGCTTATGTGAGTATTAGAAGCTGTGAATGAATGAATTATGACCCCTTCCTTATTAGGGGATTATAAGACACCAAAAACAGAAAAAGACACAGACACAAAAATAGAATGGGCTGTGTGTGGGCGTGAGTTAGAGCTCGCTCCTCTCTCTACAGTATCTCTCTCTCTTTCTCAGGGTGAGTGAGCGTAGGCGTATCACTTAGAGGTGTGTTTGTGTGCTAACTAGAACACAGAAATATTCCTGTGGGTCCTGGGCTGATTTGAAGTCCTATATTCAGAGTTTATGTGTCAGCCCCCCCCCCCCCCATGCAAGCTCTCTTTCTAACATCTCTCCACTCTTCACTCTTCACTCCATCCACCAGCTCTCTCCCTGTCTGTCTTTATCCCTTCTTCCTCCATTTCCAGCTCTCCTCCCCCAAAAGTCCACATGTAGGATGGATATAGAAGTAATCATAGGCCCGCCTTGACTCTGCCATCTTCAACCACCTCTCCCAAGTCAGCAAGCTGTTATGTAAAGGCTCCTAACCTCAAACCCACGCTGCAAATAGACTCCATTACAATAATAAATAGCTTTCCACCTCCACTTGAACTGACACTCTACCGAGACCCAGAATGCTTAGCATTCACACACAGGAATAAAAGCATGTTTACATGAAAAATAGATAGTTTGTTTTGTTATGCAAATAGGACTATCATGTGAGATAGTACATCATATCTACCAACAGGTCCACTGTCAAGGGACATCCAGGACCATTGTACCAGGCCCAGTTGGGGCACATGTGCCAGGTTAAATTGTTGGACAGTTTTTCCATTGAATAACTGTCATGAGACACTTTGTTGTTTACGCATTTGTCCCAACCTGATTGACTGCGTTGTAAAAATCACACACAGTGTCAAGTGAGCGGTGCTATTTATGAGTTGAAAGCGTCCTGCGAAGCTTGGCCAATGTGACCCTGGCCATACAAACAGACAATGACAGTCCGGACAGACTCGGACAAAGCCAGGTGTAGGAGCGGTTAGTACCGCTCAAAAATGGTTTAGCAATTCTCAAGGGCAGTCAGAATCTAGCTCACTTGTTTTTGCATGCACATACAAGTAAGTACACATCGTTGTATAGTAAGCTAAGTCTAGTTCACAGACCAGATTGGAGAGCTTGTGGTTTTCTAATACTGCCAGATTTGACTGCCAATGACCCACTGTTTTTAAATGACTGCTAAATGACAGGTGCTTATGACATTCTTTAATATGTTTTGGAATAGAGTCCCACTCTTGTGATGCACTGAAAGAAAGGCACATTTTCTCAGTCAAGTCTGATCCTGTGTGACCAAGATTTGGTAAGGAGGATTTGGTTCCTTATCTAATGTTAGGCAACAAATGTGTCTGTGTAAGTGTACTTATCTCTGCTCTCGGGCAGAAACCAGCTAAATGAAAAAGAAAATTAAAATCTGGCTCAAGTGGATTTAGGAGGTTTTGTCCATCATTGATAAGAACAGCTAACAATGAATTTACAAGCTAATTCATACCTCTGCAGCTGGGGAGGGGGCTGAACTAGCTCTCAATCTATGCCATGTTGCACACGTTCGACAAATGAATGTAAACAAGACCAGTAATACCGTCACCCATGTGTGACACCAAAGCTAACTCCCTTCCAATCTGGCTAGCCATCGTCAAAGAAAAAGGAAAAAAAGCACACTCTCCGTTTTGTTCCTTTTCCCTCTGTTGGAGTTAGCTGGTTTGGCAGACAGTTTGAAGATCCAATTGAGTTATCTGGTTTTGTCAGAAGCACCTTTTGATACTTGTCTTTGGTTCAATATTTATGAAAAAAATAGAAAAGAAAACCTGAAAAATTGAGTTAGCTGGTTTCTGCCAGACAGCGTCGATATGCCCTTTGGTCACAGAGATGTACAACCTACTGTACATACAGTAGGTGGTGGTGAAGGCCTTTTGATTCCTAATGGTGGACCTCTTTAACAGGACATGGCATTTACACCAAGGTGTTTCTGAATCTGCTGCAGACTGATTGCCAGGTACAATCTCTCAATGTTTATTTGTAGCTATTACAAGGCACTTCATGTTTTGGTCTTTAACTCTTAAACCATATATCATACAATCAGAAACCTAGTTTTTCCACCTTTTTTGCGTTTTCAAAACACACTTTGGGATACCACAGATTCCGTCCAAAACACAAATCGGTTATTATTATCTCCGGAGTCATGTGATCAAGATGTATCAGTCAGATGTACCACATTCCATTCCGATTAGCTGATGAATGACTTTCCAAAGTTTGTGGGCCTTACTGTACTATAGGTAGCAAAGCCGGCCTGTTGGAGATCTGATTTCTGAGAAGGGCACTTTAGCATGCCAATTTGTGTCTTTATATTACTAGATATCCAGGGCTCTAGGCGGCATTCAAATCCAGTCCTATATTGTCAGAGCATGGTCACATTTGAAATATTAGACAGACACTGCTGTAGTGGCCCATCTGTGTGACATAATGTCATATATGTGAGACCGTTCCACCTCCAGGTATGGCAGATCGCTGAATAGGTGCAAGGGTGTGCCTATGGCCCCCAAGGGACTATTGTCATTGCAGACCCCTGAACAGTGTTTCTGAAAAGTTTGGTGTGCATTGGAGCAATATTTCAGGCCACAAAATCTCCCACAGTTGAAACTTGATGATAGTTGACAGGTATGGGGGTGGTCTTACTTACCCACCTCACGAGTATGACGTACTGTAAGAGAATGGATGCCTTGTGAATATGGTCAACCAGAACCACACATACAGGGGAAAGGGCTGGTCCACAACCTAGGATTAAGGAGTCAACCATGCATATCTTCTTCATGCTTTCAACATTATATAATCAACATAATTTTTGGCCTATTTCTCAATGTTTCATAGGAAAGTGTTTACAGTATTTGGTGGGATGTTTTCCTTAAGTTCTGCAGTGTCAGTCACAGCCTCAGCACATGGCCTGCCTGCGGTGCCCTCCCCACCACCACCATCCTGCGTCACTAACATTTCTAACAATTATCTGATTATAGCGTTGGGGACGAAAATGGATCGGGAGTTAAATATAGAGCATCTGGTCCCGACTATAGTTTTATGGCTCCGCTTTCCACACAACCTGCCACGTATTTACATGTTAACCTAATTATATGGCCACTCGCTCTGCGGTCCTCCCAGACAGCTAGAGTTTCCTGCCTCTTGACGTCAGACAGAGCCGTTTGATTTCTGCGCACGCACACACACAATGCATATACACACACGCACGGGCATGCCCTTACACAAACACGCAAACTCAACTAATCCAACAGAACTAACTCTTATCCCACAATTTTGGTGGTGGTAGAAAATAGCCCTTTCTGTTTTGAAGCGTGGTGGTTACTATGTCTGAGGCTGTTGTGAGTACAAAAAGCAACAGACGACATCCTCAGGAAGGCTTTATGGCAAGCCTGTATTGTTTAATGGAGCATGGGCAGTAAGAGTTGATATATATAGTAAAATATTGCTCATTGTGTAAATATATTTCACCCTGTTAAGCCTATTTTATACTCATTCACTGAAAATAACCAATTTTCAAGCTAAGGATGCGACAATGCAATAGCTTGAAGTGTTGGTATGGGTCCTACATGTCTGAACAAAGCCACACGTCTGAACACATTTCAATGTGTTGATTGAGTAAATTGATTTAGTTACCCCCCTTTCCTGTTTGTTTGTTTGCGTATGTGCGTGTGTACATGCGTGCATGTGTGTTTCCAGTGTGCGGTGCGGGCAGCGACAGAGGGCCGGGTCCTGGTGTTGGAGGGTCTGGAGAAGGCAGAGAGGAACGTCCTGCCTGTCCTCAACAACCTGCTGGAGAACCGAGAGATGCAACTGGAGGACGGACGCTTCCTCATGTCGTCCGAGCGCTACGACAAGCTGCTGCAGGTCGGTTTGGCCATTGTCCTGTCAAGGGTTCTTCCATCTCATGGTGTCATACACATTCACTTTCAGGTTTCAGGGTATTAACTATTTATACCCTTCCTATATACTGTACGTTATTCTAGCGGTCTGTACTTGGCCCCGTACTTTTTTCCATTTTATATCTTCTTATCATGTCATGCCCAGAATAGAGACACAAGGCTTCGTGTGGTTAAAAATCCATTTTGGAGATTTACGATCTGGGAGATGAAATACTGAGAGACTGTTCTCATACGTCACTGTGGCTTAGGCTTGCACTCCTACAGAACCCCCTCTCTCACACGCGTCTGTTTATTCCAGGATCACACTAAAGAGGAGCTGGATTCTTGGAAGATCGTCCGCGTGAGCGAAGACTTCCGGGTCATTGCCTTGGGGCTCCCTGTCCCCAAGTACAAGGGCAACCCTTTGGACCCTCCGCTCCGCTCCCGATTCCAGGCCAGAGACATCTACTACCTGCCCTTCAAGGTCAGGGCGACAATCGCAGAGCAGTCATCGTTTTCTTTTCTAATAATAAAGCTACTCTTATTGTCTTAGTTGAATTATTGATTGGTTGATCACATTTGCAACTCCCTCAGGACCAGTTGGAGTTGTTATACACGGCAGGACCAAATGTTAAAGCTGAGAGGTATAGTCACCATAACCATGTCCTCTTTTGGTATTGTGCAAAGATTTGGTATTGTGCTGTTTTTCAAAGAAGAGAAAAAAGGGTTTAACTGTTGCACGCTAACTTAAGTGTGCCCCGTGGTTTTGAATACATCAGGGTGTCCCAGCTGCTGTCCCTGGCAACCACGCTGTGCTCCCAGGAATCCTCCGCCCTGGGCCTGCCTGACTTCCCCATCGACCACCTGCCGTCTGCTCTACAAGTGCTGGTGAGATACCAGCGAACATCAGGGTCCCTGAGACCTATCTCCAAAGGGGGATGATGACAATTTAAGGACTTTTTAATATTAGTCAAATATCTGTAAATTATTAGAGGCAAATATTAGAGGCAGAAATTGTGAAAATAGCCGATCTACATGCTCACGTTGCGAGGCGTAGATCTGCCATTTTCACAATAGAATTCTGTTACAAACTGTAATGCCTCAACTCTTAGTGCTCGTTGGGGTGGGGGGGGTCTCCAGTTAAAATATGATTATCTTGGGGGTCGCGGCCTGAAAAGGTTGAGAACCACTGTCCTAATACTGTATAGACATAATTAACACATTCAAGTTAGAAGAGAGGGACGTAAATAGTCTTGTGGGGCAGCATAGCTCAGGGGTAGAGAAACTGTGCACAAAGGGTTCCCAAAGCGTTCCCAGTTCGAATCCGGGCTTCCCCAGAGTTATGGTCGATGAGTCCTTGAGCAAGACTCTGAACCCCTAGTTGCTCCCGGTGAGCTGGATGCTGCCTTGCATGGTTTCCTCCGCCATCGGTGTGTGTGTGAAATGGGTGAATGTAATGCACAATCTATGTAAAGTGCCTTGGATAAAAGCGCTATAAATGCCCCATTTACCATTTTAGTCTTCTTTGCTTTTGTTGTGTTGCTGCAGAACGTGTTCCCCATGCTGTCCTCCCAGCAGCTGGTCCAGAGACTCTACCCGTATCAAAGCATGCTGGGAAAGGAAGGGCGCTCCGCCGTGGAAGGCGTCCTCAGTGTAAGAGGACACATAGCCTTTGTGTCTTGCATCTCTCTCACACACACACATACACACACACACACACACACACACACACACACACACACACACACACACACACACGCACACGCACACGCAATTCTAGCCTTTACTCCTACTCCTATACTAACTCCTCTCCCCTCCAGAGGTTTGAGCTGTTGGATGGTCGTCGTCAGCCTGCTCCCAGTGCTGTGGTGAGTGTGGCCCCGTCCACAGACAACAAGGACCATGCAGAAGTCACATTGCGCGTTGCGGACAAGGATATGAGCTTTCAGGTAACAACCGAGTGCTCGGGATGCCCCAATTCACACCAGCAGTGTGATGACACCGACACGTTCTTATTGAGCAGTGACTTTCAATGCTAAATCTTTTATTTCGGTGCATGGAGATGCTCTACAGCAAAAAGCAGCTCTACAGAAAAAAGCATGCTGTCAAACCTGAGAAAACCTACATTTTCAGATTGCACTATTCCCACACAGACCGCTTCTTCGCCTCGATACAATTGCAGTCACACACGTTAACAGGCTGTTACTCGTAACCAAGGAAAAGTCCAATTTATTGTATTTAGCGGTGTGGTCTAGTGTCAACACTGCTGGTGTGAATTGGACGTTACAGTACTGACCTTGAAAATGTAAATCACTGCCACTGTCTACGATACATATTGTTTAATTAAATGCTGAAGCGGTGGAACTTTTGCTCACGCGTTTCATTTAGTTACTGTGATACATTAAAAAGTGATCTGCTCAAGCCCCATGTAAGGGCTTCATCAGAATGTCAAAATAATTTAAATATATATCCAGAATCCTATTGTGAGAGTTGTCACTGAATGTTGGCAGTCTGACTCTTGTTTACGAGCATGCACTTATTACTATGCACGAGGCCTGGCTGGCAGTGACCATAAAAAATGAAAAATATCTGCTGCCCAAGAGAAACACATCATTCATTCATTCATATACGCAGACATATCCATTCTTTATGCACATAATGGAGTCATTTGTCAGATATCACACGCGCGCTTGCACGCGCGCACACACACACACGCACACACACACACACACACACACACACACACACACACACACACACACACACACACACACACACACACACACACACACACACACACATGCAGTGACCCTATCAGTAGCTCGGGCTCCTTATCTGCGACCACCATGCTGCAGCTGACCGCAGATCTCTAGAGAGACTCACTCTATCACTCCTCATTCTTAACCGGGCGAGAAGAAAAAAACAATGAAAACAGTGTTTGTGGAATCAGTGTCGGAGGGCTTGGAGTACTGCAAGATCCCAGAGTTCAGGGAATAGTTGTGGTTGACTTGGAGCCAAGGAAATGATGTAACAATCAGCAGGGCTTTGAATCCATGCTCTCATTTTGTGGGACAGCAAATCTTTGGGGTTTGCAGTAAACAGTGAAATACGTACCACAGGCTGTCTGAAAGTATTATGCTGAATGAAATGTACTTTCCGTTCGTAATGGCATAATTGTAGTACTGAGGAACCGTGACGATTATCGACTCTTTCTGTTGAACTCCAGGTCCCGGCGGGCACCAAGGAGACCCGTCCACCCAACAGTAGCTCCACCTTCATCAGCACGGGAAGCCACGCCCAGCTTCTGGCTGAGATGATGCAGTCACACATGGTCAAAGACATGTGCCTGATAGGAGCCAAGGTATGTGTCATGTAACACAGTGGTTCTCGACCTTTTCAGGCTGAGAAAATAATCATATTTTAACTAACCCTACGAGCACAAAGTGTTGAGGCATTACATTTTGTTAAACACAGTTCTATTGTGAAAATAGATGATCAACATGTAGATCAGCTATTTTCACAATTTCTGCCTCTAATAATTAACAATTTGGCCAACGTTAATGTCATTTAAGAGGTATTAAAAAGTCTTTGAATTGTCACTTTAGAAATGTGCAGAGACGCTCTATACACTTAAACATTATGTTGGTTCCTTTACTGTTGAGAGAGAAAACAATGTTGCACATTAAGTTAATCATCTGGGGACCCCAAAAAAATAATTTGGGGACCCCCCTGGGGGTCCTGACTCCTGACCCACAGGTTGAGAACCACTGATGTAACACACACAGTTACACACATAAAGAGCCAATGCATTTACATTAATATTCCACTAATAATCGTAACGATGGCTCAATCAGAATGAAAATGCCATCTAAACACCTGAATTGGAAGAGAGTAAGAGACTGGTCCTATCCTCCGGCCTGATCAGAAATGATTTTTAATCGGGGTAAGGGTGGTTTAAACCTTTTTATAATCTGTTCAACAGGAAAGATATTCATACCTAATAACCATATAAATACCTATTCCTATGATTTAATTTATCTCCGATTGGAATTACTTCATTATTTTCTGCCCCACGTAGCTGTAAATTTGATATTCGAATTTGAATAATTATATCAGAAGCCGTAGTGTTTGGCACTTTATTTTTATTTTCCATGTGTAATTATACTGTATCCGACATGTTGTTTCCTGGACCCCCACCCTCCCAATGGTTACAATTATTTCATTATTAGATTACTTATATTCTGCACAGCTGCTGTTGAAATTAGAGTACAATCAGACTTTACATGATAAGTGGAATTAGAGCTCTTCTTGGTCGCCTCCTCCGGGACCATATGGGTCCATTCATGATTCAATAGCGTCATCAGAATTTAGCTTAATTCGAAAGAACAGCAGAAACACACAACTATTGTTTTGAGGACACGATTTGATCTCTAAAAAAAAAAGTCAGAACCACTACATGTTGTCAATAGGGCTGAGGGAACATAGGGCTGAGGGAGCTTGAGCATGGACCCGTAAAAAAAAGCCTATATTCTTATTAAATGCTTTGGGTAATTTAAACACCAATCACTTTATTTAGTGTCCATCTAAACAGTTATGGTTGAATCTGTAATCAAAATGATTTCAATTGGCT
>NC_137829.1:5622174-5697174 GCF_963921795.1 Nannobrachium achirus
TTCTCAGCTATGATGCTGTAGCTAAATCTGTAACAGCCGTACGCTTTTGTGTGCATACGCATCCATTAAAGTCGAGCATTCCAGCCGGGTGATTTAGGAAGTGACTCTTTTGCAACCCTGGTAGAGAAAAAAAGCGGCGTGTGTTTTCTCTGTGTGTATATGAGTGCATGCATGTCAGAGGAAGTAAATCACTGGCAAAGACACTCTGACTGACGCATCGCTGACATCCCAGAGGTCATGACCTGTGGTGTCATGGGGCGGGTTCCGCAGTAGTGGCAGAGGAGGGGCAGATGAGCTGCGCTCAACTTTGATTGAAGAGACCTCTATAAATAGACGTCCTTGAATCTGAGTAGAACGTTTTAACATTAGGCCATGAAAAAGTTTGAGGACCATAATATAGAAACATAAAAACATAAAATATTGCGTAATAATGCTAAATGGGTTAACCACTTTCAACCCTGGCCTCCCTATTTTGGGCATGTCATTAAATGTAAAAAAATAAAAATAAGATTCCGAAATTGTCTAAATATATTTAAAAATATACAAAATTGTCGGGGGCGCCTGCTGGCCTGGTGGTCAAGGCGCATACCACATACTAGGCTATGATGCCTGCTGGCGTCGCCGGTTCGATTCCCGATCCGCATGTCATTCCCCATCTCTCTCTCCCCATTTCCTGTCAGTCTACTGTCTTATCGAATAAAGGCATTAAAAGCCCAAAAACAAATCTTTAAAAAAAAATATATATATATATACAAAATTGTCAAGAATTGTGAAAATAGCAGATTGGATATTTCTTTGCGATTCACCGTATGACAAAGTATATATGGGGTGTAACCTGTGATTAAAATAAAAAGGGATTGCCTATACCTTAGCTTTCAAACCTCTGGGATTTGATGGAATGATCTGTGTACTTCCATTGACCCAACAACATCATCCACTTCCACTATACTATAGTGTCAGTAGTAGTACTATAGTGACTATAGTACTACTACTGACTTGTTGCCAGTCATGAGAACAGTACTGTACACTGTCCTGTACTCGGATGACCTGGAGCATGGATAACCAAGAGGAACTCACAAACATTATAACCTGCATTTGATTCAATCGTTGGCTTTGGCGTAAGGCAGGGGTCGGCAACCCAAAATGTTGGAAGAGCCATATTGGACCAAAACAAAACAAAACAAATCTGTCTGGAGCCGCAAAAAATTATAAAAGCCTTATATATCGTCGTTGTCGGGTGGAAACCTTGTATGTCCAAAACTTTGTTTTGTATTTATCATTTAAAAAATGAACTAAACTAGTGAAACAATGACGATAAAAAAAACCATTAAAACAATACATTTTTTTTCCCCCATCTTTTTCCATTTTGCAGCCACTAGGGTGGCGCTAAAGAGCCGCATGCGGCTCTAGAGCCGCAGGTTGCTGACCCCCGGGGTAAGGGCACGTAATAAACCAGAGTCAGAGAGCAAGTAGTTATACCATCGGTGTCTGTAACATTGTAACACGGTTTAGTTTTATTTTATGGTGAGAGACAGTTGTTTGGCTGAGAGAGGCCCACATCTGGGTTTCATCATGTACCTGGGCCCCAAGCCCCCTGTCAGGCCTGGGACTGAATGCCACAGACTGGGAACTGCCCTGCCCAGAGATCACTGCTTGTGTGTGTGTGCGTGTGTGCGTGTGTGTGTGTGTGTGTGTGTGCGTGTGTGTGTGTGTGTGTGTGTGTGTTAGACAACCTGTGGAATGCAGTTGACTGGGTGAGGACTGTACAGGAAATGAGTTCCCCCTGTGTGTGTGTGTGTGTGTGTGTGTGTGTGTGTGTGTGTGTGTGTGTGTGTGTGTGTGTGTGTGTGTGTGTGTGTGTGTGTGTGTGTGTGTGTGTGTGTGTGTGTGTGTGTGTGTGTGTGTGTGTGTGTGTGTGTGTGTGTGTGTGTGCGTGCGTGCGTGCGTGCGTGCGTGCGTGCGTGCGTGCGTGCGTGCGTGCGTGCGTGCGTGCGTGCGTGCGTGCGTGCGTGCGTGCGTGCGTGCGTGCGTGCGTGCGTGCGTGCGTGCGTGCGTGCGTGCGTGCGTGCGTGCGTGCGTGCGTGCGTGCGTGCGTGCGTGCGTGCGTGCGTGCGTGCGTGCGTGCGTGCGTGCGTGCGTGCGTGCGTGCGTGCGTGCGTGCGTGCGTGCGCGCGCGCGTGTGTGAGTGCGTGTGTGCATGTGTGTGTATCCGCGCATGAGTGTAGTGTGTACTGCAGGCTTATTTATTCATGCATCACGCTGCTGCTATTTTTAGTTGGCTGAGGTCAGGGGTTACTTTGGCTTCGGGAATTGCGGAATTCTTTGTCAGGCAATTCATCTTGTCCGTCCAGAAATTCCCGTTTTGGGAAAACCAAGTGAATATACACCATAAGGCTGGAGAGCAATTGAAAATGTATGTGTGCGTTTATACGAATAAAACCTAAGAACACATAAGAAAACGTTATAAATTGTCATTGTACTGCTGTGCAAGACAACCAGGGGTGTCGCCAGTGGTGCTTTGGGATTTTTTTTTCCGGGCGGACGGTCATTTATTGACGTCACGTGCACGCGCGTGCACGCGCCTCTAGAGGCTATTTAGATAGAAAGGATGTCAGCAGATATAATGGTGGGAAAACAATAGTTTTCTAGTCTTAATTACATTTGCATTGTTACTTAAGATTTTATGTTCTACTTTCTTTAAATTCATTTAGAAAATACAGCGCTGCAGTAGGATAGAGAAACAAAGTTTGCCTTGAACGAATCTCAAACACTAAATACCACAGTAATGGATGAGGACACACACACATCGACACATGCACATGCAGTCACAGCTGGAAACCTAAGTAGGCTATATATCCATATGAATAGAGGCTTGAGGACGCTCACACATTCACCACTAGAAACCTGTTATGCATAGTAGTAGCCACTGAGGTGGGGGGTTGTCGCGGCTCGCGCGGGGGGGTATGCACGCGTTTACACGGTCGTGCACCGTTCGGTGCCGTCCGTGCGCGTGCATGTGGGGAAATATTTCCGGCCACACGGCGTCCGGTCGCGTCCGGCCCCCAAAGCACTACTGGGTGTCGCACCAAATTCTGGGCCCTAGGTACTTTAACTATTGAAAAATAGCAGATATACAAGCTCACAGTGCGGCACTCGTGCCGTGCTGCGAGCTGGCGAGCTTGTACGGTAGATCTGCTATTTTTGAAAAATCGTGAACATTTGTGAAAGTCTTTGAATATTTCAAATCCTTCTATGTTTCTATGTCAGTGGTGCTCAAACCTTTTCGTGTGAAGGACCCCCAACATTATATGTATTTGGCCACGGACCCCCATCTCAAAATATTCCAGGGACCCCCCAGAAGCAAAATTTGAGTTACAAATGTTCGCTTAACAAATACATATATTCAAAGATTTGCACACGTTTTCACAACTTATTTTTCAATAGCTAAAGTATAAAATAATTCCAGGCCCCTCCACATTGGGCCCAAGTAACTCAGTCCCAATCAAAAGAAATCAACCAAAGAACAAGTTTTTTGTACAGGATCTCCCCGCTGGTCAGTAAGAATACATTGAAGGCTCTAGCAGGAGCACTCATTCAAAGCCACTACGACTATATGCAGTCCACACATGTTACTGTCGCACCTCAAAGGCCTTAAAAACAAGGTTACCTGCGAACAGCTAATAAAGTATTCAATCACATGTTTTATGCCAGGACATGACAGCGAGGGACCTTCTCCAGCAGAGGTACACCCTCCCTAATGGGGACACAGCATGGAGGGCCTCCCCGCTGGTCACTGCCGCCCAGGAGGGCAAGCTGCTGGTGCTGGATGGCATACACAGGGTCAACCTGGGAACCCTTGCCGTGCTCTCCAGGTACACATGTAAAATACTCTGTGTAAACCTCAATGGGACCTTTACTACTAGACCCATCTGGGTATATCTTCTCTCTCAGGGCCCTATCTTACACCTAGTGCAAAATGGCACACAGTGCACGCACCACACGCACACTCGCTCACATCCAGTACACACAGAGAGGCACCCACAGTTGGTCCCACAAAGACAGAAATAATACATGTAATTGCGAGAAGTGCAATTTGCCTGCAGGAGCCAAGAGCCAGCGGCAGGCATTAGAGCTCATTCCACAAGGGAAACGGCTACGTCTTGAGCTTTCTTTAAGGGTATGAGTCTCAGAATATTGAGGTTATGGCCAGTGGTGTAAAGTAACTATGTAGATTTACTTAAGTACTGTACTTAAGTACAATCTTTGAGCTATTTGTACTTTACCTGAGTATTTCCAATTTCCAATACGTTTACTTCTACTCCACTACATCTCAGAGTAAAATATTGTACTTTTACTCCACTATTATTATAATTATTATTTGAGAACATGAGTTACTAGTCAAACAGATTCTGATTATTATTATTACAAAACATACATTAATCACTTCAGCCCTATATATTTTTCAGCCATTTGAAAATAGCAGATCTACAAGCTCACAATGGGTGTATTTTGCCGATTAAGGTTTAGGAGATGCTATTTCCTAAATTTGGGGGTTTAGTATTTAGGAAGGGGTGTTCCCATGTAGAAGTGGGGACCCGCTGAATCCCAAAAAACACCTGCGCTACCCGCATTATGCATAGGTGTGGTTTTGGCGTTTCACCAATCAAGCCAATCACCGTGCCAGATGCCATTGTCTTTAAGAGAAGACTAAATCCTCAATCCTTTCCCTCTCTCCGCGTGAAGGAGCAGCGTTCTCTGTATCAAAATTATATTGATACAGAGAATTATCACTCACACATTGCTGGTTGTTGAGAACTTTAAATTATACCAATCTGCTGTTCTGGATTAATTCATTGAAATTTCAGCTTGATGCGTTGCTGTCTCCATAAATGTGCCAAAAATAACAGATGTATAAGCTGTCAACACGCCACGACATAGTTGCTTTATTAGCTTATAAGTCTGTCTTTTTGGAGTGGCGCGCAGCGCATCTATCTAGGAGGCAAAGAAAAACACTGCAGATTGATTTCGCTCATAGCTCAGTCAATTATGAAGTGATTTTTTAAATTAAAACATCTCCATAATCCTTGGAGAGTCCACTCTCATGACCAATGACTAAAATTGTGTCCCTATTAAATCTGTAAATATTTAAACGTTGGCTATTTGAAAATAGCCGATCTGCAAGCCCGCCAGCTGATCTGTGCCATTTCCTGACCTTGATTCTAAAAGTTTTGAGCTTTGATTGGCTTTATATAAAACCACATTTGTTAGGTATAGCTATCACCCACACTTACTTATTATAGAGAATGTTAGTTAATTGTAATCAGGTCTTTATATCCTGCGCAATGAAGAATTAGTCAAACTGAACAGAGCGAATGGCATGGCATGATGCACACCGCATTAAATCATTGTCTATAATATAATATTATCATCTTATATAAACACAAATGACACAAGGAATTGACACTCACTTGCTGATTATTGTAAAAATATAGCCACTTGAGATTTGTGGATAATTAGGTCAGAGGGAGACCTCTGAATTTCATTGTGCACTGGCCAGCGTGCCTCACTCCAGAGTCCATGTATTCCATTGTCAGCGCTGCTCGCTCTCTACCAAACTAAGTGGCAGAGCAGGTGGCATAGCGGGTGCTTTTAGGATCCTAAATACGCTTTCCTAAATCTGTGTTGCCAAAATGCCAATTTTGGGGAAATAGCAACAACACGCCCACGGCCACAACTCCATGAGCAAATAATGGAGTCGGCATATTGTATAGGGTATAGCATCCCCAAAATACCATTTAGAGAAAGAGCAAGTTGCCTTACCTGCATTTCGTGGGTTTAGGGGGTGAGGGTATAGAATATAGGGCGGCTCAGAATAGGCCCATTAGTGTGAACTCCCAACAGGGAACTGGCTGATGGTGGATCCTCCCTTATTGAGTTCAGGTCTGACTCTTAGACGGAAGGAGCTCTTTACGGAGCTACCTCCACACATGGTGAGTGCGTGAACTCCTACACTGGGGCGCCCTGAGGGGAGCAGCCCGTTTATGAGTAGAGTTCAGGACCTCTATGGTTGGCAAGACTGTGGTTCTCTGGCAAGCCGGGAGCTTTCACATCCCATAGTGAGCGCTATGAAATAAAACTATAGCTTACGTATGTTTTATGAATCATGAGCGATGAGCTCACAAAAACACCATCTCTTGCTTACTTACTAAGCGAGGGAGTGTGTTTTTAATGGTTGGCCAGGTGACCGAGGGCTCATATAGGGAGGGATAGGTGACGGCATGACATGCAAATCCCGGGTCCAAGTGTAGACCAGCCAAGCAAGGGACCCTAAATCTCTTGTTAAACCTAATCCCCATTTGTTACGTATTGTTTACGCTTATTTATTATTTCATTTTTAGTTGTATCTCTTAAATTCTCTGTATCTCTGTAATTCTTTGTTTCTGATTGTTGTTCTGCCATGAACACTGCATTTTCCTTGTGGATTCTATATCTATGTATCTGCACATACACCAAGCTGATGATGCTGTGCATGACTAGGTTGCTTCATGACCGTGAGTTGGCTCTGTATGACGGAACCAGACTGCTGAGATGGGACAGATACCAGACCCTGAAAGAACAACTCCAACTGTCTGACCAACAACTGCAGGAAAGGTACGTGTGTGTATTTGTGTGTGTGTGTGTGTGTGTGTGTGTGTGTGTGTGTGTGTGTGTGTGTGTGTGTGTGTGTGTGTGTGTGTGTGTGAGAGAGATTTAAGTGATTAAATGACCTGTATAGTTTCTTGGGTGTTGATGAAGTATGTGTGACATCATCACACCTGTTCTCAAGGACTGACTCCCACAGTCATAGCGGAATTACCATCAGAGGGGTGCACGCACACACACATAAACACAGGTCAAGAAACAGGATTTTGGCGTTGATTGCGTCTTAGGATTGAGGTATTTCTAAATCTGCTTTTGTGGAAACAGGACAGATGTGATCCCTGACTCTGCACAACAACATTGACTCCTTTCAGGTTTTCTACCATAACAGGAAGGAGAGAGCGAAATAGACAGTGCGAGAGAGAGAGAGAGAGAGAGAGAGAGAGAGAGGTGTGAAATCTTCCGTCTTAGTTTTCACACAGCTGCTGAATTAAAACAAACAACAATTTAGCATCCAATTATTTCATTTTAGATCCCAGAACATTTAAACCATTCCCAGTGTCTGTACAGGTATTTGGGACCGAAGGCATGTGAGTGCAAGGACTACTGTCGTCATTGTCCGGTACTTTGCAAAGATTACTCTCCCGTGCTTTTCAAAGAGTACTGGCTCAGGTGCCTGCCCACCACCGTGGAGGTTGCGTGTTGAGGCTTTGTCAAGTGTCTATAGCCCATTTTCTACTGGCCCAACTCCACACCACTCCACACCACACCGCCCACTTTTGACAGGTTTTCCACTACAAGGAAATGGGTAGAGTGGTGTGAAAGTGGTACTAAACAGGGTACTAAAAAGTATCCACTCTAGAGAAGGTCTGAGATAGGCCAAACAGGGCCAAACACTTCATAATGACTGATCACTCACTGACTTTTCATTTAGACCACCAGGATATAGTTGTAATACATGATAATAGATTCTATTGTGTTATAACCACTATTATAATCTATTATAGTGTATTTTAATTATCATAGTAATACATTAATACTTTATAATGTATTATAATAACAGTTATAATCCATTACAGTGCATTATAATTAGGATAGTTGTAATACAAATTTATATTGTATTATAATCACAGTTAAAAGGGTCAATTTGTTTCTTACCGATAGGGGTACTTTTTTGGTACATTTTTGTAATGGAAAATGTAGATATTTTTATGTGGTGCGGTGTGGTGTGGTGTAGTGTGGTGTGGTGTGGTGCTAAAACAGCAGTCGAAAAGGGGCTTATAAGAACACGTGTTCGGCGCAGGGAAACCAGCGGGAGTGTGATATTTGTTACTGCATGTATTCCAATGGGCTGCGGCGGCACCTGTCAGCAGGGAGTGTGTTGGGCGGGAGGAGTAGGATCTTCGTCCTACTGGTGGGGGCTCCTCACTGGCAGCTGAGTCAGTAGGATACACCACTAGTGACAACACACAAATGTGTGTGGGGAGGAATCGATTGGCATAACAATTGGGCAGAAAGAAGGGTAAAAAGAACACAAAAGAGAGTACTGTCCGGTGCTTTGAAGAGTACTGTTCAGTGTTCAGTGAGAGTACTGCTTTTCACAGCGCAAAGATGTGTGCAAACCTGAGAAAGCTTATGAGTCTGTCTCTGGTTGACTTTGTCCCTTGGAGACAGCATTCAGAATTCTGTACCCAGCATGTTACAGTTAATGTGGTTCAACATATAAAGGGGGCAGGAGAAGCGTTGTGTTATTTATGTCTCAGATACACTGGATATTGAATTTCCAAATTGGAAAAATGTATTGTTATGAAGAAAGCTAAATGGTGTAAAAACCAATTGGATTCAGGTGCAGGAAACGGAAATAATGCTATAAGTAGGAAGAAGTGACTACTTATGTCTGATGAAGGTACATGTCACTAAGCTTTGTGAAATAATGAATTAAATATTACATCGATGCAGTGATGTCGGTTATGTCTTGTTATTGTTGACCCCAAATGACCTCTGCCTTTCTTATCAATGCATGGACTTGCATGGTGTGTGTGTGTGTGTGTGTGTGTGTGTGTGTGTGTGTGTGTGTGTGTGTGTGTGTGTGTGTGTGTGTGTGTGTGTGTGTGTGTGTGTGTGTGTGTGTGTGTGTGTGTGTGTGTGTGTGTGTGCACGTGCGTGCGTATGTCTTGAAACCCCACCTAGGCAGGCAGGAAGGATGTTTGTGGCGGGGCGTCTGGGGCTGAAATAAACCCACTTCCTCTTCCTCCACTCCTGTGGCTCAGACAAAATGTGTGTGCATTTGTGTGTGCATTTGTGTGTGTGTGTGTGTGTGTGTGTGTGTGTGTGTGTGTGTGTGTGTGTGTGTGTGTGTGTGTGTGTGTGTGTGTGTGTGTGTGTGTGTGTGTGTGTGTGTGTGTGTGTTTTTTACGTAAGTGTGTGTGGGTGTATCCACCAGCATTTCTTTGTATACAGAGAGTGTTGCTGTACAACCTAGCATCAACTAGGGAAGTCACGGTCATGATATCTTACTTAACGATTAATTGTCATACAAATAACCGTGATTAACTGTTTAATTGTGTTTTTGGCTTTGAACATTCAAACATACCGGTGCACAGGGTAGAGGATATGGCAAATAACTTTAATATACACCGAAAATGACCAATAACCCAAATAAATAGTTTGCCGTGGCTAAAATAGCACATATTTAATCATTTATACCTTCAAATTAAAGAAATACTAATAATGGAAAGAGTCGAGCTACAAGCTGACAGCAACTGCTCTTTTTGAATGAAAACCTTAAAAAATGTGTGTGCGTGCGTGTGTGCGTGTTGCAGGTCTATCTTCCCTATCCACCCGTCCTTCAGGGTCCTGGCCCTAGCGGAGCCCCCAGTGGTGGGGGCCAGTAGCAGCACGGCCAGTGGTCAGCAGTGGCTGAATGCAGAGCTCCTCACTATGTTCTTGTACCACAGCGTCCAACCACTGGCCAGGGCGGAGGAGATCAGCCTCATACAAGGACTGGTGAGACACACACACACACGCACGCACGCACGCACACACGTGCACGCGCGATTGGTTTGATTTGACACCTTAATTTTAATAGGGAGATGCTTGTCTTTTAGAGGCAGAATGTGAAACACTCATGGTAGATATGAAGTATACATTCCACTTGTATTCATTCAATTCAATTCATTTCAAAGGAGCTTTATTGACATGAGAAAACATGCGTTTACATTGCCAAAGCAAGTTTCAAAACATAATAAAAACAGTTGAAAATGGGGAACATAATACAGTTGGAGGGGGCATTGTGTAAACAGAGCTTTGTCACATTTTGTCATTATGTACAGTATTTGCAGGGTAGGGTATGAAGCTTTTTGGAACAAATATCAGCATTTCTTTTTTCTCTCAATACGATTTCAATAGTATCTTACTATAAATGCGAGAAATCTCTGTGAGTATGTATGTATGTGCCCCGCGTATCTCGAGAACCGTTCATCCCACCGGCTTCAGATTCGGCACGCGCGTTCCCCGCCGCGGCGCGGAGTGCAGTGCCGGGCCTCGACCCGACCCGAAAGATCTCCATATATGGGCATAAAGTGGACGCAGACAGACATACAGATATCTCCATATATGGGCATAAATGGACACAGGCAAACAGATGGTCAAAACGGGTCCTATCTGAAGGGACACTATCTGCTGCATAAAATGGACGCAGATAGACAGATATCTCCATATATGGGCATAAAATGGACCCAGAACTATATCTGCAGTGATCTCCATATATGGACATAAAATGGACGCCGACAGACAGACAGCTACAGATATCTCCATATATGGGCATAAATGGACACAGGCAAACAGATGGTCAAAACGGGTCCTATGACAACAGGTATAATGGGGTTTGCATTAAAGGGCGGGGCATTCATTCCCTATTTACATCGTTCCCGAGTTGGCCAGGTCGCCGACTCGGGCGGCCCAGCGTCTAGTATGAATAAAGGGGGGAAAAACTTGTTTAAAGGTACAGCTCTGTTTATACTGATTTGAATGTGCATGTGTATGTGCCGTTCAATGGTTTGTAGACCTTGGGGTGGTTGTATTCCATTCTCATTCACTGCATTCCATCCAACTTGATGCCTGTCTCTCTCCCTATATTTTTCCATCAACACCTCCACCTATTCTCATGGTCTGTCTTTCTCCAGATTCCCAATGTTCCTGCCGAGTCGGTAGAACAGCTACTTCTCCTCTCACACGGCCTCCGAAATACCAATGACCCCACCGTAAGTGCAGATTTGTTTTTGATTCTGTGTGTATCTGTATATGTGTTCTTTAATAAACTGTTTAGTTATTTCCCCCCCCCCCCCATTTTCTCTGTGATTTTAGTCATCATTGCCAATTCACCCCATGTGTGTATGATCACTGTCACTGCCAACCCCTACTGTTTGGTCTTGGGGAGGGTGTATAGTCTGTGTAGACATCAACATGTCTCATCCGATACACACATAGTCGTCGCCAGCCGCTTGTTTACCCCTATGGAGTTTCACCAGGAGAGTGTAACACGTGTGGAGGAACTCACTATCCCTGCCAGTATCATGTCGCGACTCACGCTGAACAGGCGCCCCGCCCCGACCAACCTGTAGGAGTTACAAGTGCAGTGACAGGGATCGACCTCCCCTGCTGGAACCCCAGTCTCAGTGGTCAGGAACTTTACCCTGCCCTGTGCCACCCGGATGCAGCTGTGTGTAGCGTACGTGTTCTTACAAATAGGTGTGTGTGCGTGTGCGTGTGCGTGTGCGTGTGCGTGCGTGTGCGTGTGCGTGTGTGTGTGCGTGTGCGTGTGCGTGTGTGTGTGCGTGTGCATGTGCGTGTGCGTGTGCGTGCGTGTGTGTGTGTGTGTGTGTGTGTGTGTGTGTGTGTGTGTTTATTGTGTCCCCAGGCCCAGTCTCTGGCCTCATCTCTCTCCACCAGACAGCTGCTGAGAATCTGTCGTCGTCTCTCTGTGTATCCAGAGGAGAGCATTGCTCATGCTGTCAACAAGGCCTGCCTCTCTAGGTACACACACACACACACACACACACACACACACACACACACACACACACACACACACACACACACACACACACAAGCGCGCACACACACACGCACACACACACGCACACATGCACGCATGCACGCACAGACCCATACAACACATACAACTGTCAGCCAAATTCGTTGTACCTTCAGATTGCATCTTTTTGTTTTATCATCAATTATTTATATCTTATTTTCTTCTTCATCATGAGTGCCACAAAGACGAAGCTGATGTTCTCAAATTCCTGGAAGGCATCAGCTTCTCCTTCTGGAAGTGTAACCTCGCAGGGCAGTCAAATTGATGTCTTTTAAATGATGACAATTTATCACCCAAATGTGACATTGAAAACTTAGTGAAGAAGCTCAAGCTCAAGCTAGGATTTTTTTTTGGGAATAAATCATGCTTTTCTTTTGTCACCAAGAAAAACTGGTTGAGGCAACTTTGCTTCCCTTTCTGGATTATAGTGATTCGGTTTAAATGCATGCCACTGCCAAATGCTTGCACTCGTTATTGCGACCGTAGGTCGCATTTACTACCACCAGTAAGACTCCCTAATCGGGAGATAAGCGACCGTAGGTCTCGCTAGAAGAGGGCCATGTGAGAAATGAGGGGTGGGGTCTCCGCGTTGCCTTGGCGGACGAATAGGTACCGGCCCCGGCTCTCCCGGACGCTCCTAGGCCGAGTTAGGGCATTTTATGTGAGCTGCAGTGGAGGGGGTCCTCCACTGGGGGCGCCACCACTTTTGCATCCGTTCTGGAGTACCAGGAGTGGGTGGTCCCCGGGAATTCCCCGTGAGCAGCCCCGTGGGGGTGGTCATTTGGTCATTTTTGCACATTTGGTATTTTTTTTACACCTGGGGGTCCCCCAGGGACCTGGGGGTCCCTGGAACTCCGGGGGTCCTTGGAGGTTGTAGTTTGGCAGGCAAGGAGTTTGTGTGGAAATTTTGGCATGGATCGGGCCAACGGTGGCCGAGATATGAGTAGGGGGAAAGTGTGACGTGTATGTGCTCATTTTTTACACTTGGGGGTCCCCGAGGGAGCTGGGGGTCCCTGGAGCTCCGGGGGTCCTTGGAGGTTGTAGTTTGGCAGGTAAGGAGTGTGTGTGCAAAATCTGGCATGGATCGGGGCAACGGTTGCGTAGATATGAGCAGGGCAAAAGTGTGACGTGTGACGTGTGTGACGGACGGACAGACGGACACCTGGTGGAGCTTTCTGTAGTAAGTGCGACCTACGGTCGCAAAAACCTCCACGGGCTGTCTGTGAGTGAGTGAGTCAGTGAGTCCGTCACACTTTTGCCCTGCTCATATCTCCACAACCGTTGCCCCCATCCATGCCAAATTTTGCACACACACTCCTTACCTGCCAAACTACAACCTCCAAGGACCCCCGGAGCTCCAGGGACCCCCAGGTCCCTGGGGGACCCCCAGGTGTAAAAAAAATGTCCGTCCGTGAGTCACACGTCACACTTTTGCCCTGCTCATATCTCCACAACCGTTGCCCCCATCCATGCCAACTTTTGCACACACACTCTCCTTACCTGCCAAACTACTACCTCCAAGGACCCCCGGAGCTCCAGGGACCCCCAGGTCCCTGGGGGACCCCCAGGTGTAAAAAATGACCAAATGTGCAAAAATGACCAAATGACCACCCCCACGGGGCTGCTCACGGGGAATTCCTGGGGACCACCCACTCCTGGTGCTCCAGAACGGATGCAAAAGTGGTGGCGCCCCCAGTGGAGGACCCCCTCCACTGCAGCTCACATAAAATGCCCTAACTCAGCCTAGGAGCGTCCGGGAGAGCCGGGGCCGGTACCTATTCGTCCACCTACGGTCGCTTATCTCCCGATTAGGGAGTCTTACTGGTATATGTACTGTACCACAGTGCCCTGAGGTTTACGTTCAAGCAACACCTTTGTACTGTCCCTAAAGCACAAACTGAACTTGGCGAACGACCCTTCATGTGTGCTGCTCCTGCAGCTTGGAATAACTTGCAGACGGATCTGAAGCTTAAGGAAATGATCTAGCTTAGGTCTTTTAAAAGTCTGACTTGATTGCAGTCCCCATCAGACAGTGCACCTGATTCCCTAGCTATAAGGGCTTTATTGTACTATTCTTCTATTGGTGCTGTTACGGTTACCTTCCTGCCTTATGCCACTGTTGCACTCTTACATTTGTTTTTAATGTTAAGTTGTTTGTTTGTAAATTGCAACTTCTGTGCTGCTGCTATACCGTGAACAGGGCTCCCTTGTAAAAAAGATATTGTATCTCAATGGGATTCACATGTATGAATCAAGTAAAATAAAAAATAAAATATGATTGTCACACAATAGTAGCAAAAAAGTACTTGCACTCACTTTTAGGTACAGCCATACTGTTGGAACAAGGGTACATTTGGTTACATTAACACTGAGGAATTTGCTGTGTACACACAGACACTGCAGTAATATCGTGTGTGTGTGTGTGTGTGTGTGCGTGCGTGCGTGCGTGCGTGCCTGCGTGCGTGCCTGCGTGCGTGCCTGCGTGCCTGCGTGCGTGTCCGTGTCTGTGCGTAGGTTCTTGCCAAGCCTGGCACGTGCTTCCCTTCAGAAGAACCTGGCTAACTGTTCCATCCAGGACACTGCAGTCCCTGGTGAACGTGACCACAGCTGTGAGTAGTCCATTCATCCTCCTATTCCAATGACTTGCAAACCTCCTTGAACCTGTTTTTGAAAAATATAAGGGCATTCGGTCTTCACAAGGATACTGTACATAGAAAGATGCACGCACGCACACACACGTGCACACCTGCATTCATGCGCGCACACCAGGGCAGGAATTTCAGGGAGGCCATGAAGGCCATGGCTGTCGTTGACCCTCAGTTTGGCCTTGTGCCCCTCAAAAAATGGCATGCCCTGAGGCCACAGTGGCCTTAATGTCCCAGCTGACTTTAGCACTTTCTCCTCTGTCTCGTCAATAGGTAGACACCAGTGTCTTGTTAAGTCCCCATTTTTAAACCAATCCAATATCTTTGATTTGTGCAGGGCTGAGCATCAGATTGTAAATACCCATTTATTTCACAGCAGATATTCTACATATTAAATTTGACCCTTAAATTCAATAAATTCTTTCAATGGACTAAAATCTTGTTTTATTTGATGGCCTTCCTAACCTAGCATTTGGCCTTTGTGCCCTCAAAAAATGGACAACACCAAAGGCCAAGTGGCCTTGCCCCTAAAATGAGGAAATTCTAGGCCTGGCGCACGCACGCACACGCACGCACGCACGCACGCACACACACACACACACACACACACACACACACACACACACGCACGCGCACACACACAGAGTGACACTCTGTCTCTGCAGGTACAGTGAAGGATGGAGTGCTGACCATCGGCAGTGTGTCTGCTCCAGTCTACAACGCCAGTGAGAAAATGAAAGTTCCAGATGTGCTCTTCTATGACAACGCACAGGTACTGTTATTGGCCCATCTCATTCACATGTAAGGACACACTTACTCAGATTGTTCGGTCCTGAGGCGAGCTTTGACAAAGCAACAAAAAGTCACCTTGTCATTTGGGATCTTAGGTTTGATTAGTAGCCCAAGGCGGGGACTGCCCATAATTCCTACATCTCATTAGTCCTACATCTCATTAGTCCTAATTTGGTTAGGGTTAGGTTTTAGGGTAGGATTTAGGCATAGTTTACTGAGGTTAGGGTTTGGGTTAGGTTTAGGCATAGTTTTACTGAGGTTAGGGTTAGGGTTAGGTTTAGGTTTAGGCATAGTATTTTCACCAGGTTAACATTCACCAGATTCGGACTAATGGGATGTAGGAGCAATGAGATGTCGGACCATTGCCATGGCACCCCCAAGGCTCCATGACTCATCATACTGATTAAGAACCACAGTGAAATACAATGTTGTTTGAGTTTGCTCAGACTCACCACTCTCTGCCTAGCTCAGATTTACATTCAGATGAGGTCAGGCTCATTGTGAAACTGGAGGTGGAACCACAAGCCACCCAGATCCTCTCTCATCCTTTCTTTTCATTCTCACTGCTCTTCCTTCTTTTCCCTGTTGTCATTATTAATATCCTGCCGTTTGTGTGATGTTAATTCATTGGGATGTATTTGGATGATTTGGGTCTTTGCAGCTGACAGTCCTCCAGGGTTTGTTGTCCCAGCTATAGGCCTTTGCCCCGTGACCCAAGAGTCCCAGAGATGCTCATCTCAGTGCTATGGCCCTCTAGTATGTAATTCACCTCTGATTGCTGTTATCAATGGGCTTTTGTGGATAAGAAACTAATCGGAGTGCACTATAATCTTGTTCTGTGTGTGTGTGTGTGTGTGTGTGTGTGTGTGTGTGTGTGTGTGTGTGTGTGTGTGTGTGTGTGTGTGTGTGTGTGTGTGTGTGTGTGTGTGTGTGTGTGTGTGTGTGTGTGTGTGTGTGTGTGTGTGTGTGTGTGTGTGCGTGCGTGCGTGCGTGCGTGCGCGCGACTTCGCAGGTGCTAAATTCCTTGATTACCTTGTATTGGTTTGATTCAGTTCAGCTACACAGACATCTTCTGCAGGGAAAAAGCAGAGCCCACTACCAACAAGGTAGTTGTTGCTATATTGAGTTATGGATTTATACACAATCTTACTAGCCATTCATTTGCAGACTGAATGGAACAAGTTGCACCATATGCAGTCGTATTCGCAGACGGGTGCAGTCAGTGGGAATTTGTTCTCCATCATCTGCCTGGTTAAGTAAGGACAATGTGTCCAAGGCAAAGCTACTGGATTAATTAGTTTGTCTTATAGAGCTTGGGTTCAGTAAAAGAAACAAGAAACATAGAATTAAATATGTACATTAATTCATAAATAAATATGTGTTGTTGGGCAGGAAATAGTATTCTCACTGACAGCCTGACGTCCAGCAGCAATGACCCAGAAATGTCCATCTCTCTCTCTTTCTCTCTCTCTCTCTCTCTCTGTCTTTTTTTCTCCCCCTTGCTTTCTCGCTGGAGGGGTTTTTACTCCTCCTTCTCCCCCTTTTGTTATCGTCTCCATCTTCTGTATTGTTGGATGAATTGAGAGCGGGATGGAAGAGAAAACGAGAGAGAGAAGCGCTGAAGCACAAGTGGGAGGATGAGAAATAGTTCTGGCCTGCTCCATTTGTGTGAATGACCTGTTTTCTCGTCCTGTCCCTCAGAAAGGCAGAGCTGAAAAGGAGAGGTGGTGAGATGAGAGGAGAGGAGAGGAGAGAGACCTCTGTAACAGTCCAAACAAGAAAAAAAGAACACCTATTCCCTTCTGAGTTCACATAAGGCAGTATAATTTTAACCGATTTAGTGCCATTCCCGAGATATCTCGCGAAAAGTAATATATTACTGTAACGGCGGATACATTACCGAGTACAATGGGCGGAGGTCCGGAGACGAAATCCGTCGCTGATTTCGCATCATCACGGCTCCTCCAGCACAAAATAGTCCCATCCATAACATTGAGGTGGACGGGGGATCTCATCTTTAATGTCCATTATCTCAAAACTACACTTTAGAAGCTAGGATGGAGGCAGATGCTCGCTTATGTTACACAGTTATAAAAGCTCCTGGTCGGCCATTACACAACTCCACGTGGACAATGATCGGTTCCGGCGCACAACCCGATGACGTCAGACCGGAAGTGATTGCGCTGTGGACTTCTGGCCTTCAAAATAAGACAACGCAAGTGAATGGGACCTGAAGGAGGCACTTTGGACATTATAATCCGTTAATGTCTGGGGCTCAGAATGAGTTTTTAAGACTTAAAAAACAAGAAAAAAAGAACACCTATTCCCTTCCGAGTTCACATAAGGCAGTATGATTTTAAGACTTAACAGCTGATCGCAACGTGGTGTCCAGGGACCGTCAGGGGTCCATGAGGGGGGTTCCAGGGGCTCCCCAGCTAAACGGTTCATAGTTAGGAACCAAATGGACCCTTACAGGTCTAAAAGAAAGAAGAGTGGCAGCAGACCAATGGAATGAAATGGACCCCATATGGATTTTACAGATTCTTTGTAGGTTGGGTTCCCAGAGATAGAAATGATATCAAATGCAGGGCCTATTGCATGCATACCAAACTCGGATATGAGACAAATATATTTATATCAGTCATCTATGCTACATACAGTATAAGGGGCAAACATTTCACAAAGACTGTTTCCAAACTATTTTCACTCGGAAATCATTCCAAATGGCTCTAAGCTGTCCAAGATGTCCTTTAATGGAAAGTAATGCCTGGGTTTGTGTCTGCTTTGATTTCACTGCAGCACATGATGGTGATGGAGGACATGCTGAAAGACTTTCTCCTGGGAGAGCACCTCCTATTGGTTGGCAACCAGGTGAGTAACCAATCACAACTCAGCCGCTCAATAAGAGGCTCTTGTTTTTTTGACCAGCAATTTTTTAAGAAGGATACTCCTGGAGAAATGTGCCCTGATATAAAATGCCATGACCCTCCCTCTGAATGGGTAACAAAATCAATGACCCTCCCTCACCAAGCAATAAAACAAAAAAATATTAAACAACAATTGCGGTGGAAAATACATTTTAAAGAATATATTGTCAATATTGTGTGTGTGTGTGTCATTGAATTAGGAAGTGATGGGGACTCATTGAACTAGGGAGTGATGGGGTCTCATTGAATACACTTTAGTAATAGCAGCAGAATAATCGACTTTGATTTTGGTCAGTCATGCCCATCCCTATATCACACACTCAATAAGGACCAAGCAGAGATTAGAGCTGTGTCACCTGTTCCATACTGGAGTGATGGGTCTCATTGAACTAGGCCACAGATGACAGCTCAGCGTGATGAGTATGAAGGGTAGGGTTATGAAACAAGCTCCGTCCGCCCTTGTGTCACCCTGCCACCCTGCCACCCCCAGCACACTGTAGTTAGCTGTGGGGATAAGCAGGCCTCATCCCCCTCAACCAACGGGATGCTCTCTTCCACCCTCTGCCTGACCCGGAGGGGGGGAGGGTTGGGGGGAAGAAATGGCCAGGGTTGCAGGAAGAAGTGGAGGACCGCAGGGAAATGGACATGGTGTACCCTTGCCAGGGCCCAGAGGTTATGTGTGCAGCTATGACTGTGACTAGTCTCTGAGTCCATGCGTGGGCTGTGGGCACGGACATTAGGAGCTGTCAGAGTGACTTAGTACAGTGGTTCTCAACCTTTTCTGGATCTTTGTATCTGGTCACATTGGTCTTTATACATACACTTATACCAGTAAGACTCCCTAATCGGGAGATAAGCGACCGTAGGTCACTTATCTCCACAAATAGGGCAAAATTTTGTTTTTCCAAAATCTTCCTGATCCATGTTGATGACATGAGTGTAGACATAGTGTGTAGTGATTTTCGTGATTTTAGGGCAAAATCTGTAGGAGCAGTGTCCAAAAATGTGTTTTAAAAATCGGCCTGAAGGTGGCGCTAGAAGAGGGGCATGTGAGAAATGAGGGGTGGGGTCTCCGCGTTGCCTTGGCGGACGAATAGGTACCGGGCCCGGCTCTCCCGGACGCTCCTAGCCCGAGTTACGGCATTTTATGTGAGCTGCAGTGGAGGGGGTCCTCCACTGGGGGCGCCACCACTCTTGCATCCGTTCTGGAGCAGCAGGAGTGGGTGGTCCCCAGGAATTCCCCGTGAGCAGCCCCGTTGTGGTGGTCATTTGGTCATTTTTGCACATGTGGTCATTTTTTACACCTGGGGGTCCCCCAGGGACCTGAGGGTCCCTGGAGCTCCGGGGGGCCTTGGAGGTTGTAGTTTGGCAGGTAAGGAGTGTGTGTGCAAAATTTGGCATGGATGGGGGCAACGGTTGTGGAGATATGAGCAGGACAAAAGTGTGACGTGTGACTGACGGACTGACTGACGCACGGACAGCCCGTGGAGGTTTTGATAGTAAATGCGACCTACGGTCGCAACAAAACATTTTGTAAGTATAGTAGTTACTAGTAAGACACCTGAGGGTGGAATGCGACCTCAGGGTGACATGCAACCTCGCCCTAAAGGGCGAGGTCGCGCCAATTCTTGACCATCTGGCCAACCACAGCGTTTCTCTGACGATTCTAGTTGTTGTCATTCTGGGGGGAGTTTGTTCATGTTTTTGTGAGGGTATTAACCCTAGGAGACACGGGAGAACATGCAAACTCCACACAGAAAGGCCCTATCGCTCACACCCTAGGTTGGGTTGGCGATAGGGCCTTTCTGTGTGGAGTTTGCCTAAACATGGAGATGTGGTACAGAAGGACTCATATATGGGCATAAAAAGTATGTCATGTGACATCACTTTCTGTACAGACAGTCAGACAGACAGCCGATAGCTGTATTCCAATCCGAAGGGTTTGCACTTTGAAGTGCGCATTTGAAGGGCTATGACGTCACTGGGCCGCGCCAAATAGCAATCTACAAGCTCACAATGCGTTGCGTTGCAACGCATTGTGAGCTTGTAGATCTGTGACCAGTGACGTCATAGCCCTTCAAATGCGCACTTCAAAGTGCAAACCCTTCGGATTGGAATACAGCTATTGACTCCGACCGAACAATGGCTACTGTCTATGACGGTAGTTCCATATGACATCTCCATTTTTAGGCCAAACAGATTCGCTCCATTTCTCCATGTATAGGTCCAAATGCCCAACGTTGAGCTTGACTCAGTCCATTGAGTTGGCCTAACAATGGCTACTGCCTATGACGGTAGTCCCATATGACATGATGGAATGGACTTTCTCCATATATAGTGTTCTCCACATCTCCATGTTTAGGCCAAACAAATTTCGCTCCATTTCTGCATGTATAGGTCCAAATGCCCAACGTTGAGCTTGACAACGAAACGTTCTTAACACAGACGCCCCCATATTTACATATATATATAAAAAGTATGTCATGTGACATCACTTCCTGTACAGACAGTCAGACAGACAGCCATTGACTCCGGCCTAACAATGGCTACTTTCTATGACGGTAGTCCCATATGACATGATGGACTGGACTATCTCCATATATAGTGTTATCCACATTTTGTGTAGCCGCCCTGTACAGGAAGTGATGTCACAACTCGCTGACATCACACTGACATCACAGAGGATACGGAAGGAAGGTCACAGAGGATACGGAAGGAAGGTCACTCAAGCGACACGGTTCTTCAGAGTATATGCGACCTTCGGTCGCAATAATGTGCTTTTCCGCTGAGCTTTTAACGTGTTATGACCAACACTTACTGTATAATACTTCATAAACCTTGTTATTCATTGTTATGCATAATTATAAACATTTTTAGTAGGTTTTATGAAGCTTTTAAGTACATTATAATGCATTATAAATGCGATTATAATGCATTATAGACCTGACCTTCAAGTAAAGTGTTACCAATAAGGGAAAACATTATGCTGCATTAAAGTAGACATAGTTCCATGCTGGTAGAAGAGTACCGGTATTACTGTATGTACCGTATGCTGCAGATTTGATATTGCACTCCTATAAGTTCACACTTTGGCAGGTTTCGCAACACAGATGTCTGGAGTACCATTGTCTACTTTTATGTAGACACATTGTCGATGACGATGAAAGCAAGTTTTCACTTGTTCATTTTATGTATGTCTGTGCCTCTATAGGGTGTGGGTAAGAATAAGATCGTCGACCGGTTCCTTCACCTTCTTAACCGGCCAAGGGAGTACCTGCAGCTTCATAGGTGAGAATAACATTGTCCACAGCATCACTGGGCATAATGACACTGAATTCTACTACTTTTTGAGAGGTTTCTCAAGCAGCAGTTTGACATCAGTGTACTTCTTTTGAGCATAAATTCAATTGACCGTGTCCTTATTCTGGGGCAAACATTAGGTATAGAGGAGTTCCAGTATAGACCCCTGTGGGAGAAGAATATACTGTAGTAGGGATTTAGTGGTTCATTTAGGTGGGTTTGGATTTCAGCCCAGTAGGAGTGAGATCATTTAGCGACCTACAACTGGGTTGCAACCTGGTCGGTAGTTTTCACCGACTGGGTCGCTAAATCCACCGACTGGGTTGCTAAATCTACCGACTGGGTCGCTAAATCTACCGACTGGGTCGCTAAATCCACCGACTGGGTTGCTAAATCTACCGACTGGGTCGCTAAATCCACCGACTGGGTTGCTAAATCTACCGACTGGGTTGCTAAATCTACCGACTGGGTTGCTAAATCTACCGACTGGGTTGCTAAATCTACCGACTGGGTCGCTAAATCTACCGACTGGGTTGCTAAATCACCGACTGGGTTGCTAAATCTACCGACTGGTCGCTAATACCGACCAGGTCGCTAAATCTACCGACTGGGTTGCTAAATCACCGACTGGGTTGCTAAATCTACCGACTGGGTTGCTAAATCACCGACTGGGTTGCTAAATCTACCGACTGGGTTGCTAAATCACCGACTGGGTTGCTAAATCTACCGACTGGGTTGCTAAATCTACCGACTGGGTCGCTAAATCACCGACTGGGTTGCTAAATCTACCGACTGGGTCGCTAAATCTACCGACTGGGTCGCTAAATCTACCGACTGGGTCGCTAAATCACCGACTGGGTCGCTAAATCACCGACTGGGTTGCTAAATCTACCGACTGGTTCGCTAAATCTACCGACTGGGTTGCTAAATCACCGACTGGGTTGCTAAATCTACCGACTGGGTCGCTAAATCACCGACTGGGTTGCTAAATCTACCGACTGGGTCGCTAAATCTACCGACGGTTAGGGTTAGGGTTAGGGTTAGGGTTAGGGTTAGGGTTAGGGTTTGGGTTTGGGTTTGGGTTTGGGTTAGGGTTAGGGTTAGGGTTAGGGTTAGCAGCCCGGTCGGTGGATAAGCGACCCTGTCGGTAGATTTTAGCGACCCAGTCGGTAGATTTAGCGACCCAGACGGTAGATTTAGCGACCCAGTCGGTAGATTAAGCGACCCAGTCGGTAGATTTAGCGACCCAGTCGGTAGATTTAGCGACCCAGTCGGTAGATTTAGCGACCCAGTCGGTAAATTTAGCGACCCAGTCGGTAGATTTAGCGACCCAGTCGGTAAATTTAGCGACCCAGTCGGTAGATTTAGCAACCCAGTCGGTAGATTTAGCGACCCAGTCGGTGAAAACTACCGACCAGGTTGCAACCCAGTCGTAGGTCGCTAAATGATCTCGCCCTCTCTCTTTCAGCCTCTCCTAGTGGCTCCTGTCTAATCAGCCGTGGGGGAAAACACTTAACAGTGTGAGAAGTCTGCATATTGTGCGTGTGCGTACATGGTTATTGGAAATAATCCAAATGTAATAAAAGGTGCAGGATTCATTGGCTGTTATTTTCTTGCAAATGGGAGATATCCAAGTCTATTATGAATCAAAAGTCTCTCTTCTCTCCTTGGGCATTCATAAATAATACCTTATCCTCTCTGGTATTTTCACACTCCCCCATAACATCATCTGGGTTTCCAACAATAGAAGTCTACACAGATCTAATATGACAGCTTCTAAAACAGTGAGCTGATTCTTCTCTCCTTCCTTGGTAGACTGATTTTGTTTCCCTCATTTCTTTCTTATTTTGGGAGGCAGTGGGTGGGCTACCCAAAAACAGCAACAGTAACACTTTCTCCATAACAAGTCGGAGATACAATTTATTCACTGAGCCTAAAAAGGACTAGCTTGTACTTACTGTGTCAACACTTTGCTATTAGGGGCTTCGTTGTGTGAAAGAAAAAAAGAAAAACGCCCAAAAGCAAAGTAAAAAAGTAGCTCTATCTGAGAAAAAACATAGTGTGCAGCATTTTATCACAACACTAACCTACCTCGCACCACTGTTCCTCTTCTAAGGGTGTTCAAAAACAAATTATTTCAGTACCATAGAAACCAGGTCATCCGCTATCAGGCCAAGGAATATTTAGATAAAGCTGTAAAAAAAAAGGAGAGGAAGGAGACAAAGAAGAACTAATCTCAGAATTGAAAAAGACGTCTATAAATACCCTGTGCGCACGATCCCACCTTGGGAGAATTAGGTCATCCACCACTACATGGCGACGCCCGCATGCTCGTAGATCAATTATGCTCTATAATAGCAGATCTACAAGCTCACAATGCGTTGCTGTGCAACCCATAGTGAGATTATAGATCGTCTATAGGAGACTCAATGCGCAACAAAGTATAAATCGCGCCTGTGTTACTGATCATATCTTTGGTCAGTCGGAGGCTGCAAAAGGGCTTGTGTTGACCCCAGCTCCACAAAGGATTCCATGTGAAACCATACATTGCAGTATGTGTCTCCAATAAGCCCGCTGTGTTGGGAAACTGGACGACAGACAGAAAGACAATAAAAGTCCTCATGTTCTCTCTGTTACTCAGAATGACTTAATAATTTAAGACACATTCAGAAGTTGATATTCAGACACAGACATACATGTAGTGTGTCAATCATAGGTTCCAGTTTCAAGTAAGCAGCTAAGATGTGATATTACTATTTTGTCTTTGAATGAAACCAGGCACTGTAATGAAGCTGTGGTTTCATTTGAGTTGCATTCTGACGTTTTGGCTTGTGCACTGGCTCAAACACGTGCTCTCACACCGGCTTGGTGTGCACACACGTGATGAGATAGAGACGGTGCATTTCTGTGTTTGCGTGTGTTTATGTGCGTGGGAGTAGTTTCTCAAAGTCCTGTGAAAGTCGAAGTGGAGCAGAGCGTGGATGTGGCCTGGTTAGCTTCTCTGTAGCAGCGGCTAATATTAGCACGGAGGGGAGGCAGTCAGATCCGCATGTGACTTAAGGGAGCCGCTGACTGCGGGCCTACAGAGATGTGGCTCAGAAAGACGAGTGGTGAGAGGCAGCCAGCCATGCAGGAAACTAGGACAGCCCCCGGGTCTCACCATGGGGTGTTGGAGAGAGAGAGAGAGAGACATAGGGTGGTGGTCTGGTGAGAATATGGGATAATATAGAAAGAGAGAGCGAGATAACAGAAACATAAGCCCAATGGGGTATGAGGTTGTACATCGCTTGCCCCCCGCCTCCCCCCCTTCTTCTTCCCTCTCTTTCTTCTATGGAAGTGGTTCTCAACCTGTGGGTCGGGATGCCCAGGGTGGTCCCCAAATAATTTGGGGGGGCCCCAGATTATCACTCAACAGTAAACAAACCAACATAAGGCTTAAAGGAGCTATTGTCATCTTGTTCTTGAAAAACGGATGCTAAAATAAAAATAATGTTTCGAAAATATTTTATGAAAATTTAAGCTTCATATATGTGTTTCTATTAAAAAATTACCACAAAAAGCGTAAAATAATGATAAAATAATCATTTTGGCCATTGTCAGACCGACACTTTGTTTACATTCTAGTCTATAGACTAGGATTTAAACAAAGTGTCGGCCCTACAATGAAAAAGTTGACTATAGCTCCTTCAAGTGTTTAGGGGGTATCTGCAATTTTCTAAAGTGACAATTTAAGGACATTTTAATACCTCTAAAATGACAAATTAAACATTGGCCAAATTGTCAAATATTAGAGGCAGAAATTGTGAAAATAGACGATCTACATGCTCACAACGCCTCGAGGCGTTGTGAGCATGTAGATCGTCACAATAGAACTGTGTTATACAAAATGTAATTCCTCAACTCTGTACAGAAAAACAAATTTCACCCACTTCTTTAATTCTGTAAAACCTGTGATGTGACAGTAAAACTGACTCTGATTCTGATCGCCTACCGTATATTGGTGATTTGAGTGTCAATGATAGAGATATATTACACGTTCCGTTTGTGGTTTCCTCCATGTGTATACTTCTCTGTTCATATCTAAATTGCAACATTCCTTTTGCATGTTTTAAGTTAAACGACTTAAACCGTATACTTAGTTGAACGGACTCCCAAGGGCTCTAGGCTCCCTCCTTTTTTTGCTCTACACTACATATCTTTACCGAAAATAGCTGATCTACAAACTCATAATGGGTCACGTTGTGGTGCGCTGTGAGCTTGTAGATTACTATTTTCTAAAATGTTAGCCCCAAAACAGGGACGCTAGTGTTCAAAGGAAAGCTGTTCCAGATGGTGTCCTGAACATGGTATTCCAGTGTTTTGCTGAATCAAATCCATAAGAACAAGTAAGAAACAGAAAATACTGTAAATAAAAAAGCACAAAATCATCCCCTGCGGTCTCCATCTCCCCTCGAATTCCCTAAAGCCAAACAAAATACTTTTTTATGTATTAAATTCTTTGTGTTATTTTTATTTTGTCATTCTCCTTTCCAATTGGCCCTTACCTGTGAACATTGAAAGCATGTGGTTAAAAGACTGTGTTCCCTGCCCCTCACAGAGATACAACAGTCCAGTCTCTGACCCTGCAGCCCTCAGTCCGAGATGGCATCATCGTGTACGAGGACTCGCCACTGGTTAGTCAACACACACAGGCAGTGTGTGTGTGTGTGTGTGTGTGTGTGTGTGTGTGTGTGTCTCGCCACTGGTTAGTCAACACACACAGGCAATGTGTGTGTGTGTGTGTGTGTGTGTGTGTGTGTGTGTGTGTGTGCGTGTGTGTGCGTGTGTGTTCTCCCTGGCAAGACCATACAGTAGTTAAACCTATTAAATATAGATGGCATCATCGTGTACGAGGACTCGCCACTGGTTAGTCAACACACACAGGCAATGTGTGTGTGTGTGTGTGTGTGTGTGTGTGTGTGTGTGTGTGTGTGTGTGTGTGTGTGTGTGTGCACGTGCGCACGTGTGCGTGTGTGTTCTCCCTGGCAAGACCATACAGTAGTTAAACCTATTAAAACTTAGCATTGGGGGCACTCGCTGGCCTACTGGTCCGGGCGCATACCATTTAGGCATTGCCAAATAGGCATGGATGCCTGGCGGACCGGGGCGGCGTCGCCGGTTCGATTCCCGATCCGGACAACCTTTGCCGCATATCACTCCCCGTCTCTCCCACCATTTCCTGTCAGTCTTCTGTCCTATCAATAAAGGCATAAAAGCCCCAAAAACTCATCTTTAAAACTTGGCTGCAATAACACATTTTCAACCATAATTCATAAGAGGCATCTCAGAGTATAGTGGGTTCATTTGAGGCCTGGCAAATCGGAGCTCATGGTTTGTAATGTCATCTTGTCCTTAAAAAACTAGGGCACAGTAATGAGAGGAACGTAGAGAGAGAGAGAGAGATATCAGCTCTTGTGCTGAATCTGTCCTGTACAGCACACTGTCTGTGTTGGATGGCGGAGGATGAGGAGAATTTATTATTGACAAAGACAGAGGGTGTGAGGAAGAAAAGCAGAGATTTAAGATATGAGAGACAGAGAGGTTCATTCAAGTTAATTTCGTGGATTATACAATCCCACCCAAATCACCCTAATCCCAAACATCCTCAAAGACATCTACAGTAAATGTCAGAGCACTGAATGGGAACCAGAACTAGGCCATTCTTTTTATCACGCCCCCCCCCCCCCCCCCCCCCCCCCCCCATCTCTCCCCATCTCTGAAAGGAGGACGGCTGAATGGTGTGCGTGCGTGCGTGCGAGTGTGTGCGCGCATGTGTGCATGTGTGTCTATGGTAAATCGCTGGCATGACAAAGAGCAAATTCATTCATTAATATTAATTTGTGGATTCAAATAAAGAATTTGTGTGTGTGTGTGTGTGTGTGTGTGTGTGCCAATCGCTGGCATGACAAAGAAAATGTATTAATATTAATTTGTGGAATCGAATAAAGAATTAACATGTTTGTGTGCGTGCGTGTGCGTGCGTGTGTCCAGGTGAAAGCGGTGAAACAGGGACACATCCTGGTGATAGACGAGGCAGACAAGGCCCCCACCAACGTCACCTGCATCCTCAAAACCCTGGTGGAGAGCGGAGAGATGATCCTGGCCGACGGACGCAGAATCGTCTCAGGTACACACACGCGAGACCTAGACCACTGGTGCTCAAACTTTGAAATTTGAAGGTCTCCCCTTAACTTTGACAGTGTACAAATGGGTCCATTTGGTTCCATTTGTACACTGTCAAAGTTACAGACTTGTAACGGTCAATTTAGATCTCCATAAAGGAACCTAGAGAGTCCCTTAAATCCACTTTGAGAACCACTTCCCTTGACAAATGTGTGCACGTTGCATATGTTACGTACCTATCCACTTGAACCCTATATAGTGTCCCTATTCTCGGGAGCAAATGAAAACTTGTAGATCGGCTCAGAGATTTTGTGTAGAGGGAAATACTACTGGATTACTATAGAGCCCTGGGAGACCCCAGTATACTAAGTATATAGGGTTTATAGTACACATACGGTATGTACGTACACTAGCTCGAACATACGTATACTATAAACATGCACGAGCACACACACACACACACACACACACACACACACACACACACACACACACACACACACACACACACACACACACACACACACACTCACTCTCTCTCTCTCTCAGTGTGGTAACATAAACATGTCTCAGATGGGGCCATTAGGTGTACAAATAGAAGATTGGTTGTCCCCAAAGACAAACACTTAGGCAGGATTAGGATAAAAGCCTTTATGGACTTCTACCAGCATATTTTGGAGCATGTCGCTGCATAAACACCTACCGTCTTTCCACTCGTTACCTAAGATGTAGCAGACCCGAGCCCTCAAACCCCCCCCCCACCACCACTGGAGGAATGTAAACATCAGCTGACGATTTTCAGACCTGACCGATCGCTATCAGGATCAACACGATGGGTGTTGGTGCATTTGTGCCGTGTGTGTATATACGTGCGCATGTGACGTACTAACTATGAATGTTGTCCATTCTTCAGACTCCAGCGAGGCCATGAGGAGGCCTAACATTATAGCCATGCACCCAGACTTCAGGATGCTGATCCTGGCTAATCGACCTGGCTTCCCCTTCCTGGGGAATGACTTCTTCGGAGCTCTGGGTTTGTACAGTACACACACAAACACGTATTACACGCATACACACATTTCCTGTTAGATGTCTGCTGATCTTCTTTTTATTAAATGTTAAACTGTTCTTTGATGAATAATTGCTATGGGAAATTATTTAATCTTGCTTTTATTACTCTTGCTGTTTCATGTAACAGAACGTTTTTTTTTTAAGAAAGCCCCCAAGATGATCTTTTATTTCTATTTGCTTATAATGGAACAAACATGTTCTCAGCATCGCAACAAGTCAGGCAAACAAGGTCATGTTGTTTTCCCGCTAGCGGCTGGGCTCTAGGGATGGGTATACACTATGAGTCAGTCCATCCGTTCAACACTTTGGACCCAAACAAAAGATTTCAGATTTGGCTGGATTGCCATGGAATTTGCTGTGCACCTTCATGCTTTTTGGAGGATGAGCCTGAACACATTATGACGCAATATTTTATGCTTTAAATTAAAAAAATAGCAGATATACAAGCTCACAGAGCGGCACCGAGTGCCGCGCTGCGAGCTTGTAGATCTGCTATTTTTGAAAAATCGTGAAAATTTGAATTTTGACCCGATTCTATAAGTGTCTTTTGAATCCTTCTAAGATTTTTGGAAAAAACCTGTTTCTATGTCAGCAATCTGGCCAGCCATCGTCAAAGAAAAGGTCCTTTTCACTTAACTGGAGCTCAGTTAGTCTGTTCTTGAGAGACTACTATGTCAGTGGTGCTCAAACCTTTTCATGTGAAGGCCCCCCAAAATGATATTTATTTGGCCACGGACCCCCATTTCAAAATATCTAGTTCCAGGGACCCCCCAGAAGCAAAATTTGAGTGACAAACGTTCGCTTTGAAAATACATATATTGAAAGATTTGCACACATTTTCACGACTTTTTCAAAAATAGCACATCTACAAGCTGTGAGCTTGTATATCTGCTATTTTTCACTGGTTAAAGCATTCAATAATTCTAGGCCTAAATGGAAAAGTCCCCTTAGACCAAGCTGCTGTTTACAGCAGAATACTTTGTATATTACCAAGGCTCCCTCAGCTATGGGTTAGCATTACATTTTTTAACACAAATCAGTTGAATTATGTTGAACGAAGTTGACTGAAAGAGTATAGCTGAACCGCTAGTTGTCCTGCTTGACAGGTGACATCTTCAGCTGCCATGCAGTGGACAACCCCAAGCCCCAGGCGGAGCTGGCCATGTTGAAGCAGTACGGCCCAGACGTCCCAGACGCCACGCTGCAGAAGCTAGTGGCGGCCTTCGGGGAGCTGCGCTCCATGGCCGACCAGGGCACCATCACCTACCCCTACTCCACCCGAGAGGTGGTCAACATTGTCAAACACCTCCAGGTAACGGGAACTACACACGCAGACAGTGAGGTTTCATGCTATGACATTAGCTATTGTAAATGCCAATCAATATCTGTCTCCCGCCCTATCTTACTGTTTTTTACGGGGAACATACAGTATGCGTAGATATGTAGAATCAAATATCACTAGTAAGACGCCTCAGGGCGACAAGTGATGTGGATATCTTTGTGGACATCAGGGATCTCCATATATGGGCATAAAAGGGATTTGTTCCCCTGGCATCACAGGGATCTCTCTAACAGGGCATCATTAATATTGATGACATCAGGGAACTCCATATATGGGCTGTCATTCTGTTAATGTGACATCACAGTGAAGCCAGAGCGTGATGTAAGAGCGGCAAACGTTCCTGTAGAGTGGTTCCCCTGACATCACAGTGACATCAGAGCATGATGTCAGAGCGGCAAACCATATACCGTAAAAATGTGTACACGTCGTCTACACGGACGGATGCGGACAAGCTGTGACGAATGATTTCTAGCATGACTTTACTATTGATTACTCACGCCATGGAGGTTCAATAATATTTTTTTGTATTTGTCGCATTCCTAAGACAAAAAAATTGTGATAGTAAATTGACCCCCCATCCGGAATCAATGGGGGTAATTTCATTGTAATCAAATTATCTTAGGAAAGTGACAAAAACCAAGTCTCCATGGTGTGAGTAATCAATAGAAAAAAAGTCATTTTGGGGGTGAACTATTCCTTTAAGGAAATGATACTATTCCTTTAAGTAGCTTTGAAACGTATTACCCTGATTTAAAATGTTTATTTGAATAGAATTGTTAATATTTCATGCTTTAGCCGATTTATCATTACTACAGTATATAAGACATAATGAATGAATTTTACCAATAGCCTACCATTGACAACGCTTAGGGTCCTATTTTGGTGCAAAGCGCATATTCCACCAGTGGTGTTGAATATGGGTCAACAGACTTATTTTTGTAACCGGAGAAGGGCAGAGTACCCACTGCGTAGCTGTGAGATGGGTCGGATTAAGCTGAAATATCAAATACCCTCTTTCTCTTCCATTTAAAAGGAGTGTGCGCTGTGCCATGGCACTCTGCCCAATTTAATGATGGATGGTTAATCAGCTATTCAGTTTCATTAAAGATGTGATGACACGCCCTGAAAAATATCATTATGTTACAGTAGGTCACGTGGTCTTTCTCCAGTAAGACAAGGGGGCGGGACCGTATCACTCTGAACAGAGTGACTGCATAGTTTGCAGTGAATGTATACTTTGTCCGTCCGTCATACGGGGCAGTGCACAGAAAATAGACAATTTACAAGCTCACAACACATCGCGTCCATGAAAGAGTATGTAATTCAGTCTGACTGGATCCAGGAATAAAACATATCCCCACTGGCGATAAAAAGGAATGACAAGAGGAGGGGAGCTATCAAAATCAGAGGCATGGATTTTCCCCGCATCCCCCCAGCAAGTGGAGCCCTCCTAATGAGGATGGTTCCCCTCTGTGGAAGCAGGTTGTGAGTAAAGCTCCCTGCCATTAAGCCTCCCAGGCAGGCCCTTGGGAACCAGTTAGAGCATCACATTTCTTTGATAGACTTTATGCACATCCTCCTTTTGTTTGGTGCCGAGCCAAACTGAGACGTACGGGAGTTCATTCATGAAGAAGGGCGCGCCGTTACGAAACGCGTTGTGAGCATGAAGCATGGTTATTTTCTGTCACCATAGGCACACACACAAACACATACGGTACACACATGTTAGTGTTGGGGGACAGGAGGAGAAGTGCTCACTGCTGAACAACAGTGAACAACAGCTCCGCGGTCACTGGTTGCTTAGACCGATTAGACAAGGGCCCAGCCGCAAAAAAAGTCCACAACATGGGAGGAGAAAGCGAGACCCTGGATACTAATCTTTGACGGCTTGTTTGTTGAAAACCTGTACATTTTTAGCAGTAAATATACCATGGAGTTGCGGAATCTTTATCATTTTTACAACTGCAACTGCTAGTTAACATTTTTGTTATAACAAACTCACTGTGTCAACTCTCCCTCCGGGCGACAGACATTAGGTAAAGTTTGTACAGTAGAGACGCTGCGTGACGCCATTAACAATATTAGCCAAACAAAAATAGCCTGATTTACCTTGGAATTAAGAATAAATCAGGAATTATTGCACATGCTTGATAACAGCCTGGATAATGGACGAGGGCCATTAATCACAGACAGAGAGAGAGAGAGGGAAGATCATGTCCCAGCCTCACCCTGACCCATACCAATCCGCACAAACACTCATTCACTCATGTACACACAAGCAGTTGCCCACATTAATGGGTACAGGCCAGTTGTCTGGGCTTGCGCTTGAATGTTTGTCCATATATTCTTGTCTCGCTCGCTCTCTTCTCTCATTTCTTTCCCCCCTTTTTTTTCCCCTTTCTGGCAGTCTGAATGAAATGAAATTAAATGAAAAGCAGGGGAGTGGAAGGGAGAGGCTAGCATTCAGGAGAAGGGAGAAAGAATGAGGTTGGCGGGCCGGGAGGGAGGGGGGGGGGGGGGGGGGGAAGTAGAAATAGAAAGATAGAGAAAAGGCTGTCATAACACATAAAGTGCACTGTCAAAGCACTCGCTGTGAGGGCTCCTTGCTGTCAAAGCAGACCTCTGCACATACATGTACATACGCTCACATGTTTCGCCCACCATTCTATTTCATCACCACTCCATCCTCCATGTGCCCTCCACCCCTCCTGCTGCTGCTCTGGCCCCACAGTTTGCATGAAAGTAGACGTGACCCACCAGGGGCGTGCGTCACAAGGGGTAGGAAAGTGGGACTGAGTTACTGGGGCCCAAGGTGGAGGGGCCCTAGTAACTTTAGCTATTGAAAAATAGCAGATATACAAGCTCACAGCGCGGCACCGAGTGCCGCGCTGCGAGCTTGGTAGATCTGCTATTTTTGAAAAGTCGTGTGAAAATGTGCGCAAATCTTTGAATATATGTAATTTTTTAAGTGAACATTTGTAACTCAAAGTTTGCTTCTGGGGGGTCCCTGGAACTAAATATTTTAAGATGGGGGGGGGGGGGTCCTTCACATGAAAAAAGTTTGTGCATCACTGACATGGAAACATAGGTTTCTTGGCACACATTTTCACGATTTTTCAAAAATAGCAGATCTACAAGCTCGCAGCGCGGCACTCGGTGCCGCGCTGTGAGCTTGTATATCTGCTATTTTTCATGAGTTAACATTCATGGGGGGCCCACAGTGAATCCTTGTACCCAGGGCCCAGAATTTGGTGTGACGCCCCTGTGACCCACTGTGCTCATTGCATGCGCGTACACCTACTGTACACCTATTGTACACTGGTTACGCAATCACCAGTCATGCCCCACACCATCTACACAGAAGGAGGCACCAAAGACTACTCTTGTGACTCACTGCATTATGGGTTCAGCCTTTGCAAAGGTTAACCACTTTCAATCTGGCGTCAGTCATTATAGCTGAACATTTTCAAAGATTGGCTTTTTTCACGCTACACCATCGTACAATGAAGTATAGAATAGGGGTTTAGCGGCTAACCCAGAAACCTCCATTATAAATGCATGCGTTAAGGCCAAAGAAAAAGAACAAGAAAGAAATCAGAGAGGAGAGAGAGAGAGAGAGAGAGAGCCCCAGCATCCCTATACTGGGTGGGGGGGGGGGGAGATTTGTTGTAGACAGAACACGTACAGTACAGTCGCAACTCAGGTCTGTTTTACTAACAATAGAGGGTTTAAGTGGTTAAAGATGGAGCTATTGTAATGTTTGAGCAGCCTCTCCACACTGTCTCCGCATCCAGCCGTACAGGAACAACACGGTACAGCGGAGTACGGTACACGCTGTCCAGTGGCCATACACTATGTTTACATAGAATCCCCCCCCCCCCCACACACACACACTCACACTCATCTCCCCCCTCCCTGTTCTCTCTCATCTATAGGCTGCTATTTATATCAACCTTGCCATTAATCACCAGGAAGAAGAAAGATCAGGGACATTCCGTGCGTGAGCGTGCATGTGTGTGCGTGCGTGCGTGTGTGTGTGTGTGTGTGTGTGTGTGTGTGTGCGCGTGTGTGCGTGTGTGCGCGTGTGCGTGCACGTCACACTCTAGAGTGTCTGTGTTTAACGACAGCTGGAGTCACATTCTTTCATCCGCATAAGAGGACATCTGCTCCGAGGTCTTTTTAAGGTCTGCCGGTTGCCCTTAGAGATTTCGCCTCGTTAGAAGTCTTGGGCAAGTCTTGGGCACGTATAGCGTCTACCTGAGAGGAAGGGAGAGGGAGAGAGACAAACAGACACAAGGGAAGAGGGATAAAGGACGAGACGGTAAGAGAGAATGACAGAAAAAACGAGGGACAGATAGAGAAGCAGTAGAGAAAGAGAGACCATAAAAGGAGACCTCGAAAGCCGATGAGGATTGAATCTGAATCAATAATTCAGCTGGCGGTGACAAACCCTGGTTGTTGGATTACCCCACTGGCCTTGTCGCTCGCTCATCAATCACTTAACCATTAGTTATCACTTTTGGACACCCAGTACAGCGTCTCGTTACAATGAAACCTGGTCAATACAGTCAGCTCAACAGTCATTCAACATTATATCTGTTGTGGTTGGGGACAGGTAGGATGTTGTGAGGCAGTCCTTAAATGACTGACTGAAAGTGCTGTAAATGACAACATTATTGTTACGGTTACAGAACTGCTTAACTAGTTCCAGTCTTGATGGCCAGTAAAAGAAAAAGAGCATTGACTTTGATTGTCTTAGTCCTGCACCTGGCAGGATGCTGATTTTCTAGACCAGATCTAGTCAGATACCTGGCTCTCTTATTCAAGGGAGGTTGTCAGCAAGGTAATTAGAGTAGGTGCCATTTCCCTGTCATTGATAACCATATGCATCAGAGAGAGAGAGAGAGAGACAGAGACAGAGAATTATAGCCATAACTCGAGACAGAGTGATAGAGATGCAATTTATGGCTCTTTGAAGTGAGCCAGAGCCATGGCTCTGGCTCACTTAAAAGAGCCGTTCAAAAGACTGGCTCATTTGGCTCTTTTGGCTCATTGCATATTTAAAATATTTTCGTTGAAACATGAATCCACAAGGTGGCACGGTCTGGCACCACATTCCTCTGCTGACTTGAGATCACAATTTTGTATTTACCCTTTTTATAAAACATGTGTGTGTAAATTAAGCTACCTTGACCGAAGGTTATTCATGCAACACCTTAAAAAAAACAAGCAGGCAACAATGAACTCGCTCCTCCCTAGCGGCCAGGATTTACCAACTGGCTAGGCCTGGCACAATGTGAGCTTGTACATCGGCTATTTTAAAATAGCAAACATTTAAATATTTACAGGGACATAATACAGTCATTTGTCATGGAAGTGGACTTCCCAAGCAATATGGAGACGTTTTAATTATAGAAATCGCTTAATAATTGTCTAAGCTATGATCAAATCAAACTGTAGGGTCTTAATTTGCTTCCTAGATAGCTGCACATTGCCGTGCCGCACCGCGCATCGCGGCGCCGCACCGCGCCGCGAGCCAATTCAGCCAAATGAACGGCTCCCTACTCCGCGAACCGGATCCCATCGTTCACTTCAAAGAGCCGTTCAAAAGATTCGATTTGTTCGCGAACGTCGCATCTCTAGATAGCTGGGGATGATCATAGTGAGAAACAACAGGCTGAACGTTGCTCTCCTGTTGCAGTGGTGTGGAGGGAACCAAACCCCAGAGAGTTTAAGAATGAATTAACTTTCAGATAGCCACTGAAGCACTGTTTAGCTGCTAGCTGCTACAGTAGCTCTTCTAGCACTCATTTTTACTTATTCTCTGTTCTTTGTCCCACTTTTCTTTCCTCCTCCCTCAATTCATTCTCTCTCTCTCGTTCTCTCTCTCTCTCTCTCTCTCTCTCTCTCTCTCTCTCTCTCTCTCTCTCTCTCTCTCTCTCTCTCTCTCTCTCTCTGCCAGAAATTCCCTGATGAGGGCCTGGCAAACGTGGTGCGAAATGTCTTCGACTTTGACTCATACAACAAGGACATGCGGGAGGTCCTGATTGGAGCACTGCACAAGCACGGCATTCCTATCGGGGCCAAGCCCACCTCCGTCACCCTGGCCAAGGAGTAAGACGCTTGGAGACGAGGACCACACAGACACACACACACACACACACACACACACACCCACACATAGGGCTGTCACAATTATTACATAATCGTCTAATCGCAATTATTTGAGGTAATCGCAATTATTTTGCATAATCGTCATAATCGTTTCCTTGTATAGGATAAATTGTAAAAAAATAAATTTGTAAAATATGTCAGTAATGTCTTGCCATGTGCAACTTCAAAGCCTAAAAGCCAAACAGAAATGTAATTGTCAACGACAAATACACAGTTAAATCGTTAATCGCAATTATTTGTGTGACAATTAATCGTCATGTAAAATGACATAATCGTGACAGCCCTACACGCACGCACGCACGCACGCACACACACGCACACACACACACACACGCACACACACACACACACACACACACACACACACACACACACACACTAAGCCGACATACCTCTGGCACACATTGTCACCTTTAAGTCTAAAAATACTGGACATTGGACACCAAAATATAGCCTAGTGCACATCGGCATGCATTATGCAACCTTGTCTTCCCCCTTATGTGATTCTCTGATAGTAACGAATTACTGTCATTAGGTCTAGGACTAGGTTATCATAATAGATGATCATAATAATACAAATAGTAGTAATAATAATAATAACAATAATTCATGATAAAGCACTTTTTAATTAAAAAACTCTAACTCAAAATTGCTCAGGCATTGACTGATCATTTCCAAAGGGCGGGGGGTGACCCAGTTTGATTACCTTGAATCAGCTGACCCTTCAGTTTTGGACTCCAATCACTCTACTAAGGCAATCACTCAATGTAATTGAAAGGCTGTAAATCAATGACTGAGCCAGGTTCCCCCACCACCAGTCCACACACCACTGGCTCATTAATGAGATGAGGCTGTACGATTACATCAGCAGTCGCCATGCGGATTTGTCAGACTGCTTTTTTGGAAACCATCCAAGAGTGCTTTTAGGGGGAACATAAACGAATCCTCTGTCTCATCTTAGTTGCTCACATGGACTTCATTCAATGACTTTAGGTCACTTCTAACTTTTAGCTGTTTTTAATAGTATTATTGCAAGTGGATGGCATTGCCTGTAGCCCGTCAACTATCTTCCCTGGACTTAACATATAGCGGCTTCCATGAAGTCTCCTATCCTCCTGCTTGAAGTATAAACATGATGTCTGTTTTATGTCAATCAACTTGACATTAGCTCACCTTCTTTTTCCACCAGGGAAAGGTAAGGTTGGGGACACATTTACCTCATAATGTACAGACTTGTCTTTTTAATAAAGGAAAATATTTGTTTCTTCTGTCTCCTGTGGTTTTGTTGTATCTAAATTCTGACTTATACAGTATGTTTGTTAAGTCTTTGTCATGTATCGCTCAAGTTACATCTTGAGAACCAAAATGGGGAAGAAACAAGTATTTTCCTTGCATAGCTTGGATCTGATTATATGCAATAATAGTCTCTTTCCAAATTCATTGTTGGCATATAATAAAACCAGGGGTGTCGCACCAAATTCTGGGCCCTGAGTACAAGGATTCACTGCGGGCCCCCCATGAATGTTCTTCATAGGGGGAGGGGATTTTAACCCATTTAGACTTGGAATGCATTCTTTTGTGCTTTAACTATTGAAAAATAGCAGCTTTTCACAGCGCGCTGCGAGCTTGTAGATCTGCTATTTTTTAAAAGTCGTGACAACAAAGTCTTTGAATATTTCAAATCCTTCTAAGGTTTTTCGAAAAACCTATGTTTCTATGTCAGTGGTGCTCAAACCTTTTCATGTGAAGGACCCCAAAATTATATGTATTTGGCCACGGACCCTCATGTCAAAATATTTAGTTCCCAGGACCCCCAGAATCACACATTTTCACGAGTATTCAAAAATAGCAGATCTTCAAGCTCGCTGTGAGCTTGTATATCAGCTATTTTTCAATAGCTAAAGTATAAAATAATTAAGGTCCCTCCACCTTGGGCCCTTGTAACTCAGTCCCACTTTCCCCCACCTTGTGATGCCCCTGCAATAACACAATCTGTACGTCTTCATTGGCATTAGGGCTACAGTATATGCTACAGGGATTCTATGCCCATCTTGAACAGTTTACATATGGACTAACTGCTGTGCCCACAACAGCTTGAGTGCATAAAAAGCAAATATTTGCGCTTGCTATTTCCAAATTTGGACACAGAGAAGCAGAGATTGTTTCTCTCACGTGTTGAGCGTTTCCATTCATAGAGGTATTTCTGGTCAGAGGACTGTCCTGGTCTCTGCCCCCCCTCATGGATTCTCCATGTATTGAGACGGTGTTGCTGATCTTCTTGGCTCCACCGTCCTGCAACCAATAAGGTTGTGGCCCCAGGCCAGCTATGATTCATGGGAGGAAGGGTCCAATAAACATCTGGCCAGACGAAACGGGCAGGGTGGCTGGTCACACGCACACATGCATTCACACTCACCTACCACATACAATACATAAATAAGCCAGTCTAGGGACAGTGGGCTATATTATGATGATGAGCCTTATGCCTAAACTTCTTCCCCTTTTTTTTACTATTTTGAAAAACATTTTAAAATACTTCAAATGCTGATCTACATCTCCACGTTGTGAGCTTGCAGATCAGCTATTTGAAATATTTAAAAAAGTTTTTCAAACTAGTAAAAAAGGCAAAGAAATTTTGGCACAAGGCATAAGGCATGGATCATAATATAGCCCAGTGGGTTCAATGCAACCATGCTTTGTTTTCAAGTGATCACAGATACACACAGCGTAGCACAGCTTTGCTTTGAACACTTTGCTCCAAAGTCCATTGGATGCAGAGTTAAGATGCACTTTGTGTTAAATGCTATTGCAAAATGTGAGTTTTAGAAAGTGGTCCGTAAGTGGTATGCCATCAGAAAAACAGCCATGAACATAATATTATTCTTATAGTAGACTGTTGTATCACTGTGTGTATATATTCTCATGAACATAATATTATTCTTATAGTAGACTGTTGTATCACTGAGTGTATATATTCTCATGAACATAATATTATTCTTATAGTAGACTGTTGTATCACTGAGTGAATATACTCTCAGCGCTCCTCACAACTTGCTGTTGCTCTGTGTTCAGTAGTCTCAGTTGCTCAGGCGCCAGTTTGCATGGTCATCCTGTCACCTTTCACCTCCAGGTTGCCCCTGCCAGCAGTCAAGATGTCAGGCTATTGGACCACCAACCAGGAGGGCAACGCTCGTCGCAAACTACTCTGTCCCACAGAGACACGTCCCATAGACATCAAGGTACATTTAGCCCTAACATCAAAATGGTAACGCATGCACAATGTATATACTACATGTCTCCATGCAGATAACAGGGTACAGTATTTACACGACGGCAGTATTTTCCTCCAGTTGGGGAGGAGGAAGGTTCCCCCTCAAAAAAAGAATTGCTTTTTTTTATACTCCCACTCTGAACGTATACTTAAGTACTGTATGTATACGTTCAGAATGCATTGCTAGCATACTTTGCACTAATGCTTTCAGAAAACGTATGTGTACAGTTTAGTACGGTTCACTATGTTAAGAAATGTTTATTCGTTCAAAATTTGTGGGGATTTGTAAAACTATACATTTTTGGAATCTTCAGAGCATGGGGAATCCAGAAATCTTTGTTTACATTTGCACAGAAACCTGCAAAGCTGCCATTTTGGACGTTCAAAATGGCCGACTTAAAATACATAATTTGTGCTATCTTGGCTTTTAGACAACCTAGAAACTTAATTAAACATGCCAATCCTATGTTTTCTGGGTCAAGGAATCAAATGAGTAAATGATGGGTGTAAAATATTCCGGACCCCCACCCCATTTCTGCGGGTTATCTCTTTTGGGACCACCCAGAACAGTACGCCAGCCAGGTAATGTCCAATTTTCATAATATTAGAGTTGTTTTGTAGGTTTTAAAACATCCTGAGTTCGTTTATTACACTTTTAAAGCAGCCAGAAAAACCTTTCTGACTTTTGGTTGGGGTCTTTCCTCACCGGGGACCCCCCAGACAGACCCCTGAGCCTATCTCAGTAATCGCTCTGCTCCTGCTCCAGAGCAATGTTAAATTATATCATAATTGAAGCATAAAAGTTGTTGTAGCTGGGCTCTGGAAACAGAAATGAGTAGTTGCAAATAACAGGGGTTTTCCACAGGGGGTCCGGGACCCCTGGGGGGTCCTCATAGTTACTACAGGGGGTCCGCCAAATCTTTATGGGATCTTTTTTTTTTTTTTTTTTTTTTACATTTGAAACTTTTAATGTTTTTAGGTATCCTGGGTTATGTAGGCTATTGTACTTTGCAGGGATTGCAATGATTAAGGTATTGCAACTTCTTACTTTGGGCGTGCAGAACAACGTGTCTATTTATTGCACTGCACTACCCACTGACAACACAACACGCACACCTCTTTGTATTGTCACCCCAAAACCCTCACCCTATCCAAGAGCCCATGGTCAATTATGCCCAAAGAGATTCACTACAATACAGTCATTTCAGACATGCAGGATCTATTCGTCTTCATCATCATCATCTTCAATGTCCAACCTAATAGTGTTGATACAGTCTCCACCATAGCATAGAGTGAAAAGCAGGTTATTTGACTAGCTGCAACGTCCCTTGCAAACTGCTTTTCAGTCACATTATGAGCTCAAGTACTGCCTTTGGAGCAGGGAGGGCAAGACACCTGACTGGAACATACCCTCCACTCTCTGAATTCCATCTATTTTCTTCAATTGGTGGGCAATTTGACAGGTATGATTTATTCCTCATTGTAACATAGTTGGCACAGAGGATATGTGGTAACAGTGCAGCACAAGTTGGAGGTAGCATCTGAGTTCCCATCTGAGTAATTGCAGGGTAGTTGGACCTTTTCACCAAAATTGCTTTCTTTCACCTTAGAAATATTGCAAGAATTAGACCTTATCTGTCATTGGATGATGCAAAAACATTGATCCATGCTTTTGTCTTCTCCAGACTAGACTATTGCAATGCACTTTTTTCTGGCCTAGCAAAGAAAACTACAGATCGGCTTCAACTAGTCCAAATTGCAGCAGCCAGAGTGCTAACTAAAACTAAGATGAGAGAACACATCACTCCGGTTTTAGCCTTGTTACACTGGCTCCCAGTTGGTTTTAGGATTGATTTTAAAATTCTCTTACTTGTTTATAAATCTCTTAATGGTCTGGCACCGTCGTACCTCGTCGACTGCCTGTCTAGATATGAGCCAAACCACCCCTCATGTCTTCTACTGCAGGTCTGCTCGTTGTGCCCTCAATGACTTATAAGAAATATGGTGAAGCGGCTTTCTGTTTCTATGGGCCGACAGCCTGGAATAAACTTCCAGCACACCTAAGACAGGCACCCTCTGTGGATAGCTTTAAAGCACAGCTTAAGACCTATTTTTACACTCTTGCTTTTGGGTGATTTTAAATATATGTGCCTGATATCTTTTATGTCCACCCTGTCTGTAAAATGTTTTTATTTTAGAGCTCTTATTGACAGACTCGTGTGCAGACACACAAGGGAGGGAGAGAAGGAAAAATGCGACCGCTTTTGTTGAGAGCAGGTTCATGGTCATCACCATTAGGCTTCAAGTTGGCATTGACCCATGTACTTTGGAGATTCCAACAAATGATCTTCCCCAGTCAGCAACAGGTAGATTGTGTAGGCCAAGAACCCTTGACATTTGTGACATCCTATAACTTGACCTCGCTCGAATATATCTATATTCTTTTTTTTTTTGTACCTGTTGCAAATTTCAGAGAAGTAACAGCAGGAGGACATCAGTGTCGGGTGACCAAACAGTAGAGGCAAGGACTTGAGTAATCAGGGCCTATTCATGTGTGTGCACTTCCTCAAAATCATGTCCCTTGATGAATGTATTGTATTGTCTAACACAATTTTCTTTTATAAATAATACTGAGAATACTAATAAACCATCAGTATACATAAAAACGTTAAAAGTTTCAAAAAAAGTTTCAAAAAATATCCCATCAAGATTTGGCGGGCCCCCTGTAGTAACTCTGAGGACCTCCCAGGGGTCCCGGACCCCCTGTGGAAGACCCCTGGTATTTGCTACTGCTCCTTTTTGTTTTCAAAGCCCAGCTACAAAAACTTCTATGCTTCAATTATGATCTGATTTAACATTGTTCTGGAGCAGGAGCAGAGCGATTACTGAGATAGGCTCAGGGGTCTGTCTGGGGGGTCACAGGTGAGGAAAGACCCCAACCAAAAGTCAGAAAGGTTATTCTGGCTGCTTTAAAAGTGTAATAAACAAACTCAGGATGTTTTAAAACCTACAAAACAACTCTAATATTATGAAAATTGGACATTAACTGGCTGGCGTACTGTTCTGGGTGGTCCCAAAAGAGATAACCCGCAGAAATGGGGTGGGGGTCCGGAATATTTTACACCCATCATTTACTCATTTGATTCCTTGACCCAGAAAACATAGGATTGGCATGTTTAATTAAGTTTCTAGGTTGTCTAGAAGCCAAGATAGCACAAATTATATATTTTATGTCGGCCATTTTGAACGTCCAAAATGGCAGATTTGCAGGTTTCTGTGCAAATGTAAACAAAGATTTCTGGATTCCCCATGCTCTGAAGATTCCAAAAATGTATAGTTTTACTAATCCCCACAAATTTTGAACGAAAATACGTAGTGAACCTGACTAGTTATGATGTCGTCATGTACAGAAGTATCTGTACATGTATTTTACATCAAGTATAAATGGGCCTTTAAGCAGCATGGATGCTTCTCTTGGCACAGAATATCAGACTTCCACTGCTTATTGAGTGGTAGAGGGAACACACACACACACACACACACACACACACACACACACACACACACACACACACACATACACACACACACACAACCACGATAATGAAAGACCTAGACCAATCAGTGACGTCTCGATTGGGGCCAGATCAAGTCAAACCACGACTAGTCAGATCTCTGGCCTAGAATATCACCTGATTTCAACCAACATAAATCCTGCCCACGAAAATGGACGCCCTGGATTAATCAGAGAGGGTCCGATCGAGGCCAGTTAAATATCATAACTAGTCAGATATGTCCCCGAATATAAACTTATATACTCATATTTCAACTAACATCACAAACAATAACAATAATCCTATAGTCCATATGGTAATGGCCTGGTAATGACGTCAAGATCATCCCCATATGGGCTGTGATCTGGCCTAGTTCTGAACGTCACCGGAGGACGTTATAACGTCATCATGACGTCATTTGGCTTGCAGCGTTAGTTCTCCACTAGTCCCTCCCTAACATTTTAATTTGTTAAATTGTCAATATATTTAGTCATAGTTTTTGTCATCATAGCTTAGTTTTCATGTTTTTTGTTTTCGTCACTGAAAAAAGGTAGTCGGCAAACATTTTTCATTTTTAGTCCATGAAATCAACACTGTGCATGCGTATGTAATATGCATATGTGTGTATATTAAGGCGTGTGTCCTGTTGTGTGGTCCCAGGGCCCAGTGTTCCTGCGTGTGCAGGGCTACCCCTGTGACAGACAGGAGAGCAGAGCTCTTAGCTTCAGCGAGGAGAAAGCACACTGGCAGATCCCCATGAACGAGGTCAACATCATATGTGATGTCACCACCAAAGACGGTACATGCACTCACACACACACACACACACACACACACACACACACACACACACACACACACACACACACACACACACACACACACAAATACCATCTATGTGTGCAGCTCAGCACATGGTGTGGGGGGTTCGGTGGGGAGAGGGGGATAGGAAGAAAGAAACAAAAGAAAGTAAGAGACGAACATGAATGAATCTACATACAGTACGGGTTGTACATGCAGTTTATACTGTATGTAGATCCATTCATGAATTATTATCGTCTTCGCCAGGCCGGATAGCCGAAAGCCGGAGAGCCAGAGACTATGTTTTCGCCCCTGTCCATCTGTGTATCTGTGTGTCTGTGAGCAGCTAATCACCGGCACCGCTGGACAGATCGGCGTGAAACCTACTCCACCTCAAATGTTTCATAGCGGCCTCATGGTGACGCTATAACTGGCCACTTTACATTTTGGGCTTCAACTCTTGAATTGTAGGTTCTACAGTCAAAAACTATTCCCCAGGATTCCTCGGCTCATGACGCAACTCCCAATACATGCCATTTCAGCTTGACAAGATTTCGCGTTTTCTTCATAACACACTTTTTGCTAGTACTACTGCAGTTTTCATCCTCAAACAAATCGGTACACATTATCTCTGGAGTCATGTGTTCAAGATCTATTTGTCAGACTTTCCAGATTCCCTCCCTACTGTGGCAAGGGGCACGTTTTGCACAAAATGCCACAAATGATGAACACGTGTCCGATTGCCGTGAAACTTTGCCCACACTCCCAGTTGGCCAGGGAAGAACCTCCACCCCAATCTATTCCATGTGCGCCTCACTGTCGATTCGTTATTCTATTGATCTGATATTACACATTCTTTACTTTGCAGATGTGATTTATGTGGCGACGTGCAACCCGGTGTCCCTGTATGCCATGAAGGAGCATGGGGAGACCATTCACTGCATAGAGCTGTATGACGTCTTCCCCAGGACCATCAGCGGCGTGTGGCAGCCCTGCGTCACCATAGCTGCCCTGGGAAGCCCCCTGGACGGACAGGTGGTCCTCCACGAGGAGCAGGTACACTACATATTGTGCAATGTGCATGCACTTACACTAGGGCACGATTATGACATTTTACAACCAGTAAGACTCCCTAATCGGGAGATAAGCGACCGTTGGTCGCTTATCTCCATAAATAGAGCAAAAATGTGTTTTTCCAAAATCTTCCTGATCCATGTTGTTGACATGAGTGTAGACATACTGTGTAGTGATTTTCGTGATTTTAGGGCAAAATCTGAATCGGCCTCATGGTGGCGCTAGAGGGCCATGTGAGAAATGAGGGGTGGGGTCTCCTCGCCGCCAAGGCGGACGAATAGGTACCGGCCCCGGCTCTCCCGGTCGCTCCTAGCCCGAGTTACGGCATTTTATGTGAGCTGCAGTGGCAGGGGGTCCTCCACTGGGGGCGCCACCACTTTTGCATCCGTTCTGGAGCACCAGGAGTGGGTGGTCCCCGGGAATGCCCCGTGAGCAGCCCCGTTGGGGTGGTCATTTGGTCATTTTTGCACATTTGGTAATTTTTTACACCTGGGGGTCCCCCAGGGACCTGGGGGTCCCCGAAACTCCGGGGGTCCTTGGAGGTTGTAGTTTGGCAGGCAAGGAGTGTGTGTGCAAAATCTGGCATGGATCGGGGCAACGGTTGCAGAGATATGAGCAGGGCAAAAGTGTGACGTGTGACGTGTGACAGAGGGAGTGACGGAGTGACGGAGGGACAGCCGGTGGAGGTTTGGATAGTGTGCAAGTAACTGCGACCTACGGTCGCAATTATTTGTCACTCAAATAAGACGTGTGACGTGTGACAGAGGGAGTGACGGAGTGACGGAGGGACAGCCGGTGGAGGTTTGGATAGTGTGCAAGTAACTGCGACCTACGGTCGCAATTATTTGTCACTCAAATAATTGCAATTTAATTGTGTTTTTGTCGTTGACAATTACATTTCTGTTTGGCTTGTAGGCTTTGAAGTTGCACGTGGCAGATATGACACATAACCTAAAAATACAAAGAAATGACTGACATATTTGACAACTTTATACTTAAAAAAGAACATTGATAGTGGAAATAGCTGATCTACAAGCTCACAACAGGTCACATTGTGAGCTTGTAGATCTGCTATTTCCACAATGTTTTATCATGTTTGAAAATATGAAAATGTTTCAACATGAAAGCGATTATGACGAAATAATTGCGATTATGTCAAATCATTTCCACTGCTTACTACTTAATCACTATGCCTAAACCTAACCCCAACCTCAGTAAAACTATGCCTAAACCTAACCCTAACCCTTAGTCAAAATGATGGGACGTCGAAATAGCGAAATTTCACCCCTCTAGTCTGGTCACACCCCTACAGTTGTGCCACAGCACAGTACATAGATGAAACTGTGCACTGTTGAAGGTGGTTTAAGTTATTTTCTTTTTCTTTGTTTAAAATAAGTGTTAAATTGCTCTAAATACCCATAATGTGTCCCATATTGTCCCACCTGAAAATAATATGTGTTGTTTACTAAAGAGCTGGAGAGACAGGGAGAACCCTACTACTGAACAAACTCGATAGCAATGTTTACTCAGAATATTGAGATTTAGCTTTTTAATAAAAAACATTTTGTTTAACCAAAATAGCAGCACCTTTAAATGGAGATAATTTTGAAATGGTCCACATGAAATAGACTTGCACAAGCAATGTTTTGTCCCGTTCTGAGCGAGGGATCATAGTTCAATTTCAAAATAGTTTCCTTATGTGCATTGATGTCCACTCTGAATGGCTGTTTAATGCAGCCCTTATGTAATCTGGTGTTTTGAAACGCTGGTGAGGACAGCTTGAGCCCTTCAACCTATTGAGCTGTGTATGTGCGCGCGCTTGTGCACGCGCCTCTACACGACCACACCGAAATATGTGTGCACACTGGGGTAAGCGCGTGCTTGTGCTTGAATGTCTGTGGTTGTCCCCCTCCGCCGTAATTGACTTACCTCGAAAGACCCCAGCCTATACGAGAGGAGATTGCGAGGACAAGAACAATGCATGCAAAGTATTTATCCGAGCAGAACAGTTACACAGCTGCTGCATATTAGGCAAGAGGTCTAAAAATACCAGTGTGGAAAGAAAGCAAGAGATGGATCATGTTGCGTCTGTTCAAAACTGAAGAGCTCCAGACAGCATATGGTTCGGTCGCGGGTCATCGCTCTCCCAGGGGAAAGTATGTGCATGAACGCATGCATGCGCACACACACAAAAAAAAAAAGGCTGAATGAAAACACCTCAGGCCTGTCACACACTACCTCCAAGGCCAGTATATCTTTGGAGTGAGGGAGCGAGGATTGCCCCTTCTATGAATAGCTAATCCGGTATACGGTGGAGTGTATACAACCGAGGCCATACGGAAACCATTACGCCCGGGTGGGGGGGCCCGGGGCCCTCAGCCAGCTCCCCCGTGGCTCCCTCTCATAAAAGTCAATTGAAGATTAAGCCTTTCTGTGCGTCATGAATGAAAGCCTTGGCACGGCTCATCTGAGAGATACACACACGCATACATTATGTCCATGTACCGCTCATCCAAGTATGCAGCAAATGTATGCGCGTGCACACACGCGCACTCACACATACTCACACGCGCACGCACACGCACACGCGCGCGCACACACACACACACACACACACACACACACACACACACACACACACACACACTGTATAATATATACACATTATCTCACACACAAGACACATAGATCTTACATAACAGTAGAAGGGACATAGTTGTAGGTGTTGTATAGAAGATTAACTGGAAGCCTGTGTTTACTTCATACAGCCTGGAGAGGTCTGCCCTCTGCTGGTTGTACTGAGAACACATGGAGAAAAACACCCTGATAAGCCATTTCAGAAGATACTTAATCACTAAATTATAATACTGTGTCGAATGACTTTGTAGCGAGAATAGCAGATCTATAAGCTCACATGCGTCACATCATGATACTTTGTGACCTTAGGGAGACCTATCAACTATTTTCTCAGTTTCTCAATTCTGAAAATATGAAAAATATTCACTTACAATCACCAAAATAGGGGCACCAGGGTTGACTCAAGACTGAAGAGTAGGCATGCCAGTAGTGCAGTTATCTGGGCTCTCCAGTCAAGTATTTGTTCAGATTCCTCTTCGTCTTTCTCTTTTACCTCTTCCACTCTCTCTCTCTCTCTCTCTCTCTCTCTCTCTCTCTCTCTCTCTCTCTCTCTCTCTCTCTCTCTCTCTCCTTTTTTTCTTCACTGATTATATTGTTTTTTTTAGATTGATTTTATTATATTGTATTATATTGTATTATTATATTGTATTGATTATATCGTTTTTTAGATTGATATTCATATGCATTTGTTATATTGTTGCTGATGTTCTGACATATTATCTTGTTATAGTGATGTATTATCTGCTTATTGTAAGTCGCTTTGGATTAAAAGCGTCTGCTAAATGCCAAAACTGTAAACTGTAAACTGTACCTGCTATCTCTCTCTCCCCCTTCCTTTTACTGTACTTGCTATCTCTCTCTCCCACTTCCTTTAACTGTACTTGATATCTCAACTCAGTTCAAGGGGGGGGGGGGGCTTCTACAAACGATACATTGATTATTGATTGAAGAGGTAATGAATGTCTGTGTGTGTTCCAGAGTAACACAGTGCTCCATGTGGACGTGGTGACAGGGGCTGTGCGGAGGCTCATGCTGTCCCCAGAGAGTGAGCCGTCCTCCACACCCAAGACCTCCAACTGGTGGAGCAGCAAGAAGGAGGAGCAGGTCTGAGGCCACAACACATAGAGTCAGCATAGAGTTCTAATTACCAGAGATAGGGATTAGCCCATTTAGACCTGAACGCAAACCTGTGTCACTTTAGATTTTAACCACTTAAACCATTATTTTATGCTTCAACTATTGCAATTTTTTCATGTCAAGGACCTCCAAAATCACATGCATTTGGCCACAGACTCCCATCTCAAAATATGTTGTTCCAGGGACCACCCAGAAGCAAATATTTGAGTCACAAATGTTTGCTTTTAAAAGGATATAATCAAAGACTTGCTAAAAGAAATCTTGTTTTTTCAAAAATAGCAGATCCACAGTAAGGTTACGGATCCATTTGGATCCCCCTAAAGGAACCCTGGGGTCGCTGGGCCCCACTTTAAGAACCACTGCCCTAGACCTCCAATTAGAGATGTTTTAAGTACAAAATCGATTTAGAAAATAGAAAATTCCAAGACACATCTGTTATAATAGCCCGTCCCAATGTTGTAAAAAAAAGTCAATTTATGACCAGTATATCGGCCAAGCCGATATATCAGTCTGACTCTGACAGACAGAGATAGGAGGAATAGGTCTGGGGATGCTCTGATGCTGTGGTGTAGTGATGTGTTGTTCATAAGAATCGAATCATTAGCAAGACTCGTGAACGATTCAATCGTTCGTGGAGTTGTACATGTTAAACCTGTGTAAGTAGTATTACAGTACATGGTTTATAGAGGTCCATTATGCTACACTAGATGATACTGATCATATACTTTTCATATATTGTTATTATTTAACCAGGATAATTGAGAAGAAGAATATTTCAAGGCACTGCAACATTATACATTATATACTTTTGGGCGTCATGGCTTTAATGTTTTTTGTCAGGCTTTTTCCCCTTATTTATAGTCAGTGTATAGAGAGACAGGAAACGGTGAGATAGAGTCGGGGAGACATGCAGCAAAGGTCCGCCCGGCCCGGTTATTGAACCAGGGACTCACTAATAATCACTATCGGGCATCATTCAGAGCCTATGTGGTACAGTATGTGCCTTAAACATTCGGATACCTGCGCCCCATTCATGCCTCTAATTGTGAGCCTTGTGTTTTTAGGGCGCTCATAAGATGTGCTGTGACTTCTCCCACAAGAACTGGCTTCTGTTCTACAAGGAAGAAGGGTGAGTGTCTCTGTCGTGCCATCCGATATAAAATATTATTAATATCAGCCTAGCACACTCTGCACTGCAGACCATACTGTTGCTACAAAAAACATTGCTGCAAAAGTCTGTGTGTGTGTTTTTTTGTGTGCGTGCGTGCGTGCGTGCGTGCGTGCGTGCGTGCATGTGTGTATGTTTATTTGTGTGCGTGTGTGTGTGTGTGTGTGTGTGCGTGTGTGTGTGTGTGCGTGCGTGCGTGCGTGCGTGCGTGCGTGCGTGCGTGCGTGCGTGCGTGCGTGCGTGTGTGTGTGTCTGTGTGACCACAGCAACCAGCTGGAGGTGCTGGATGTGCTGGAGGGACGGGTCCACTCCATCTCTCTGCCCATCAACCTGAAGACTGTCTTCCTGGTGGCAGAGGACCGATGGCTGCTGCTAGAGAGCAATACCAACAAGTAAAAACTGTTACTTTTCAGGATTCAAATTAAAAATGGCAGCTCAAAACCGTGATGCAGGTTGAGCTTGTAGATCTGCTATTTTTGCTACTTTTTTTAACAATATTTTTGGGCCTTTATTTATAGTATAGTAGGTAGACATGAAACAGGGAGAGAGAGACAGGGAGTGACATGCAACAAAGGCCGTCGGGATCGGGACTCCGGCATCAGAGCCTATGTGGTATGGGCCTGGACCGCTAGGCCCTATTCCTGCAACTTTTGTGTGTTACTGTTGTATGTAGTAGGGCAAGATTTTTTTTTTTGTAAAGATATTTTTCAGATATTTTTCAAAAGTCACAATTTTTTTAGATTTTACACAACAACAAAGACAAAAGACAAGAACAAGAACAATGAAACAAAACAAAAAAAACAAATAACCCACCCACCCAAACACACCCCAGGTACAGTATAGTTTCCTCCCCTACATTTGCATTATTAACAGCATATTACATATTACAATATCCCATTTAGTTACAAGGGTGCAATGATTGTAACAAAGACATAAAAGGGCCCCATATTTTCTTATATGTTGCTGGTTTCCTCCTGACATTATACAGGATCTTTTCAGGAGTACAGTAGGAAGTTAATTCGTTCAACCAATGCCTTTGAGAAGGAGGATTTTCAGCTTTCCAATTTTGGAGAATACACTTTTTCCCAGCTGTACCTGCCAGCAAAATGAAGTACTTCTTGTATTGACTTAACGAAAGTCCCTGTACGTCTAGTAGGGCAAGAATTTAAGGAAAAACATAAAAGTTAAAATATGGAGATGGTGATTTGAGGTTTCTGCCCGACAGCAACAGTGTCTCTATTTACCTGTCTCTCTTTCTCTTTCCATCTCTCCATCTCATTGCCACCTCCTCCTCCCTTCTTTCCTTGGTTCTTCTCTCCCCCGTTGGCTCTGACTGTCCATCCATCTGCCTGTTCCTCTCAAATCTCCCCAAAATATTTTCAGAGTTTGGTAAAGGGTTTTTAAGACGTGCTACACATGGAAAACATCATCTGTAACCGGGTGTGTTTGTTTTGTCAACCAGGAAGTTCCTGCTGACCAAGCCCATGCACATGGGAGCCGAGGACTCCGGAGTGTGCCAGCTTCACAGCATCAGCGAGGACGGCGTCACCTCCGGGCATGACACCAGCTCTGGTACACCCTGTTTTAACACTACACACATAACAACGACATGTGCGATGAAGAATTCACTATCCTGGTGTCAAAGGTCTGTGTTTGTTATACTATTACTAGTAAGGGGTGACAAGCGACCTTTCCCTAAAGGGCGAGGTGTTCCAAAGTGATGTGGACATCAGGGATGTGTACATCAGGGACGTGGACATCAGGGATCTCCATATATGGGCATAAAATAGATTTGTTCCCCTGGCGTCACAGGGATCTCCATATCTCCATATACAGTATGGGCATAAAAGGGATTTGTTCCCCCTGGCATCACAGGGCATCATTAATATTGATGACATCAGGGAACTCCATATATGGGCTTAAAAGGGATTCTGTTAGTGTGACATCACAGTGACATCAGATCATGATGACCCATGGGTTTGCCCATAAACCGTACAAATGTGTACACGTCTACACACGGACAAGCTGTGACATTTCACATGGTAAACTGCGACCTTCGGTCACAATAAATTCAACTAAGGGCCTAGATGTGTGGCGTGTCACAGAGGGAGAGAAATACGGGCGTAGAACTGAGACGGAGGATGGGAGTGGATGTGGTGAGGAGAGGCAGACAGACTGAGATGGTCAGACACAGCAAACGACTGGGTGAAGAAATTAATGTCAGTTAACTGAGAGGGAACAGGACCCATTGGCTGGTTAAAGAAGACCCGGCAAATGAGCATGTTGGCTGACATGAGAGCACTCGGCATCGACCAGGGAGTGGCCATGGGCCGTCCCCGGTGGAAGAAAGCCATAGCAAGGATTCAGTCCAACCCAGCCGTATCTGGAACTCAGTGTACTCTGTTTGAGAGCACTTGGAAGGAACTTAAAAACGAAAATAATTTGTTTAAGATGTTAATATCTAACAAAGTTTTAATTGTCCTGTCATCTCATACATAAATGTTATTGAATGTACAGACATGAATGTACAGACATGACATCAACCCAATTACCACTACTAGACAAAAAGACTGCGCCCCTCAATCACCCCTTTGCCCCTATCATGACAAGATTCTACTTCAAAGTCAAACCCATCACTCAAGATTTCAATGCGGAGCATCTAGGATCGTTGTCATACACTCATGTCCGTTATGTTTCTTAATTACCCGCAGTGCTCACTGATGTCATGAGTAATGTTCAACGAGTGAGACTGTAATGAGTGCACAGGGATCATAATCCAGTAGAATAACTCAATGATCCTCTGATTCTCTAATTGGGGCCACTGAACTCCGCAGTACCCTGAGGAAAAAATATATTTGTTCCTGAGAGAGATGAGGGGCACTGAGATGAGATTATTAATGCTGCACATTGACACTGTCTGGCTGTCTGGATCGCTCTTTTAAATGTGTCATTAAGCGGCTCACTCAATTTATTTTTCTCCCCACAAGTGTGATGTCTGGTACATCAGGGAAATGGGAAGCTGTACAACGTAGGCACTTAGGCCTTTCCCTTTCCCATTCTCTTGCTCATTTGTCTCTCCATTCATCAGCATCACACTCTACTCCTTTACCCACCCACCCTACCCTACCCCTCATCTACCCAGGTGAGGTGTGCCTTCCCCAGATGCTGTCGTGTGAGCAACTCCCCAACGAGAATCTGAGCGCTGCTCTGGACCAGAAGATCGTCTCCCCTAACCGTCTGCTGGCAGACACCGGATCCTATGCCACCATCATTGTGGGCTTCCCAGACCTCATGGTGAGCATACAGAAGATGACTTGTACTTTTGAGTGTTCTTGAGTGTATTACTCTCTCACCTTAGTTTGGGAGAGCTAACCAAAGCCTGTTCACTCGGGCACCAACTTGGAAATGTACCTGGACAATAAATTCTGACTAACAAGACAAGACTCACATCTCTTTGAATGGGGAGTGATCTAAATTTAAAGTTGACATACAGTACATTTTATATTTAGGAACATTGGCGAATTGTATATAACCTGGATTTTTAAAACGTAGTTCCAAAGGACACTGATTCTAGCTTGGTAAACCATCCCGGTCGTGTGAATTCACATAATCATGTGTCTTCTGCAGACCGCCAGGTCTGGCCCCAAGCACTGGGTAGGCTTAGGGCCCTGTGACTGACAGATGCTGATTGGCTATTTCACTTTTTGGTTCCTGCAAAACGCCCACCTAGCGCTTGGGGCAAGACCGTTCAGCAGGAGACATAGAAAAGCATATTTTTCCACTTAACCATGCTTGTACACATGCACCATCCCCCACCCCATGAAACGATGAGATCTTTGATTTTCTTAATGAAATGCAGGCAAAGTTTCATTGATTGGCCAGCTTTCCTGACAGCCTTCCTTTGCATTATTATTGGTACCGCCATCTTTAGCATTTCCCATTCTCCCATTCGCGCCGCCCATGGCTGCTGGTGACTACGTGTGTTGCGTTCTGTCGGTGTTTTTGTGTTTGTTTGTTTTTGTTTTTGTTTATGTTATATGTGAAAAAATTGATTTGAATGCAAAAATGTAGTATGCCAAAGCAAATTCCTATGTGTATTACACAATGGTTAATAAAGAAATCTGAATCTGAATCTGAATCTGAATCTGAATCTAAAGAGAGCTCTGTTTCCCATATATTATACTTTCTCAGAGCTGATGTCTCTTGATAGTTTGAACTCAACTAAGTGTATAATGAGCCAAAACTTTGTTTGAATTAGCTGTTAGTGGCTGGAGTCATCCTGACCCAACTTAACTTCCAACTACCTCTCCTTCTACATTTCCTCTTCCAAGAAAGAATTATTCATAACTTTTTCTCACTCTGCGATGCTCCTACCTTGAGGTCACAAGGCTATATTGTTGTGTCCTTAGCGTAGGTAAGCAGTGATATTTATTTCTAATTTCTTTCCTCTCTGGTCAGTCACCTAATGAAGTGTACACCTATAAGAGACCTGTGGACCTATCAGAGGTAAAGGGCGGAGAGGCTGGAGGTCACATGTTCTACAGAGGCGGGCTCCGCTCCGGCCCGGCTAAAAGAAGCAACTGCGTCAGTCAGCTCTCGGCCAATCAGGTGGTCAGAGCCCTCCCGCCCACCCAAGTGCCCTTGAAGGAGGTCTATCCCAAAGGTCAGAGTTCATATTGGTTAGATGTGGGGAAAGTACTGCTTTCTTTCACAAAACCACTCTAAATACATTTTAAACTTTTTCCACAGATTGTGAAATGACACAGATCAGGCATTCAGCATAAATGAGTAGGCATGAATTATATTCTGTTCTCTTTTGTCACTTTAGATGTCACCCCTCCCATGAGTGCAGCTTACTTGGAGGTGACAGACCTGAACTCTAAGAAAGTCAAATACATTCCTGTGCCAAGGTAAATAGACCAACCACCATGCCATAAATGTCACTTGAAGAAAGCTTGACTGACATGTAGTGGTCAAGGACGGTACTGCACTCAATGCTGATTGTGGATCAATACAAGATTAACAGATACAAAATAAACCAGAAGACGTACTGTAGACTTTATAAACAATAAAATAAAAAGGACAAACAACTAAGGAAATAAAGACATAGCAAAACAATACACTAGACAAAAACAAACAGCTAATGGCAGTGTCACACTCAACAATAACCAGTAAGACTTCCTAATCGGGAGATAAGCGACCGTCACATCGCATACACAAAGCAAACACATCTCAAGCAAGCTGATAGATGTTAACCTCTCACCAGACTTTCCACTGCAGAGGAAAGCCTGGTATTCATTCTAAACCGAGCTGTGTTATCCAGTTTAGAAAAAAGGGAAAAGAATGGGGGTTCCAGTGGTTGGTTCCTGTTGGCGTCGCATTGTTTTTGTTCCCCACATAACACAAATCATTTAGTTTATTCTTGCTAGTCACGCTACGAGTTATAATAAATGATGAACACGATACCAACATTTATACCAATTTAACCGATTTGTAAACTAGGGGAATCCTTTTGGAGTTGCACGGCAACGGTAGTTTCCGGTCGGTGGTGCCGGCCACCTGGCGTAAAAATGACAAAAGTCACCCTTTGCCCCTCTGATTGGCTAGGGCAGGGGTTCCCAAACCTTTTTGTCTCAGGGCACCCCATAAATATTTTTTTAATCCGAGGCACCCCTACATCATAATTTTCCACTCCCAGCACCTTATATTTATAGCATATCGTCGTTGTCGGGTGGAAACCTTGTATGTCCAAAACCGTTAGTTTTGTATTTATCATCTATAAAATGTACTAAACTAGTGAAAACAGCAGATCTACAAGCACACAGCGCCTCGCGATGCGAGGCGTATATTTTAGTGATTATGTTGCGAGGAAAACGTTGAAATAATAGCCATTTTTATTAAAATGATACGTGTCCAAATAAATTCCAAATATTATCAAATTATCTCGCGGCACCCCTGGACTGCCATCGCGGCACCCCCACTTTGAAAACCCCTGGGCTACGGGCATAGACGGCCCCTCTCGTGGCCCTTATATGCCTTGATGTTATGACTTCACCCTTTGCCCCTCTCTTATGGGCCCATGACATAGACACCGATAGTCTACACAGACACAGACACAGACATAGTCAAATCTATATATGGCCCGTAAGGCCTAATTGTGCGCCAGCAGAGCGCTCCTTGTTATTATCATTGAGTACTATAGTCTGGTTGGCCTACAGGGTCAACCACAACTAATAATAATAAAACTATATAACGTATCTCTTACAAAATGCAAGGAATCGATTCTCGATGAAGCCGGTCGATTTGACATACTGTATGGCCCCAGTGCGTGCCATCAAAACTGTGGGAGGAGTAGCGCGGCAAAAAAAAAATCTAGGAAGGGAAAGAAAGATGGATGGAAGGAATAATTCGGACAAGTACTATATTCCCTGCAGGGGCAACCACACTAATAATAATGGTTCCCAGAACTTGGGGTGTTTTTTGTCACTGTATATTTGCACATACGCGCAATTTGTCCTCTGTATTTACCCATCCTATAATCAAGGGTTTTCCTCATTTCTTTGATTGACAGATCCATGACGGTCTCACCCTACACAAACTGGCTATCCAAGGTGTCAGATTCTGATGTCCTATTGGCCGGTCTGGGTTCCGGGGGCGCGGTCACAGTGGATATGGGCGGATACGTAAGGCTATGGGAGACAGGGTTGGAAAACCTGCAGCGTTCTCTGATGGAGTGGAGGAATATGATTGGGTCGGAGGACGGCAGACCCGTACAGGTAATTCTATTTTATAGTCAATCTAGTTCCCTTTGAAATGTAAAACGGTCCATGTTCATGATAAAGATACATCATATCGCTGGGATGCTGAAATACAGAGACATTTGACTCATACAGCCTGTAGTGTCTCTGACTCTGAGGACCACTAGGTGGCAGTATTCTCTCAGAAATAATCACCTAAGCTTCCATTGCTTCTTTCTACTGTAAAATACTCTTAAATGGGGATTCACATTTTGTGACCATGAAGTCGGGAACCAATGTTAACTCACTTAAAGTCTTTTTTTTTTTTTATCCATTCCAAATATCTCATGACTCACTTTTTGGTCCCTAGATACAGAGTGAGAAACAGTAGAACAAATACACCGTTTGTCTCCTGCCCTGGTGGAAAACTTTTAAGTAACCAAAACATCCCACATATTATGGAAATGGAAATATATCCGTCTCCACTATTGCATTTGTGAATGGAGGGTCTTTGTGGTGATGATGTAATAGCTTTGTACTGACCTTACCATGGGTCAGTACATTCAGCCCAGGACACTGGGTTCTGGGTTCATGGAACCAATATAGACAGCATTGTTTCGGCGCCCACACACACAACACAGAGGGGATTTGTAGCCAATGTGTAGCATGCTTTCCAGATATAAGACGTATTGTTTGGGGATCTGTGGCTTCCACACAGGCCAGACAGCGATAGTAAAGGGGGAGCAACAGTGGGAGAACAGATACGTGCAAATGTCGTTTGTGGACGTCAGCTCGGCCTTCAACACAATAGTCCCTGCAAGACTCGACAATGCCCCATGTGCAGACGGATATTGGACTTTTCCGTCAAGCTGACCCAATTATAGTACCATTTGTTTTTAGTGCGGTAGGATAGTGGTTCTCAACATATGGGTAGATTGGGTACCTAGGGGTCCTGCTCACAACGCCTCGCAAACGCGAGACGCTGTGAGCATGTAGATCTGTAGAATTACATCCTAGCAAACTGCATCTGCGTTGTCGAGGGCCTTTGGAGCCATAGTTCAGAGCCAAAGAGCTGTGGAATTGTCTTGGCTATGTTTGAAACAAAACGCACACACATGCGTGAGCGCACAGTCGCACACACAAGCACAGAATTCTTTGAGATAATGCAATCACAGAATAAGGTCCTAGCCAGCGTCTGCATTACCGGGGGCTTTCCAAGGAAAGTATGAAAAACTAGCTTTGGATTTGCTTTTGGCTCTGTTTGATCAAGCGCAGGACACACAAGCGCATGCTCAAGTATGCACACACACATTCACGTGCATTCACACACAGTCGGCCTCTCTTGGCCTGACCTGGGTTCGTCTGTGCTCAGGTAGTTCTTTGAAGGAGCACCTTGAGGCCGCAGCGGGTCATGTCCGAGACAGACTGTCCCTGTGCTGCCTGTTAGCCCTCCGCAAACAGCAGGCCTCTCCTTAAACATGATGGCCTCTCTATATAGTCGAGGACCCACATGGCCAAAAGCTCAAAGAAAAGAGGGGTACCTGTGTTATAACCATGGGCCTCAGGGCCTGCACACACACACACACACACACACACACACACACACACACACACACACACACACACACACACACACACACACACACACACACACACACACACACACACACACACACACTGTATGGTGTTACCTGTTTGCGTTTGGCACTCACACAATACCTTTCGCCTTGGTTTAACATGGTTAACATGGTTTGTGAGCATGGACATTTTAGCCATGGTGTGAAACAGACAAGAAGGAGCCAGAGGGAGCGAAAACGACCCTGATATCATTCTGTAAAATTACACCGTAAATTCTTCAGTATTAGTTTATCCATTTTTAACTATGGGAGTGTACCATTTGCATGCTTTCAAGTATGTCAAGTATGAAAAGGATAAGGGCAGACATTCCTCAGAATTGCACATACATACTGTGTGTTCATAAACATGTGTGCATGCACTCATGCACAGATCCATGAATGCATGCACGGATTGCACGCAGAATTTACAAACACATGTACACGCACGAGCACACACACGCACACACATCACACACACACACACACACACACACACACACACACACACACACACACACACACACACACACACACACACACACACACACACACACATACTGTACAAACAAGAGAGACAGACAGACAGAGATAAGAGATCTCCATATAATGTATGGGCATGAAAGGGACACAGACAGACAACGGGTATTTGCACAACTGGACGTCAATAACTATTCTGCCCAACGGACACCGGTCTGGGTTCTCCAATAGGGCTGCGAATCTTTGGGTATCCCACGATTCGATTCAGAATCGATTCTTGGGGTATCCCACGATTCGATTCAGAATTGATTCTTGGGGTCACGATTCACGATTTCTTTCGATTCTTTCAAATCCAAACGACTCAAATTCAGAAAAGATTATTTTCCGATTCAAAAACAATTCTCGATTCAAAATGATTCTCTATTCAAAATGATTCTCTATTCAAAATGATTCTCTATTCAATTCATATATCAGGATCTACTCCAGTCTGCTGGCATGAAAGCGGAGTACATTTACGTAGCTTTTATAATTTTAAAGGTTTTATCAACTTATTGCAATAATGTAAATCCAAGACAACTGGTCTGGTTTATTCATGCTTGCACATATTCTTTTAACTTGTACAAACACAACATAATATCTAATAAAGTATCGTAATAAAAGAATCATAAAATAAAAATCATAATATCTAATAAATAATATCTAATAAAAAAAAAGATTTTTGGAAAATGAGAATCGATTCTGAATCTTACCATGTTAGAAACACGATTCGAATCTAAATCGATTTTTTCCTGCACCCCTATTCTCCAACATTACTTCGGAGACTCCTCAGGGACATTCAATCCCTCATATACTTACTGTGCACTCATATTCTGTGCACACCCCCGGGCACAGGACTAGTATACATATAAAGTACATACACAATGCAGGTGCTGACAGACAGCGTTTAATTAGCAAAGAGCACTTCTGTTATCCATTGTCGGAGGAAGACATAGACGACAGATATGCATGACCTCATAAAGGCCCTGTGTGTGTGTGTGTGTGTGTGTGTGTGTGTGTGTGTGTGTGTGTGTGTGTTTTAGCACTCAGTTGCCCTTCTTGTCTCTCTTGGCTTGTCTCTCTCTCTTTAACATTGCTCCATTACAGCACCACTGACATCATCTGTCACCACGTGCACGCACGCACACACACACACACACACACACACACACACACACACACACACACACACACACACACACACACACGCACGCGCGTATACAGTATAGAGGACTTCTCTCTCATCACCCATCTGTACAACTCGTGTCTTTGTTAAGCAGATGTTATTAAGATGCCAAATACATGTACAGGTATGCACTGCTGTGCAGTGGAAACACCAGCGTAAACCAACACACCACTTCAGTCCTCCACACATAAATGGTAAATGGTGCATTTATACCTTCTTTACAATGATGGTGCATTACAGCCACACACACACACACACACACACAAACACTTACACACAGTCATTCATACGCCGATGGTGGAGGAACACTCAGGTGCCTTCCCAGCCCGTAAGAGTATGTGCTGTGACCAAGGCTCATTGCCATACTGGCTTGTGATAGACATTTTTGTCAACATTCTATTTTAGCCACGGACCAAAAACACACAAAGAGATAGCCCTGGATGACCATAACAGCCTGTAACTCTGAGAGAGTACAAATGGAACCAAACGGACCCAAATGGGTCCGTTTGGTTCCATTTGTACTCTCTCAGAGTTACGGGAGTCCTTGAAATTAAAATGTTAAAGAACCACTAGTACTTGTAGACTCCTAGTGTGCCATACATAGTGTCATAGTAAATCAGTGTGATACATATTCTGAAGAAAAACCTGGAGACTGACAGTCAGTAATTGGTCTTAGGATCAAAATAAGAACATTATAATGTTAAGTAAAAACTGAAAAATCGAGAATTTGCCACAGACAACGCCAAGTCTTGCCGCGGACACATTTGACACATCACCCTCCCTAACGGCTTGCCTCCCAATAACACATTGTGTTTGCGTTGACGCTCGACAAAACTGGATTCACCGCGGTGGTGGGCAGGCACTTTGCCAGCGCGCCACTGCTGGTTTTGATAGCGTTTTTGCAGTGTAGTGGTATTTGGCCACCTGCCTTTCTATTTCACATTGCCCCTGCCCTACCAAAGTAGCCATATCAGACACACACACACACACACACACACACACACACACACACACACACACACACACACACACGCACACACACACACACACACACACACACACACGCACACACACACACGCACACGCACACGCACAGAGGCCACAGCCCATAAATCCCCCTCTGTCTGTAGGCGTCTAAAGGGAGAATCAGAGAAATTTATGGGCCTATTAATCCTACAAGACCGTGGAGGAGAGAGAGCCTGTGGCAGAGAAAGGAGAGAGAGAATAACGGCACAAACATATTGAGGGGAGAGGGAGGGATAGAAATACAGATTCTCACAGTCATAAAAAGTTGCCCCCCTCCCCCTTATTCCACTCCTTCTGTCTTCCATGCCTCTGCTCACTCTTTAGTCAGAAAGCAGACACTAGGCTGTTCTGTCTTCACTTTTGTGTGTGTGCACGTTCCTGTGTGTGTGTGCGAGAGAACGAGTGAACAGAGCATGTGAAAAAGAAAGAGACGGGGTGCTTGGGTGGTGGGGAGCGCGCAGATATTGCGACATAACATTTGTTCGACATTCCATTACTTCTACGCTGGTCAACGCTAACTTGGTGAAATACTAACCTGCCGACGCAGGTGATTGCTTACCTGGTAAATGTTAACCGCTATGCCTAAACCCTAACCCTAACCTCAGTAAAACTATGCCTAAACCTAACCCTAAAACCTAACTCTAACCCTAACCCTTCGTCGAACTAATGAAAGGTAGAAATAGCGAGATTTCCTGCCCACCACTGTGGAATTGTGGTGTTTGAATGCTCTGCGGTGCCCCTGGCTTGGCAGGGTTAACACGGCGGGAGGGAAGCCCGCAGGGAGGGTGTTTTCCCCCCACTGCGCTAGCAACTCCTACAGGTTGGTAAAATGTGGCTGTCAGCGGGTGTGTTGAACACACGCTACGTCATCCTGGTGAAGCTCATCACTGGCAGGTGAAAAGAAGCGGCAGGCAATTTTCAGGTGTATGTATACAGGGGCGTCACACCAAATTCTGGGCCCTGGGTACAAGGATTCACTGCGGGCCCCCCATGAATGTTAACTATTGAAAAATAGCAGATATACAAGCTCACAGCGGGGCACCGAGTGCCACGCTGCGAGCTTGTAGATCTGCTATTTTTGAAAAATCGTGAAAATGTGTGCCAAGAAACCTATGTTTCCATGTCAGTGATGCTCAAACTTTTTCATGTGAAGGACCCCCCCCCCCCCCCATCTCAAAACATTTAGTTCAAGGGACCCCACCGAAGCAAAACTTGAGTTACAAATGTTCACTTAAAAAATACATATATTCAAAGATTTGCGCACATTTTCACGACTTTTCAAAAATAGCAGATCTGCAAGCTCGCAGCGCGGCACTCGGTGCCGCGCTGTGAGCTTGTATATCTGCTATTTTTCAATAGCTAAAGTTACTAGGGCCCCTCCACCTTGGGCCCTAGTAACTCAGTCCCACTTTCCTAACCCCTTGTGACGCCCCTGTATGTATACATATATGTACCTGCATCTGCATGTATGACTGAGGAGGCATGGGATGTCAATACCATCCTCATAGGACCGACCAGAGCCCAGACCAACCAGTAGGGGTCAGCAGTGACAAGACTTTACAAGCGTGTGGGAGAAAAGAGAGGGAAAATTGGCCTAAACAAGAAAAGTTTAAAAAAGAAAACTAGAAAGACTAAAAAGCATTTAAGCATTAGTGCTCGTATCCTATTAGGGTGTAGATTCAGGCACGCTGTTTAGCTGCACTCATCATGCCGGACTCATTAGCAAATGGCAAACACTGACGGTAAGCCAAGGCAAAGCTGTGCTCTCACCTTCTAAGCATCAGCTGCGAGCTTGTAGATCTGCTATTTTTGAAAAATCGTGAAAATGTGTGCAAGTCTATGAATATCTTTGACCCGATCTTTGACCCGACTTCTGAATCCTTCCTCTAAATCAGTGGTTCTCAAACTTTTTCATGTCAAGGACCCCCAAAATTACAGGTATTTGGCCACGGACCCCCATCTCAAAATATGTTGTTCCAGGGACCCCCAGAAGCAAATATTTGAGTTATAAATGTTCGCTTTTAAATACATATATTCAAAGAAAATCTTGATTTTTCAAAAATAGCAGATCTACAAGCTCGCAGCGCGGCACTCGGTGCCGCGCTGTGAGCTTGTATATCTGCTATTTTTCACTGGTTAAAGCATTCAATAATTCTAGGTCTAAATGGGTTAACAAAATGATCGAAACGAAGCGGATACCGGTGGATCATATGGGAGTTGATCATTTCCTACTATCAAGTGCATAATATGCACAATCAAAGGAAAGGAGACTTGAGATCTGATGACAGGTGGTGGGTGCAGTTGCAGTCTGGGGGAACGTGACTTTCCCCTCCTGGTGGTAGTTCATGTTCATGCCATTAGTAATGGTGATCTGCCCCTGTCAAGAACCCTGCTGGGTAGGGGTGTAACGATATAGTAACTGTATCGAAATATTGTTTTTATCTTAAAAAATCGAAGTATATCGAAATGAAAACAGCTAAAATCGAATCGTATCGTTTGATTTTGTATCGTATCGAATCGGCAGTGCAAAGAACCGATTGTATCGATACTACCTCCTTGTGCATTGTATTTAGCATTTTTAAGAAGAAAAAATGAAAAGGAGGGGTTTTAATTACTTTTCCTTTTCATATAGCTACACTGGTCTATCGATAAATGTGTGTAATCTCTGGGTTCATGTCAAGGTGCAGGTTTGTCAATATACAATGTCCATGTATTTGGCAGATAATCACTGTGTTTACTTATTTATATCCATAATAATACATGTTTCCCTTATAAAACTGCACTATCCACACCTTTCACACAGATTACATTTCTTTGCTAAATAGTTACTATATCGATTTTAAATCATTGAATCGAATCGTATCACCATGAATGAACCAATATCTTCCATGTATCGTATCGTCAACTATGTATCGTGATATGTATCGAATCACTATTATAATGTATCGTTACACCCCTACTGCTGGGACACCGTGACTCCCTGGGCCCCGTGCTAATGTGACCACACACACACACACTGTGGCTGCGCTGCCCCACTGACGCATGCCCCTGAACTAAAGTGTGCCAACTCGTTGCAGGAACTCAGTCAGGACCTTAATTTGGACGCATGCCGTCATGTGTCAGTCATCATTCTTTATGACCCCAAAAGACTGACATTAGTCATTCCTTTACTGACGGTGGCAGGAGGCTGAATGTCAGGCCTGCTTCCTGGTTACACTGAGCCAGAATGGCACAGGCTCATTGCTGGTTGAGGTTCCATTGAGATAGAATGGCAGGCTCCTTCCTGGTTCTATTGAGATAGAATGGCAGGCTCCTTCCTGGTTCTATTGAGATAGAATGGATGCAGTTTATCTTCTCGCCAGGACTTGGGTTGAGGCTTGCGTGCTGACAAGAGCTGTATTTAGAATGAGCTATAGAAATAGACCCGTGTACGAGGAGAACGGAGGCCCCGACGATGTTTCAACTTCCTGTCTGATGGACAGATTTGATCAGCACACAAAGAAACACATGATGAGCATGAGGGCTCGAGAGACATGGAGAACAGCACTGGAGCAGCCCTGATGGAGGTTGTGTGTGTGTGTGTGTGTGTGTGTTTGTGTGCGCGTGCGTGCGTGCACGTGCGTGCGTGCGTGCGTGCGTGTCACATTAAGATAATAAAACCAGAGAGATACCTAGACTCTGCTGTTCCTGGGCACTTTTTTTAAGTTATGGAGGGGGATGTTATTTTAAGCATGGGTCTTTGACATCACATTCCCATACACATATGCATCTTTCCCTTACATGGGATCGGTATGTATGCAGGTCAGCACTTTTGCTATTTCTTGCTGTGTTTGCAGTATGACAGTATGACACACACATACACAGGCCAGAGAAGAGTGTCCATATGCTAGAGGTGAAACCCTGACAGACAACCTTAGTGGCGCTAATGGTTGACCTCTGACCCTTTGGCTCATCGCAGGACTATGGCATCTATTCCTCTGGTTACTGAGGTTAACTGTGGATCACCTGAACACACACACACACACACACACACACACACACACACACACACACACACACACAGACACACACACACACACACACACACACACACACACACACACACCACTGCATCCTCTACTTTAGCTTAATTGTATTCTTACACATATGTGTTGATTTACAGTGTCACTGTGGAAGATCTCAGTTTGACATTCTGCTTAAGGGATTTCCTCTGTGAATGCTAGTTAATACACCAGCCCCTGCCCCCTGCCCTCATATCATTGTCATTGTACACAGCTGCAGACACAAACGTATGCGAGTGTCAAGTGTGAGTGCATGTGCACGTTCGCGCGTGCATCCACGTGTAGTAGAGGAAAAGTACAAGTGTACTGTTGTGTGTCTTACGCTGGGAACCCACCAAAAAAGTGTTGCTCACGCAGTCATTGTGCACACAGGTTAACTTTGCACTCTACTGGCCACAGTGGGACGTCTGGTCAATGCATTTCAATGAGAACGTGCGAGGACAAACTTTGTACTGTATATCGCCCGAGCAGGAAAAAAAGCCTTTACGTGCAGTGCACGGCCAGTGAGAACGGCTGCATTCCTTAAGGCACCATCATCAGTGTATTTTGGATTCATGTCAATTTGTGTTTTCAGATATTTAACCACTTGAACCATCAATACTTAATAAACTTGACCTTTCACTCTGTACTTAGTCTGCTCTTTTTCCCCTCTACACCAAAGTTCTTTGCCGAAAATATCTACAAGCTTGTAGATCTGCTATTTTTGGCTAAAGTTCTCAGAATATGGATAATAGGGTTCAAGTGGTTAATATAAAAAAGTCGCTCAAAGATTTGGAGCACCCCCTGTAGTAACTCTGAGGACCCCCTGTTGAAGACCCATGCAACAACTGATAATGCAAACTCTTCGGGTGTTTGTGTGCATGCACTGCACACACTGCACCGTAAAATCCTCAATGTAAAAATGGACACAGACGGGTCCATTTGGGTCTATGTTTTCCAAAGTTAAATGAACACGGAGGATTGTATTGTGCAGGTCTAACATAATCTGCTGTGGCTTATATCAGGCTCACTTTTCTAATCTGACCTATAATTAGGGTAGGCTGATACAGCAGTACACACTAGCGCTTCATGTGTGGGAACAGAGGAAGAGAGAGAGAGTGCGCGTGTGTGTGCGTATGTGTGCGTGTGTGTGTGTGTGTGTGTGTGTGTGCGTGTGTGTGTAATTAAATCGCTGTTACAAGCTCAAGCGATTAGAAATGACATTGCAAAGTCATCACAATTACTGTTACATTGCCATTCACTCAAAATGGTGTGGGTGTTTGTGTGTGTGTGTGTGTGTGTGTGCATGCGCGTGTCTGCGTGTGTGTCTGTGAGAGAGGTGTAAACAGTGGGATTTGTCTATGTATGTGTCTGTGACCGGGTGTATCCACGTGTGTATCTGTGCATGCATGCATGCATGCATGCATGCCTGCATGTGTTACATGTAGGTGTGGACCGTGGGTCAACACAGCAGACGGACAGAGCGAGAGAGAGAGAGACATAGAGTTCCCTCCCCACCCTTACTGCCCCTATTAGATAAGTGTCTGTCCAACCGCTTTGAGCATGACACAGCAAGCATAATAGATAATACAAAATTACATCGCGAGCACGGACACGAACACACCATTTAACTTAACTGCAGGGCATGGGCTAAATTGTCTCCTGATCCACACCACTACCTCTACATACTCAGCTTGCTCATGTATTACCAGAGTCTGGCCAGCTGCCCTACCTAGGGATGGGACGATATTATCATTTATCGTGATAAAAAACAGTCACGATAATCTTATCGCAGAGATTTAATTTATTGTGATATCGTCCTCTGTCATGCACTGGGATCAATTCACCTTGTATTTGCCGAGCTGCATATCCGGTACCACTTAAACCCTCTATAATTGGTAAAAGTAATATACGTTATGTACTTGATAGAGTCTTTTTTTCACTCCATTAAATGTCTTTGCCAAAAAATTGCTGATCTACAAGCTCACGCGATGCGTTGTGAGCTTGTAGATCTGCTATTTTTTGTCAAATGTTCTGCTCCAGGATAATGGATTTTGATTATCGCCATAATATCGTAAACCGCGATTTCTTTTGAATAATAATCGTGATTTGACATTTTCATATGGTCCCATCCCTAGACCTACCTCAGTGTGAGAGCCAGCCTGCTGATCTCGGCTAAGAGGGAGCAATTGAGACGGAGCAGAAATACTTAGCACCTTCTTAACCCCCTTTTCTCTCTCTCTCACCCGCTCTCGCTTCTCCCTCCCCCTCCACCTCCCGAGAGAAACAGAGCCTGCTCTGTCCATGCATCTGAAATCAAAGAGAGGAGAGATAGAGGGCCTATTTTGTTCGTCCTTTCAATGGAACGAGTGCAAACCGATTCGGTTCGGGATAAGAGCACATCAGGCGGACGAATGTAAGACATAAGATGAGTCAGCCTGGAGGAGTTTGTTGTTCGCACTGTGCAGAGGGACAAAAGCCTTCCCGAAACTGCTCTGATTAGCGTCTTGAGTTCTCGGAAATTGTGCCGAACTTCCCTTGGAATCTTTTCCTGAAGAAACCCATTTTTAGTTACAGTGCACATAAATGAGCTACTCTAGCTGCGAAGGATTCCCCAGGAATGAGTTCACAATGTTGCCGTTTAAAAAACAGATCCATGCACCACCAAGTGCAACAGTTAATCAAATGAATCGATTTAATCGATTATAAAAGATAAAAAGTAAATCCATTTTTAAAATAAGAGAAAATTGAAGATGGTGAGTTTATAGATAAGCTATGTTTAGTATTTTTGTGCAACACCACTATACAACAAATTATAAAACAGGGCTTAAAGGAGCACTTCACCCTTAATCTTAATAATTGGTCCTTACCAATGTTTATTATACAGTAAAATGGCACATTTGGTCTCCTACTCGGCATCTCATTGGTGGCATATAGACAGTTCAGAAATCTACCTACCAATGACATCATTGATGGGGATTCCAAGCTACTGTAATAGAAACTGCAGCCTTTCTCTTCTTAGAAAGTTAGCATGCTATAATAGAAGCCATTGTTATTATTATTACTAGAAGCTCGGCCGCCCGAGCATCTAGTCGGCGCCCTGGCCAACTCGGGAACAATGTAAATAGGGGATGAATGCCCCGCCCTTTAATGCAAACCCCATTATACCTGTTGTCATAGGATCCGTTTTGACCATCTGTTTTGACCATCTGTTTGCGTGTGTCCATTTATGCCCATATATGGGGATATATGTCTGTCTATGTCCATTTTATGTTCATATATGGAGATCTCTGTAGGACCCATTTTGACCATCTGTTTGCCTGTGTCCATTTATGCCCATATATGGAGTTATCTGTCTCGGCCGAGCGTCTAGTCGGCGCCCTGGCCAACTCGGGAACAATGTAAATAGGGGATGAATGCCCCGCCCTTTAATGCAAACCCCATTATACCTGTTGTCATAGGATCTGTTTTGACCATCTGTTTGCGTGTGTCCATTTATGCCCATATATGGGGATATCTGTCTGTCTACGTCCATTTTATGTCCATATATGGAGATCTCTGTAGGACCCGTTTTGACCATCTGTTTGCCTGTGTCCATTTATGCCCATATATGGAGTTATCTGTTTGCCTGTGTCCATTTATGCTCATATATGGAGATATCTGTATCTGTCTGTCTGCATCCATTTCATGCCCATATATGGAGATCTCTGTATCTGTTGGTCTGTATCCCTTTATGCCCATTATGGAGATCTCTGTATCTGTCTGTGCCTCCGACTGTGTTGCAGACACAGTGCTGGTTCCCCCTTTAATGCAAACCCCATTATACCTGTTGTCATAGGACCCGTTTTGACCATCTGTTTGCCTGTGTCCATTTATGCCCATATATGGAGATATCTGTATCTGTCTTTTTGCGTCCATTTTATGCCCATATATGGAGATCTTTGACCATCTGTTTGCCTGTGTCCATTTATGCTCATATATGGAGATATCCGTATCTGTCTGTCTGCATCCATTTTATGCCCATAAATGGAGATCTATGCAGACACAGTGCCGGTTCCTGAAAACCCTGATGTCAGACATCAGAATCCGAACCTTTCGTGCTGGTTCCAGAAAATCGCGTATCGGATCGGGTCGAGGCCGGGCACTGCACTACCTGCTGTGGCGGGGAACGTGCGTGCTGAATTTGAAATAGGGAATGAATGCCCCACCCTTTAATGCAAACCCCATTATACCTGTTGTCATAAGAGCCGTTTTGACCATATGTTTGCCTGTGTCCTTTTATGCCCATATAGGAACATCAGAATACGTAACCATGGCATTTTTTGTTGACTCATATATGGAGATATCTGTATCTGTCTGTCTGCATCCATTTTATGCCCATATATGGAGATCTATGCAGACACAGTGCCAGTTCCGGAAAATCCTGATGTCAGACATCAGAATCCGAACCTTTCGTGCTGGTTCCAGAAAATCGTGTATCGGGTCGGGTCGAGGCTGAGCACTGCACTACCTGCTGCGGTGGGGAACGCGCGTGCCGAATTTGAAATAGGGAATGAATGCCCCACCCTTTAATGCAAACCCCATGAATGCCCCACCCTTTAATGCAAACCCCAATATACCTGTTGTCATAGGACCCGTTTTGACCATCTGTTTGTCTTTGTCCACTTATGCCCATATATGAAGATCTCTGCACACACAGTACCGGTTGCGGAAAACTCTGATATCAGACATCAGCTCCGCATACGGGCATTCATGTTATGCCCATATATGGAGAAATATATGCCGGTGGGACGAACGGTTCTCGAGATACGCGGATTACAGACACACACGCAGACACGCAGAGACTTCTCGCATTTATAGATAGATTATTATTATTATTATTATTAATTAATTATGAAAAGAGTTTGAAATCTTGTTTGAAATGACCAAACCTAATCGATTTGGTAGACTATGAAAAAAATCTATTAAAAATAATGTTTTGTGTTTTTGTGTTTTTTTTATTTATTTGAAAGCATTTTTTAAAATTGTTATTAGAAAAAAAAAGAAAAAAATCAGTTATTTGATGAATCAAAAAACCCTAGAAGATAATCAATAGCCGTAGCACTATAACCCATCCATCTCTTTCTTCTCCCTTCAGATTACCGTTCAGAGGGACAGCGGTTTAGATGTCACCGCCCCAAAACACGGCAAGATAGACCCTGAGAACACTCCTCATGTGGGGGGCAACACATGGGCCGGAGGCACAGGTGGGTGGAGCTCACCACAAAGCACCAGTGTTGACATCATTGAACTGCACCATTATAACACTCTTTCTGGAGGACAATGGAACTGTACCATATACAGTTTGGGTCTTCAACAGGGGGTCCGGGACCCCTAGGGGGTCCTCAGAGTTACTACAGGGGGTCCTCCAAATCTTTGAGTGATAAAACGTTTTTTTTTTTCTCCTTTTTTATATGAACACTTTCCCAGCCCAACCGTAATCGCTCGAACTTCTTTAAGGCCCGCTGACACGCCCCGAAATTATAATAGTATGATACAGTAGGTCACGTGGTCTCTCTGAAAACGGTCTGAAATAGTCTGAAACTCATGTCACAGTGTAATCTGCCCCTCGCCCCCCAACAACAGCTGACCAGTATAGTAAGTAGTCTAAGTACAGTCAATTAATTTGATTGGCTTATATTTGCGCATTCCCACAGTGACATCATAAAAATATTAACTTATATTTTAAGATGACTTCTTAAGGTGACAGTAACCCTAGGATCAATTAGCCGGCCGTAATTTTCCGGACTTTGTAATTAAAAACAAAATAAATTATAATTATCGCAAAAAAAGATCTCCCCTTCTTCTTCTTCTGCGTCTTATTCCAAATGATCAGCCTGAAACGGCTAAACCGGAAAAGCGTCATCTCAGCCTCTGTAGGACGTAATTTCATTCAGAAAAAAGTTGACATGGAGTGTGCAAGAGAACATGCTATGCGCTTATATCGATGTGCACGGATCGCGCACACGGAGCGCCTCGTGGGAAGGATGTTTTCGCTTAGAGAGGCAATAGAGAGCTGAGGCTCAAACAGGGTGAGTACAGAATCACGACGCCTTTTCAGTGAAACGATAGACATGTAGTTGGGGCTCTCTGGTGGTCTGCTGTCTCAGATCATAAGGTATATTCCTGAAATAATAGAAATTCCCGGCAAAACCACCGCACAGCCATTTCTGGGAGGCTGGGAAAGTGTTAACCTCTTGAACCCTGGTGTCCACATTCTGCGAGGAGTTGTGAGCTTGTAGATCGGCCATTTTCGGCAAAGAGCTTTGGTGTGAGAGGGGAAAAAGAGCAGACTAAGTACAGAGTCAAAGGTCAAGTGTATTAAGTATTGATGGTTCAAGTGGTTAAATATCTGAAAACACAAATTGACATGAAATCCAAAAAACACTGACGATTGTGCTGTCAAATACTGAAACTATATGGAATCTATGAAAAGGTTGTGGGGGTCCCTGCTTCATCTCTCTCTCAACTAAGGGGTTACATTGAAGACCCGTGATATACAGTATGGACTCTCTCCTCACCTCTGTCCTCTCTCCTATCCCCTGCAGGGGGCAGGGACACGGCAGGCCTGGGTGGCAAGGGTGGTCCCTACCGTCTGGATGCAGGGCACAAGGTGCACCAGGTATCCCAGGCTGAGAAGGATGCCGTGCCAGAAGAGATCCGCAAAGCAGCCCGTGAGATGGGGGAGAAGGCCTTCAAAGAGAGGTAGGTTTACACAATCTAGGTTCTGGCCGGTTGTAGCGGTCAGTGGAAAATATGCACCATTTGTCACTGCCTGAGGTTTCAGATCGAACGAGAGTACTTTGTTGTACACGTGCCTGCATTTTGTCATCTACTTCTTTTGCTTTCTCTGCTTTCCTACCGTTTGTCGAAATAAATAAATAAATAAAAGAAACAGCTAACAGCTAAAGACCATCCTGCAATGGGATCACACTAGCCGGCGGCACCAAATACTAATTTAGCACCCGCCCTTATCCAGAGCAACATGCAAGTGCAAGATCAGAGTAAATGGCATGAACCGTGGTCAACAAATGACAGGGTAAATGGTCACATGAGTAGAGTGCAAACAAAAACAACGTATTGCTACAAAGCGACCATGATAGCAGGTAAACATCAAACCTAGCATCTGTCTAAACAAAATACTATCTAAATAGCATTTGTAGTAAAGCAAACACTATATCTCTATCTAAATAACATAACATATGTGAACAAATAACCAACTGTCATCTGATAGTTGTTTAACTAGCAATTATCAAAAGAAATAGGCCACAAGAAGGAATGAGGTAGAGGCTGTAGAGGTGAAGCAGAAAATGGGGAGTGCAGTCTTGACTGCCGTGTGTGTGTGTGTGTGTGTGTGTGTGTGTGTGTGTGTGTGTGTGTGTGTGTGTGTGTGTGTGTGTGTGTGTGTGTGTGTGTGTGTGTGTGTGTGTGTGTGTGTGTGTGTGTCTGTGCGTGCGTGCGTGCGTGCGTGCGTGCGTGCGTGCGTGCGTGCGTGCGTGCGTGGTGCAATGGAACACATGACATGAGAGCACTGAGTTTGGTAAAACTGTCAACTGTGACAGATTTATTCAACGTGCTTAACTATGCTCGCATGGGCAACTTTTAAACTAATATCGACAATACATTTGATGTGTTTTGCTCGAATGTATTTGATTCAAGGATGATCAACATTAAACATGGTCAGTCATGAAAGTAGAATGTGTCATTGACTCATTGTTGGCAAGAGATAAGAGAGGTTGTTTGGCACAGGAACATAAAAACTGTTCTTGTGTCCTGGGGAACCATCGCTGCTGTGAGATCATGGTCTGACTACTGGAGGAGCATCGGTGTCACACGCTGAAACTATTTTCAGATAGTCAGTCAATAGATAGAGAACATTAATAGCTTGAGGATATTTAAGTGTGCCTGCCATGCAATGCAATGGCAAAACACTTATTGTAATCCGCCATACTTAAGTCATTAATTAAGTCTTTCGCCACGAATTTCTGCACGTAATAACTGCCGCACAATTTACGCCACCGCCGCAATATATACATCAAAACGTGCGGCTCGGCCGGGAATGGTGTGCTATTACTTTTCTTTCCGATCCGCGTTACCATTGCGACGTAATTCGCAAAAAACTACGCCAAAAAACCCCATTGACTTAGAATGGGGGAAACTTCGGCACGTAATAACTGCCGCACGATTTACGCCACCCCCGCAATATATACATCAAAATGTGCGGCTCGGCCGGGAATGGTGTGCTATTACTTTTCTTTCCGATCCGCTTTACGATTGCGATGTAATTCGCAAAAAACAACGCCCAAAAACTCCATTGACTTTGAATGGGGGACTCCGAAAAAAACCCAGAAACTTTGGCGCCACATAACTCTGCCATATTTTTGCCTAGCAACGTCATTTAAAATGTAAAATGCTCACACAACTTTGGTCTTTTTCCGACCAATAGGGATGAGCTGTAATTGATTAAGCCTCGCCCCCTCTTTAACAGGAAGTGCCCTTCACCAAACAGGAAGTGCCTCTATAACTCATGAACCGTTTGCGAATGTTCCTACCATAGGAGACGCGTGTGCATGAATTAGAAAGCGCGGCCTGTGATTGGCTGGAGCGGAGTTCTGGAGCGCTCGGCTGTGGTCACTTGGACTGCGCGGGCGGGTGTGAATGCGTTTATCGTGGACAGGGCGTTTATCGTGGGCTTGCCCAGGCCTTACGGCCTGGGCATAAATATAACGATTGCATTCACCACGGCTTCGTAACTCGCGCGGCGCTCCGCCGGCCGCGCGGCCCTGGCCCGCTCTTCGCGGCCACTCGCGCCTGCGGCGCTCGGGGGCGAAGAGCAGGACCAAGGTCCGCTGGCCTTCGCGCCGCTTGCAATGTCGTGGACAATAAAACGAGCGCTCCTTCAAACGGCGTCTCCTACGGTAGGATTAATAGCGAACCGTTTGTCGTACAGACTTGCGGCTGGTGTCATACCTTTTCTTTTTTTCTCAATTTTTTTTTTCTCAATTTTTTTTTTCTCAATTTTTTTTTTCTCAATTTTTTTTTTCTCAAATTTTTTTTTCTCAAAATTCTTTTTCTCAAAATTTTTTTTTTCTCAAAAATTTTTTTTCTCAAATTTTTTTTCTCAAATTTTTTTTCTCAAATTTTTTTTTTCTCAATTTTTTTTTCTCAAAAATTTTTTTTTCTCAAATTTTTTTTTCTCAAATTTTTTTTCTAAAAAATTTATTTTCTCAACATTTTTTTCTCAAAATTTTTTTTTTCTCAAAATTTTTTTTTCTCAAAATTTTTTTCTCAAAAATTTTTTTTTCTCAATTTTTTTCTCAAAATTTTTTTCTCAACATTTTTTTCTCAAAATTTTTTTTTCTCAATTTTTTTTTTCTCAAAAAATTTTTTCTCAAAAAATTTTTTTCTCAAAATTTTCTCAAAATTATTTTTTTCTCAACATTTTTTTTTCTCACACTTTTTTTTCTCAAGATTTTTTTTTCTCACAATTTTTTTTTCAAAATTTCTTTTTCTCAAAAAATTTTTTTTCTCAAATTTTTTTTCTCAAATTTTTTTTCTCAAAAATTTTTTTTCTCAAAAATTTTTTTTTCTCAATTTTTTTTTCTCAAAAATTTTTTTTTCTCAAATTTTTTTTCTAAAAAATTTATTTTCTAAAAAATTTATTTTCTCAACATTTTTTTCTCAAAATTTTTTTTTTCTCAAAATTTTTTTTTCTCAAAATTTTTTTTTCTCAAAAATTTTTTTTTCTCAATTTTTTTCTCAAAATTTTTTTCTCAAAATTTTTTTTTCTCAATTTTTTTTTTCTCAAAATTTTTTTTCTCAAAAAATTTTTTTCTCAAAATTTTCTCAAAATTATTTTTTTCTCAACATTTTTTTTTCTCACACTTTTTTTTCTCAAGATTTTTTTTTCTCACAATTTTTTTTTCAAAATTTCTTTTTCTCAAAAAAGTTTTTTTCTCAAATTTTTTTTCTCACAAAACAATTTTTTCTCAAAAAACTGTCGTTAAAGTGCGACCCGTGATAACGGCCAAAAATGCTCCAAAACGCCACTAAT
>NC_137829.1:5702174-5707174 GCF_963921795.1 Nannobrachium achirus
GGCCGTCAGGATCGTGATTCGAACCCGCGCCCGGACCGCTAGGCCAGCGGGCTAGCGGTCCATGTTCAACTCTTTTTTTTTTTTTTTTTTTATAATCAAATTTTTATTGAGTTTACACAAAAATGGGTAACAGAAAAGTATTAATATATAATATACAAACTGCAATAAAAAAAAATAAAGACATCAAACGAAAACGAGAACAAAAGGAAAAATACAAACAAAACAAAATTACGGGCGGGCAAACAGCACAATACTATATTCATACAGTTATCCATACTTATCCATACACAGTCAGTTATTCAGAGTGGTATCATCTCCACACAAGGGGCAAATTAAAAGGTAAATTGAAGGAGTACAGCTGGGGCTTTCCAAACCAGGTCATCACTTCCATTATAAATCAGTGTAGCTAGATCTTTGGGCAAATAGTTTATTAGCGGCTGCCAAATATTTAGAAAATCATCTTCCTTCTCTTTTAGTTTGGCACTGAGTCTTTCCATTGGTCCATGTTCAACTCTTGTCGACAATTGTTTGCCTATTATGACATGTCCATAATAGGGTTATAGCAAGAGGATTTCTGTGGTTCAAATGAACATTTGACACAATAATTAACTTAAAGCCCACTCAAGTGTACACAATACACATTTTCTACCGGCCTTTTCTGTTCCTTTTGTACTTAAAATAATCGAAGTTGCTATTGTTCAATTATCTATTGTTTTACATGCTTCGCCAGCAGTGAGAGTGCATTGTGGGTGAATACACACACCTGTTGCAGACGGCATAGTGATCATAATGCTAGATATGATTGTGTTTGCGCGCGTGTGTGTGCACGTTTGTGTGTGCGTGCGTGTGCACGCGTGTTTGAAACAGTGATATGTAATAGAACAGGGTTTGGCTGATTGCATGGCTGATGCACATGCAGTCTACACAATGTGCCACATACTCACTCTGATCTGATTTACACTCATGAAACCACAAACGCACCCTCGCTAGCACGCACGCACGCACGCACGCACGCACGACGCACGCACGCACGCACGCACGCACGCACGCACACACACACACACACACACACACACACACACACACACACACACACACACACACACACACACACACACACACACACATTTATGTATCACTATACTTGTGAGGACATCAACATTTTAGTACAGTGATTTTATGAATGCCATCTTTATAATTTTTGGCCATTTCTAACCACTAGAAATTCGCGGCCGCACAGCGGCCGCTCCATTCCTAGGACTTCGCGCCCTCCGGGCGCTCAGGCAGGACTGCTCTATATTTGATCAACATAAGGGTTTAGGTTTTAAATCAGGTGCTGCTGTTTTGGTTGTGTTGGAGACAGTGGAAAAGTACTGGGAATTTGGAAAGATAATCTACTGTCCCGTACTGGGAAAGATCATAATGTCTGCACTACACTGTCCCTGCCACCAGGGGACACAGTAGTTCTACTACACTCATAAGTACACTGCACCGTGGAACTATTTGTAAGTCTGTGTTTCGGCCAGAAGGTTTATAATGGACGTACTATGATGTAATTCGCGTCATAGCATTAAATTATTGTTTTGTTTAATTGTACATCGTGCAAGTACAATACGTTCAGGGAAAGCAGCTAGGAATGTAGGGGAGAAATGCAGCGATGTATGTGTGAAAGGAGGAATCTGTAGAAGCAGTGGTGTGAGAGTCTATCAATGACATGCTTAAACAACACCAGGAGCTGGCCTGTCAATTAGTAGTGAAGATAAACATAAGCCGAAAAATAGGCAGAGACGCAACTATGTTTAAATCAGGCATCTAATCCCTAAACCTAGCTTCTAAATTTCCAATCCTAAACCTAACCCCGACCTGAATCTTTTTATTAGGTCATAGACAGCCTGACGTGCAAGTAGTGATCACGTGGTCATATTTCTCGTCACTTACTCGTGATTTTCTCGTTACTTTTTCCTCATTGGCCGGGCCCCCTGATTTTCTCGTTACTTTTCCCTCATTGGCTGGCCCTTAGCCAATTAGGGCTCAATGCCTTCTCAGAATATGGCATTATACGCATGATGCATTACTGTGTTTGGCCACTGTATATATCTCTATATACTGTATCTGTGGTGCTGTTGGGCCCAATGTCCTCTCAGACAATGGCATATACCCATTTGGGTCATTTTCTCATGTACGGTATATAGGTCAGGGTTTCCTGCAGCACTTTACAGGCCAGGCGCCCCGCCTGGCCAGAAAACCCCCCCGCCCCCCCAAGGGTATAAGAAAAAAAAAAAAAAATTTTTTTTTTTTTTTTTTCAAAAATTTTTTTTTTTTCAAAAAAACTTTTTGGACCTCCAACAATGTACTAGGCATGATCGCGATCGCGAAATTGCATGTTTAACCCCCATACCAACCCTATCTTTCAAACATGGCAGCCATGTTTGTTTACATTTGAAGAAAACATAAGGGCTGGTATCTCCTGAATGCCTGAACGGATTTCCAAGCGAATTTTTTTGTTTGAAAGCTGTGAAAAGCGTGTACATGCATAGTGCATCATCTGTGCACGAATTCGTACACCAGCGTGCACACTATTTTTTTAACCCTTTGGTGGCGAACCGGCAATATAAGTTATTCAATGTTGAATAAATGTGGATGATAGCATGTAGTTGTGTTTTCCGTCATCATGGGCACATTCATGTGTTTTTTATAGGGCAAAAATAAGAATTAATATTAAAAATTAAGTGAATTAATTACTCGAATTAATTAATTAATTATCAAAAATTTTCATGAGATCCCCCCCTGGTCAAGACTTTTTCCTGCAGGAAACCCTGTAGGTATATATGCCAGTACAAATAAGGATGTTTACATTTATTGAAATACAAGTACATATGTGTGGACGTACTTCCGGTGCAACCTGATAAATATGACTGATTCATATTTTGTTCTAATTGTATAACTATCTCCAAAAATCGTTTTATAACCATAAAACATATTCTACTACTTGTGGTCCTCACAAGTATAGTAATAAACACACACGCACGCACGCATGCACGCACACACACACACACACACATACATACAGGTAATAATGCTAACAACCCCCAATCCCTCTGCTTTTTAAGTTGTAGCTCTGCTCTGGTCACGCTTTACTTGTCACCTGAGCCTTGAAGCACCTGGGAGAGAATCCCGCCATAACACACACACGCGCGCACACACACACACACACACACACACACACACACACACACACACACACACACACACACACACACACACACACACACACAGCCACCCTCACTTGTAGCATGCATGGGGCCTTGCTTCATCCCTTTGTACATAGATTAGAGGTGTTGACGCACGTGTGTGTGTGTGTGTGTGTGTGTGTGTGTGTGTGTGTGTGTGTGTGTGTGTGTGTGTGTGTGTGTGTGTGTGTGTGTGTGTGTGGGATGTGTGTGTGTGTGTGTGTGTGTGTGTGTGTGTGTGTGTGTGTGTGTGTGTGTGTGGGATGTGGGGGGTCAGAGATTGCTACTACCTGCACAGTGCGATTAGCTCACCTTGGGCACACCGCACCTGGGCTGGAGGGGAAAACACACACAGAGACACACACACACACACACACACACACACACACACACACACACACACACACACAAGTTTGCATTTGCTACTTTGTGGGGACATTACACATAGTCTACTATCTTTGTGGGGACATTCCATTCATTTTTATGCAAGTCCTGTGGCCTTACCCTAACCTCTATCCCTAAACCTAACCCCTAACCCTAAACCTAACCCTAACCCTAACCCTTTACCTAACCCTAACCCTTTACCTAACCACTAAACTTAACCCTTGCCATGTGGGACACTAAAATTTGATTGTACTATCTTTGTGGGCACCTGTGGGCCCCCACAAAGATAGTATTGCAAGCCCACACACACACACACACACACACACACACACACACACACACACACACACACACACACACACACACACACACACACACACACACACACTAAAGTACATTTAAGAAAGTAAGTCAAGGAAAGAAAGTTGTTGTAGTACAAGTATCAATACAAAGTCGCTTGAGTGTCATTAACATTCCTTCTGCCTCTGCCTTCCTCTCTCTCTCTCTGTCTCTCAGGTTGAAGGAGATTGATATGAGTACATATGATGCAGCCACATATGAGCGCTTCTCCAAGGCAGTGAGGAGACAAGTTCAGTCTCTGCGCATCATCTTGGACAGCTTACAGGTCAGCCTCCATCCACTGACAGACACACGTGTTGTCTATCTGAGATGCTTTAACCAGTGAAAAAAAGCAGATATACAAGCTCACAGCGCGGCACCGAGTGCCGCGCTGCGAGCTTGTAGATCTGCTATTTTTGAAAAAGTCGTGAAAATGTGTGCAAATCTTTGAATATATGTATTTTCAAATCGAACAGTTGTAACTCAAATTTTGCTTCTGGGGGGTCCCTGGAACTAAATATTTTGAGATGGGGGTCCTTCACATGAAAAGGTTTGAGAACCACTGACATAGTAGTCTCTCAAGAACAGACCAACTGAGCTCCAGTTAAGTGAAAAGGACCTTTTCTTTGACGATGGCTATAGCCAGATTGCTGACATAGAAACACAGGTTTTTCAAAAAACCTTTGAAGGATTCAGAAGACACTTATAGAATCGGGTCAAAATTCTAATTTTCACGATTTTTCAAAAATAGCAGATCTACAAGCTCGCCGCGCGGCACTCGGTGCCGCGCTGTGAGCTTGTATATCTGCTATTTTTCAATAGTTAAAGCATAAAATAATGATACACAATAATGTGTACCCGTTCTATATACGGGTACTGTTATACAACAGGTAGTTCCGACGAAGCAATTTGATTGGTTGAAATGGCTTTCTACCCGAATAATGAGAATAATGAGTGCCACACGGGTCTAATCAACATCAGCGGTGCCGGATCATGTCCAAGCACTAAGCGGCTACGCTAGCAGTTTTCATGTGAAGTTCAGGGACA
>NC_137829.1:5712174-5727174 GCF_963921795.1 Nannobrachium achirus
CGGGGTGGACGGCAGGCTGGAGCGCTCCATGGAGGCCGTGTGTATGGTGATGGAGGCGCTGGAGAGCTACGAGAACAAGTTCAAGGTAGAAATAGAATTTTTTTGTGCTAATCTTTGAATATATATCTTTTTTAAAGCGAACATTTGTAACTCAAATACTTGCTTCTGGGGGGGAGGGGGGGTCCCTGATACATGATGTTGTAAGACGGGGGTCGTCGGCCAAATACATATAATTCTAGGGGCCCTTGAAAGTTCGAGAACCACTGACGTAGAAACATGCGTTTTTCAAAAACTTTGGAAATGGATTTAGAATACATTTATAGAATCGCGTAAAAAATATTCTTGTAGAAATGTTTGTGATTTTTCAAAAATAGCAGATCTACAAGCTCGCAGCGCGGCACCGAGTACCGCGCTGTGAGCTTGTATATCTGCTATTTTTCAATAGTTAAAGCATAAAATAATGGTTAACGTGGTTAAAATCTAAAGCGACAAAGACTCGTTCACGGCCTTAATGGTTTAACCACTTAAGTAAAATATAAATGCACTTAAATCCCACGCAAAAAAACACGTTTTCACTCCAATGCCAGTATATTACCAGCTAAACGACCAGCATAACTTGCTGGCATAGGCGGTGGGATCAGTGGTAGCGTGGCCTGGCGTGGATCTGCGCTCAGAGGAGCACAGATCAAATAAATCATCATAACCGCTAGCAACCACCAGGGGCGTCACAAGGGGGGGGGGGGGGGGGGGAGTGGGACTGAGTTACTAGGGCCCAAGGTGGAGGGGGCCTTAATTATTCTATACTTTAGCTATTGAAAAATAGCAGATATACAAGCAAACATTTGTAACTCAAATCTTACTTCTGGGGGGGGTCCCTGGAACTAAATATTTTGAGAAGGGGGTCCGTGGCCAAATACATATCATTTTGGGGGTCCTTCACATGAAAGAAGTTTGAGCACCACTGACAAAGAAACATAGGTATTTCAAAAAACCTTAGATAGAAGGATTTGAAATATTCAAAGACTTTTCACGATTTTTCAAAAATAGCAGATCTACAAGCTCACAGCGCGGCACCGAGTGCAGCGCTGTGAGCTTGTATATCTGCTATTTTTCAATAGTTAAAGCACAAAATAATTGTACCCAGGGCCCAGAATTTGGTGCGACACCCCTAGCAACCACCCAGTGGGCCAGGCCTCAGCAACCACCCAGTGGGCCAGGCCTCAGCACCCAGTGGGCCAGGCCTCAGCAACCACCCAGTGGGCCAGGCCTCAGCACCCAGTGGGCCAGGCCTCAGCAACCACCCAGTGGGCCAGGCCTCAGCAACCACTAAATCAGCTGAGCTTCTACCCTAAATTGTAGACTGGGATGAACTGAGTCACACATTTTCTATTCCTAAATTACTATTCTAGACTATTTCACATCTGATTACAACTAGTTGATTATTATGTAATTACATGTTTTTTAAAATACAACCATTAACATATAATTATAATCATAACGTATGTAATTACAATTTACACTTTAGGCATTTAGCAGACGCTCTTAATCCAAAGCGATTTACAATAAGTACGGACAGCACATGGTACTGTAATACATCAATATATATACTGTTACTGTTATGTTGACAAATAATTGCCTGAAGGTTGTAGCTACTCATCTCAGTCACCAAATCCATTATCACCAAACCCAGACGTTCAACCACAGTTCAACCACACTTTTATTCAAGCTGCAATGAACAGTGAGTTTTTCTCTTGTCAATTTAAATAACTTTATATGGTACCTTCAGTTTTACTACAGAAACAGAAGTACAATTCACCAGGGAAATAGAAAAGAGAACAAAAGTCAATTGACATTTAATTGTTTCATTGGCTGTTAGAGGAAGTAAAACATGTGAAGACTGATATAAGAATAATATATAAATACAGTTTGTTCCTATGCAGAAAGTTGTATGACACTCCACTAACAAACATCCCTGCACAAAGAGGAAGTCACCTAACTGGTATTAATAATAATAATAATAATAATAATGCATTTTATTTGAGGCGCCTTTCAAGACACTCAAGGTCGCCGTACAGGTTAAAAACAGTCATTAAAAACAGGCAGAAGAAAGCATACATCAACATGTTAATTACAAAATACACAATATCAAAACACGAATAAAAAATAGAACACTGAAAATAGTAATATAAATAATACATCATAACAAGAATCAATAGTAAAAGATAAGTGAGGGTAAGTGAACAGATAAAAAGGGGTGATGTGGGTGTGTTAAAGGGAGTAGGCCAGTTTAAACAGGTGAGTTTTGAGTTGAGATTTAAAAATGGTTATGGAGTCAGATTGTCGGATATGAGGGGGTAATGAGTTCCAGAGTCTAGGTGCAGTACAGCTAAAAGCCTATTACCTATACTATTATTTTTTTTACCATACTGTTCCCCCAATACTGTAGTTTGTTTCCTTTATAGATTAGAACTACAGCAGGGAGTTTTGTAGATCTACTATAGTGAAGCCTAGTTCCTGCTCTCAGCCACTGATGGCCTTCCTAAGTGCATTGTCCAGGTCTATAATTAAGAGGACGGGGACGAGGGTGTCCTCTTGCAATTGACCGAATTCACGTTACGCAACTTCCTGGCGCTGACGTCATGGTAGTAGGGGAAATACTACTAGTAAGACACCTGAGGGTGGAATGCGACCTCAGGGTGACATATTCTTGACCATCTGGCCAACCACAGCGTTTCTCTGATGATTCTAGTTGTTGTCATTCTGGGGGGAGTTTGTTCATGTTTTTGTGAGGGTATCAACCCTAGGAGACACGGAGAGAACATGCAAACTCCACACAGAAAGGCCCTATCGGTTGGGTTGGGTTGGCGATAGGGCCTTTCTGTGTGGAGTTTGCCTAAACATGGAGATGTGGTACAGAAGGACTCATATATGGGCATAAAAAGTATGTCATGTGACATCACTTCCTGTACAGACAGTCAGACAGACAGCCATTGACTCCGACCTAACAATGGCTACTGTCTATGACGGTAGTTCCATATGACATATTGGACTAGACTATCTCCATACATAGTGTTATCCACATCTCCATGTTAGGACTCATATATGGAGATATGGGCATAAAAAGTATGTCATGTGACATCACTTCCTGTACTACTAATATCCCATAGAGTTAACACAGAAATCGCAAATTTAATGCAATTTCCAAATAGTAATGTATAAAATACGGCTAGCATGATCAAGAACACAAGATAGTAAAAGGCACAAAGCGGTATAATTTACTTTACCGTTCGAAATAATGATTTGTTGGCTTTAAGTCCAGCTATTTCTGTTAAGGTTTCCCCTTCTAAATTGACATCAGCACCCGGGGGATGCTGAGAAATCTGCTGAGTGCGCATGCGTGGGCGGGCTGTGAATTTGGTCCATACCCCTGCCAGGGTGTCAAACTCCTCAATGTTGCGGTCTGGGTAATGTACACTATGGCCCTGAGCAGGTTGGAAGGGACACCATAAGCATTGAATATCACAATCACGACTCTGTGTATTGAGTCAAATGCTTTTTTGAAATCAGTTAAACAAAAACAAAACCTCCTCACCTCCTCAACAATCTTTAACTCCAAGATCTGGTTCTCCCCCCTTGAAAGACTCCCTCGAGTAGGAGTCGATGGTAAACCACATATTGTTTAGTATTATACAATCTGGGAACCTTTACGAAAAATATATAAAATAATATGATATGATATAATATTTTTTTTTTCTTTTCTTTTTTTTTGCCACCACCTCCTTTTACAACAACATTACATGTTTAAGGTAATTGTGCTGCTGTCAGCAGAATATGTCTTGAGAGATTAAGTGCATCTTTGCAGTGATACAGCCAGGGCAGGAACTTAACTTAATCCCTAACCCTTAAATTCAACAAATTCTTTCAATGGACTAACATCTTGCTTTATTTGATGGCCTTCCTGCCCTGGCATTTGGCCTTTGTGCCCTCCAAAAATGTACAACACCAAAGGCCAAGTGGCCTTGCCCCTAAAATGACGAAATTCCAGGCCTGGACACAGTACATGTCAGACTGATGTTATGGTTGCTGTCTGGCTTTGAGAGATCTTCAGATTTATATTAGGCACTGGGATGATGTTGGAGAGAACGACCCATGACACTTCAACAAACAACTTGACTATTTCTTTCAGGGACGTGCTGGGCCCCTGATTCAGCCCGGGAAAAAGAGTTGGAGAGGCCCTAATTTTTTTTTGTTATATTTCGTCGTTGTCGGGTGGAAACCTTGTATGTCCAAAACCGTTTGTTTTGTATTAATCATTTTAAAAATGATTTAAACTAGTGAAAACAGCCGATCTACAAGCACACAACGCCTCGCACCGCGAGGCGTTGTGTGCTTGCAGATCTGCTGTTTTCACTACTTTTGTGCAACGGCCTTGTATGATGAAGCAGGGCTTTGCTTTGCGAAAAAATTTACACATTCGAAACTTGGAGATACAAGGTTTCTGCCCGACAGTGACGATTTACTTTGTTGGCCGCCCAGCCCCCAAAATGGAACGAAGGCCGACATTTTATTTTAATTTTTTTTCCTAATGGCCGGCCTGGACCAGCCGGGAATGAACCGGCCGTTCGGGAGTTGTCCCGCTTTTCCCAATGGCCAGCACGTCCCTGGACCCAATGACACTTCAACAAACAACTTGACTATTTCTTTTGCTATGATATGGAGGTTCCAAACACAGCCCTGCACACTATATGGTACAGTGTGTGGTCACCTCTAGTCCATGCCTTTACATTCCCAGTACTACAACCTGTTTGTTTTTCCACCAGGTCAACCAGCCGATGACAGTTTCTATTGACAGGCATGTTTTGCTGGCGTTAGACCACTCTGTCATTAGTGTCAATGGAGTACAGTGGTTGTTGGTGCTGCTAGACCTTTTGATCTTCACTACCTGCCAGCGTGGCTCTAATCTGTATCTTCTACCGTTGCTCTCAGCTGCACACACAGGGGTGTCGCACCAAATTCTGGGCCCCGAGTGCAAGGATTCACTGTGGGGCCCCTGTGCTTTAACTATGTGCCGCGCTGCGAGCTTGTAGATCTTCTATTTTTGAAAAATCATGAAAATCTTTGAATATTTCAAATCCCTCTAAGGTTTTTTTGAAAAATCTATGTTTCGATGTCAGTGGTGCTCAAACCTTTTCATGTGAAGGACCCCCAAAATGATATGTATTTGGCCACGGACCCCCATCTCAAAATATTTAGTTCCAGGGACCTAACGACTCAATTTGTTGACATTGTGACATCACGTGACATCACCTCATCAAAGACCAAACCCTGGATATCCATACATGGAGATGACTGGATCATCACCTAGATCTCCATATATATGGAGCTGACTTATACATCTGATTCCCAGATAATGCCCTGTTAGGGCAACCACACTAATAGAATCCCTTTTATGCCCATAAAAGTGGACAAGGACTGAGAGACAAATACTGACACGCGACCGAGTATTTCCCGGTGAATCTGTGCGCAACGGTGGGGGCTTGGGAGTGTGGGGGACACGAACCACTGACTATTGCTGATGATGGAGAGGTTATATAGCTTAGCTTTTATGTATTATGTTATGTAATGTAATCTTGCCGATTTAGTAAGAGACTCGTCGCCAATTGCAAGATATTTAAAAGTTATTTGGGGCCATGATGATATCCTTTCTATATCTATAGACTATAGACTCGAGGTGGGTGAAGCCTTTTCAGAAGTTAATTTAATGTTTTCCATTTAATGATTTCCTTTATCCTCATCTAATCTTGCGCTAATGCACGTATCGTCATCTTCCGCTAATGCACGCAACTGTTTTCGCCAGGTTTTAAGGTCTTATTTTGTTTCTCATAAGCTCGCAACCCTCCTTGCCCATCGGCCCCCACCTTTGAGCACAGATTCACCGGGAAATACTCGGTCGCTACTGACACGCACAGACGCATGTCTGGGCTCTCACAGCACACGGTTGGTTCTACAGACAGGGATCTCCATATATGGGCATAAAAGGGATTGTATGTATGTCAGACTTCATAGACGTCACAGGACTTTCACATAACGAGTAACGGAGTAAACATGTCTAGGGTCTCACAGCACACAGTTGGTTGTACGGCCGCCTCAATATCTATAGCTGACCTCAATGTCTATGGCTGATCTGCCCATATATGGAGCTGACCAACACTGACATCATCAACTCTACATCACCCGGATTGGTAGTAAATCTCCTGTTCTCCCATATATGGCCAAGACAGATGGCAAAGACGGACCGGGCGAGGTCGCTTGTCGCCCTTAGGCGTCTTACTAGTAATAATAATATAAACACATTATTAGTAAGTAACAACTATCAGGGAATAACCAGGTCAGCATAAGGACAATATTGAAGAAAAGTAGAAAGTAAGTAGTGGACTTGACTGGGCCAAGCATGGTGGGAGTTGGATGGATAGATAGACACAGTGAAGGGTGGAGAGAGAGAGAGAGAGAGAGAGAGAGAGAGAGAGAGAGAGAGAGAGAGAGAGATGTGGGACGAGAAAGTCGTGAGTGTATGCAGAAAGGGTTGGAGGGAGACAGACTTCTTGGCCCCTTAGTGACACTCTACCCAACCTACTGCTGATCACATATCAGTGCCACACACACACACACACACACACACACACACACACGCACGCACGCACGCACGCACGCACGCACGCACACGCACACACTAATGCACATACATACTGTGCGGCTGTTCATCAAATGTTAAACTGCTTTCCTTGCACAATACTGTACACCTTACATAACTGCAGCTGATAACACAAGACATGCACAGTGTCACATCTGTGTGTGCTGAGGCCACCTGATAACACAAACACACACGCACGCACGCACGCACGCACGCACGCACGCACGCACACACACACACACACACACACACACACACACACACACACACACACACACACACACACACACACACACACACAAGGCTATCTGTGGCTCAGACATGGTGCTGAGAGACTGCAAAATCCACTCCCAAGTATGTTAACTATTTGCACTTTTTGTGCAAATCTAAACTAGGCGACATCAGACTTTACACCACAGCACTTTAACGTCATATCTATTACAGACATCAATCCACCCGCCGTTTACCGGACACTTGACGGCTAATGTGAAACGGAGAGTCGCGCTCGCGTACGCCTCGTCGAGATGCGCACTGTGTCGCGGTCACATACTCTTTCAACCACGCCAGTCATAACTGCCCTTATCAGAAATAACTCACAGAATCTGAGCCCTGGGAGTGAGCTGAGCACACAGTGCATGCCAGCCTTGTCTGATCTGCTCTTATGTAAGTCACCTCTGACCAGATGGTCAGGTCTACACCAGTGTTTCTCAAACTTTCAAATTTCAAGGTCTCCGCTTAACTCTGACGGTGTACAAATGGAACCAAATAAAGCCGTTTTTCATTTGGTTCCATTTGTACACTGTCAGAGTTACAGACTTGTATGGGTCAATTTAGGCCTCCCTAAAGGAACCTACTTTATATAAAGGGATAATATTATTCTCAAACATTTTCAAGTCAAGGGCCAACAAATGGATATATATATTTGGCTATGAACCTCTATCTGGAAAGATTTTGTACCTGTGACCACCATGTGAAGATTTGTGTTGTTCATATGTGAACATTTCCAAATTATTCCAAATTTGTTTTTCAACATGTTTTTAAATGTTTTGCAAATCAATCCACAATCTCATACAGTATTGCATTGTGACACCTTGTGAGCTTTTAGAAGTATAAAACAGGTGGTTAAACTGGTCTTCATTTTGCTCCCGATCCCCTGGCATCCCCTCAAGCTCAAGGATCCTTGGGGTTCCCCGAACCCTATATATATTGTTGTACACAGTAAAATACTCCCATTTGTATCTCTGAGAGAGGGTAGTGCAAGACTAAGTCTGAAATGGTATTTATGACATGTTTACTGATGCTCTGTTCTGTATTTTGTGTTTTGAGTACAGTAAATGCTACTGTAAATGCAAAATGCTTTGTTAGTTCATTTCCCCTGTATTTTTGTTCTCTTTATCTCTCATCCATATTATTTAATCTCATGTCTCTCTTTGTTTTCCTCTTCCATTCTGTGCAGTATGACATCGTGGGCCACTCAGGGGACGGCTATGACATTGAGCTGGTCAGAGCAGACAAGAGCCCCAAGAACGACAAGCACAGACTCAAGGTCCTCAAGGTATGTTTAACCATTCGATGATTTGAATTATCGATATGCCCAAAATACAGAGAGACAAGATCCCCGAATCCTCCCACGTTGGTGTGTCTGCTGTGTGCTGTGCTGACAGACATCATAGACTGGCCTCCAAGTACATTGTCCCTCTGTTTCTTCACTGTACTGTCCATGCCTAACGGAAACAAACTTTACAGTATTACCCGTATTGCTTCCAAGATCATCGGACTTCCCACACCCACACTTGCTGATATGAACAATAAGGTCATCACACGCTTAGCACTTTCAATAACAAATGACCCTGATCATCCTCTGTATCGCTACTTCGACATCATGCCTTTCGGGGCGAAGATACAGAACCCTGAAGTGGCAAAAGGTTCGTTTTAGAAGGAGTTTTGTCCCCTCAGCCATCGCTGCACTAAAACTGTCTCGCCCCAGTCGCTAGGGGGGAAATCTTGATATTTCTACGTTTCATTATTTCAACAAAGGGTTAGGGTTAGAGTTAGGTTCAGGCATAGTGGTTAACATTCACCAGGTTAGCATTCACCAGCGTCGGCAGGTTAGCATTTCACCAGGTTAACATTCACCCGCGTCGAACAAATGGAACGTCGAACAAATGTTATGTTGCAATATCGTCACGCTCCCGTCGCTAGGATGGTTTTCTGTGTACAGTGGGGCCCTCGTGATTTGTCTTTTTGCTATGTTGTTTTGTGTTATATGGTTACTGTATGTGTTGTTGTTTTTGAACAAACTTGGTGAAGACAGATAAATATCCCTTTAAAGATTGTTATTATTATGCCACCCGTGCAATAAACTGGGTAGTATGAAACATAATAACAGTATACTGTACATCTCTCCCTCCTCCTTGTCCTCCTCCACTTTACAGACCATGCACGCCCACTCTCAGTTCTGCATGAGTGGTGACTTCACCCTGGAGGGCACGGACGCCAGCATCAAGGAGCTGGCGCGGGAGGAGGCGGACGAGCGCTTCGTGGTGGTGCTGAGTGACGCCAACCTGGAGCGCTACGGCATCCGGCCCGAGCGATTTGCCCGCGTGCTCACCTCCGACCCCCAGGTCAATGCCTTCGCCATCTTCATCGGCTCCCTGGGCGACCAGGCCGAGAGGTAAGCGGGGATCTGGAGGGGGTGTACCAGCAGAATGACCAACACGTTGAACCAGAGTCCTGCACGGGTCCACTTTTGACAACCCGCGCCCACCCCACCCATCAATAATCAGATCCGCAGACCGACCCGCAACCTGTGATTATAGAAAAATCGAAACCAGACCTGCTCATCAAAAGATGGAACCATTGCCCGCCCAGCTACCTGTAATTACAAGCAGGAAACTAAATAGCCTACAGACGCATGCTTCCAAATTGCAACACACTCGATCTGACCCACACACCGTCCTCAGTGTTTGCTATGAACACACGCTATACACAGGCGCAATTATTAGATTTATATTAGCCTATATAAATGCAAGGTCGGCTGCCACTCGTTTAGGTAGCCTTATAAACCACCCTTGCTATGAGAACATAGGCTAATGCAATTCACGCAAAACAAAACTTTGTTTATATGCGTGCTGTGGTGGTGTGTTATGTGTGTCCTGCTGCTACTGTGAGGTGACGTTGTTTGGGCATAAACAGTGCTCTCTGACTTTCATAATTGCGACCGTAGGTCGCAGTTACTTGCACACTATCCAAACCTCCACCGGCTGTCCCTCCGTCACTCCCTCCGTCACTCCCTCCGTCACTCCCTCTGTCACACGTCACACGTCACACTTTTGCCCTGCTCATATCTCTGCAACCGTTGCCCCGATTTTGCACACACACTCCTTGCCTGCCAAACTACAACCTCCAAGGACCCCCGGAGTTTCGGGGACCCCCAGGTCCCTGGGGGACCCCCAGGTGTAAAAAATTACCAAATGTGCAAAAATGACCAAATGACCACCCCAACGGGGCTGCTCACGGGGCATTCCCGGGGACCACCCACTCCTGGTGCTCCAGAACGGATGCAAAAGTGGTGGCGCCCCCAGTGGAGGACCCCCTGCCACTGCAGCTCACATAAAATGCCGTAACTCGGGCTAGGAGCGACCGGGAGAGCCGGGGCCGGTACCTATTCGTCCGCCTTGGCGGCGCGGAGACCCCACCCCTCATTTCTCACATGGCCCTCTAGCGCCACCATGAGGCCGATTCAGATTTTGCCCTAAAATCACGAAAATCACTACACAGTATGTCTACACTCATGTCAACAACATGGATCAGGAAGATTTTGGAAAAACACATTTTTGCTCTATTTATGGAGATAAGCGACCAACGGTCGCTTATCTCCCGATTAGGGAGTCTTACTGGTAAAATAAATTGTTACTCGCCCGCGTTAAGTCCCGTACCGCCCGCCCCCCACGAACTTATAAAAGTATATTTTCCACCCGCTTTCGCCCGTCAAACACGGGTCGGTTATCTGCGGATACCCGGCCCATTGCAGGACTCTGCATTGAACTGGTGACCACCTTAAGTCAACACGCTGGCGGCTCCGCTGGCCTTTGTAGTCTAATCCTTGTTTAAATCCTGGCCTTTGTGGGCCGGACAAAGACGGATAAGTGCCCTCTTGAATGAACTCCTCCTACATTTTGCCGTCCCGCCTCAAGGCCTTCTATAGGCCTAGTAACTCTTGGCTCGGGGCCAGGGCTGTGTTGTGGCTTGTGGCTTTCGCGTGGCCTTTGAAAAGCTAGCAGCTGTGTGGTTACAATATACTCATCGTTGCCTCAGGACTTTTAAAATGACGGAGGCCTCTCCTCGTGCCCACAGCCAACCTGTCTTCACAGCACTAGCTTTTTCTGTGTCTGTTATGTTTAGTGGAAGTGTGGAACGGATTCACTGGTGCATGTGTGTTGTGCACAGTGCTTATTATGTTCTTAACTCATTCGTAGTTTACGGCCGTAAAGCCCGTTAATTTCTCTATGTCTTTCACTGCCGGCTTCTCCTACCTGTTAACGTGGGCGCTCGTCCAGTTCCCATCGTGCGTGATCGGACACTGCTATGCATCGTGTGTTCGCGTATTCCATCAGCTTCTCAAATCCGTTGAAACTTTTTCAATTGATCAATAAGTTCTCCATCTGTAAGCCGCGGAGTTCAGACAGAAAGCTAACGGGCCAAAATAGAGGACGGACATCCGCTTCCGGTTCAGGGACTCCAATGTTAAGTTGTCCGCTCAATAATGTGTCCGTGTAGAAACCGATCACGGAGCATTAGTTTCTGGCCTATTTTAGTTCCGCTTCGATAAAAAAAAAATTTTTTATTAATTTTTATTACATTTACGGGTTCTACGGGCATGGCAGAGAAGGGGTACAAAGGGGTATTTTGAGGGCAGAGTTTGAGTTAACACTAACCAATAGAGGACAAAAATATGTTTCAATGATCAGATGCAGAAGGCTCAACAGCGGCCACGATCGACTCTTCAAACATGCATGCTCATGTTGCAGTATAGTAGAGTATATATCTTAAATACATTGTGTTTTCTCCTGTATAGTTTTTGTATGCACATCAAACATGTAGCTTGTATGTTTTATGTTAGCTTAGACTTTTATATCAACTCCCTAGTGCTGCTAACTAAAACAAAGATGCCTGGAAAACGCATCTGAACCTAAGTCGTTCCTGCTGCCTGAGAGAACGAAAGACAGACAGACAAACAGACAGAACGAAAGAAAGTCTTTTGCCCTCTGAAAGCTCCTTGGGTGAGCTTCTATTTAACCACAGAGGCTTGGATATAAATTAACCACAAATGTGTAGCAGCTCCACTATTGGCGCTGCTGACTGGTCACCCACCCTGCCGTCTCCCAGGGGCGTCACAAGGGGGGGGAAAGTGGGACTGAGTTACTAGGGCCCAAGGTGGAGGGGCCTGGAATTATTTTATTTAGCAGATATATAAGCTCACAGCACGGCACCGAGTTGCCGCACTGTGAGCTTGTAGATCTGCTGTTTTTGAAAAGTTGTGAAACAGTGTGCAAATCTTTGAATATATGTATTTTTTAAGCGAACATTTGTAACTCAAATTTTGCTTCTGGGGGGGGGGGTCCCTGGAACTAAATATCTTGAGATGGGGGTCCATGGCCAAATACATATCATTTTGGGGGTCCTTCACATGAAATATTTTGAGCACCACTGACATAGAAACGTAGGTTTTCACAAAAAAAACTCAAAGACGTGCACACATTTTCAAGATTTTTCAAAAATATCAGATCTACAAGGTCGCAGCGCAGCACTCGGTGCGTGCTGTGAGCTTGTATATCTGCTATTTTTCAATAGTTAAAACACAAAATAACGCGAGTGAATCCTTGTACCCAGGGCCCAGAATTTGGTGGGACACCCCTGCTGTCTCCACTTTAATAGACACAAAGTCTGGTAAGGACTTAATAAGGATCAGTCATTCTCTCCTTAACGTCACGCTTTCTTTCCCTCCCTTCATTTTCAGACTGCAAAAGACCTTACCCGCGGGGCGATCCTTTGTTGCCATGGACACCAAGCAGATTCCCCAAATATTGCAGCAGATCTTCACTTCCACTATGCTGTCCAACGCCTGAGACGCACCCGCGCGCCACACACACACACACACACACACACACACGCACGCGCACACACACACACACACACACACACACACACACACACACACACACACACACACACACACACACACACACGTTATCAGGTATGGGCTTAAGAACTTCAAAAACAAATTTTATCTGGCTCATGCACTGGTTACGTATCACAATGTGTCCTTAACCTACAATTGATATCAGCATGATAGGAGAACCTTTATCAGGCTAGGTACTGTAGAGGTGAAGTGGGTACAAATATGTCGAGACAGATAAAATGTTCCCTGTGTTCTGAGGATAATACAGCAAAATCCTGTATGTTCATATGCTGAAAGTGATATGATTTGGTTAAAACTAAACCTTTTTGTGAAAGTTATTCTGACAGTGTTTGTTCAGGTAGGTTGCCGATTTGATCCATTCAGGAGACAGAATCCGTAATCTTCATTGTTATAGTATTCCAGTTCCAATTTTGTGTGCTAATTTCTTTAGTGCAGGGGTCTTCAACAGGGGGTCCGGGACCCCTAGGGGTCCTCAGAGTTACTACAGGGGGTCCTCCATATCTTTGTGTGATGGAAAGTTTTTTTTCTCCTTTTTCATAATAACCACTTAAACCATAGCATCCATATTCTGAGAACTTTAGCCAAAAATAGCAGATCTACAAGCTCACAACACCTCGCACTAGAAGGCGTTGTGAACTTGTAGATCGTCTATTTTTAGCAAAGAGGTTCGATGTAGAGGGGGAAAAGAGCAGACTAAGTACAGAGTGAAAGAGGTTAAATATCTGAAAACACACATAATCCAAAATACACTGATGAAAGCACTGTCAAACAATGAAAAGATATGGAATTTATGAAAAGGTCATGCTTCATCTCTCTCAGCTAAGGGGTCCTTGGCCTGAAAACGTTGAAGACTCCTGCTTTAGTTTATCAATGTAACCAAACTAACCCATAAGGGTCTATTTGGTTACATTAGCACACTCTCAGAGTTACAAATTGATAAATGAACCCAGGATTTTACTGTAATCATTATTTTCACGTATTTTCAAATGGAGACAGGGGTTTTACAGTAAACCTGTGATCTATTATGGCCGGAGCTTTGGTCTGAGACGTCGTGGGGAGATCAAACAAACAGGGACCTGCCCTGCCCTGGTGTGTCGTCGTGATTGTGTTCGCCGGTGCCCTGACGCAAGCACACGTCGTCTGAAACGATTTGTGTCTTGGGTCGTGAACTTGGAAGAAAAGGTCTAGCTGTTTTTGGACTTCCTGTCTCGTTAGTCCTCTGAAATAGAAACGCACGCACAGCACGCACGCACGCACGCACGCACGCACGCACACACACACACACACACACACATACACATAATGCATAGACAGACGGGATGACACTAGCGCGCCACCTGACAGACACTTAGAAGGGGCGAGCGGCGCTAACTTGGCTCCTGTGGAATGTTGGGACTGCGACCGGGGGAATTTCCCACCTGACTGCACACGCTCTTTAAAGAGCAGCCGCTGTTGCACAAGCTCCCGCCCCCCCACTGTGTGTGTTAGCGTGTGTGTGTCTGTTTCAGTCGGTACGTGTGTTTGTCGGCATGTCTCTGTCTTTGCGTGTGTGTGTGTGTGTGTGTGTGTGTGTGTGTGTGTGTGTGTGTGTGTGTGTGTGTGTGTGTGTGTGTGTGTGTGTGTGTTCGTTCCCTTCTACAGTATGTCAACAAGTACCGCCCTTTTCCTTCCTGCCTGGTGAACCTTGCAATGCCCTGTGCTCCTCCTGGTCTTTCAAGGTATCTGAGGTCTCATTTCCACTGTAGGTCTCTCTCTCTCTCTCTCTCTCTCTCTCTCTCTCTCGCACACACACGTGTGTGTGTGTGTGTGTGTGTGTGTGTGTGTGTGTGTGTGTGTGTGTGTGTGTGTGTACATAGGACTATAACGTATCAGACATGTGTGCAGTACATAAATAGACATTAATGTAATATATCATATGATACTGTACAGTGATTCACCCACGCGCGGTGCCATCGTGCCAAATGGCACCATATCCGTTTCAACGCCGGTCACGTCACATTCACACTTGCGTTAACAGCTCATTTAACCGGGCTGATGGAATCGATAACAAGCCCTATCTAGTAGCCACATCTCCCTATCTGCCTGCCGTAATGGAGAGATGCCCTCA
>NC_137829.1:5732174-5754674 GCF_963921795.1 Nannobrachium achirus
CTTAGTAACTCAGTCCAACTCCCCCCCCCCCCCCCCCCCCCTTGTGACGCCCCTGGTCCCATTCACCATCGCACGCCATCTATGGAAAGAGACATGGGAGTGGATGAACGCTCCATTACTAATGGAGAAGTCGTACCGCGCTGTAATGTCTCTTACGTCATCGTGCAGGATGTGGTTTTGGGTCTTGTGAGGCTGTTGTCAATGCTCGCTTTGAGATTAGGATAATGCTGTTGTCCTGGGCTACTGGTAAACACTGTTGTGTTTATGCTATTTGGTATTTCTTTAGTTGTTAGTTACAAAATACAAATTGTGTGTATCCTAGAGACAATATCTGAAATTATATTTCTGGAGGGGCTTTGTTCCCCTTTGAGATTGCAAATAATTTGATACAGATCGATGTGATGTGATATACTATAATTAACTAGAAAGGTGTGTTGCGCTAGCCTCGCAGAGCCAGACAATATTTATTTTTCCAATGTCAGTTTCGTCTGGCTACGCGAGGCTATGGTTGCACAGACGCGGGTCATGGGTTTACTGTCAATATTCCAGGATGACCTCCCACTTGGGTAATGACGCCCCCTGGCGATCATTCAGAGAAACTACTTCAGCTCCCGTACTAACGTAGGTAGGAAGGGCCTGTCACTCAAACCGGAGTGACCCGCCTCCAGGCTATATAAGCCCCCGGAGGCGGAAGTAACATCCTCTTTTCACTCTCTGCGATATCACATTCAGATAAGTTGAAACTCAGCCTTTGTATTATTATTCTTCGCGCATTAGCCTAAAGCGGTGGCATTGGAGTCGCCCACCGGCGAGTGTTGAATTAACCCGTACTTAAGAATACTTATTCTTGTCCCGTCCTAAATTGACGGTTATATCCTTCTATAACAAAGGATTATTACTGCTTGTTCAGGCCTCCGCCGAAGCAAGCGTGGCATAGCATTAGCCGTTAGCTGGTTAGCTCGTCTGCTATTTGTTAACGTTAGCTACACTGCTTACCGCTTGTTCAGGCCCTGCCCGAATCAAGCGTGGCCTAGCCTTAGCCGTTAGCTTGTTAGCTCGTCTGCTTCTGGTTAACTCTATCTACAGTGCTTCGCCATGGATCCTCTGGCCTTCCTGCCGAGGCAATGTCCAGGCTGTCCAGGACTCATCGACGGACAGGATCTTCACCCTCTCTGTGTCGGCTGCATGGGCGTTGCACACGCCTTCTCTGCACTGAGTCCTCAGGGGAGAGCAGGACCTTTCTGTGACTTCTGCGTGGCCTACGACCACGATGTACTGGTACACCGGTTCTACCTAGCCAGGGCAGGCCTCGGGGCCTGCGCTCCACCAGGTGGGTCCACTGCTCTCAACCCCACAGCCCAGTCTTTCCTTCCCCAGGCGGCCCGCACCGTTGGTCAAGGTGCGGCGCTGCCTTCCGGAGATCCGTTTGGCAAACAGCGCGCCATTCCAAGTCAAGATGGCGCCGTGCTACATGAGACACCGCCTGCCGCGCAACCGACCGCAGCTAGCTCCACTGTCACTGGAGCTGGCGGGTCTGGTGAAGTCGCCGCTAAGAAGGCGACCAAGAAGGCTAACATCCCTCCGGTAGCCTTTTCCCCTTCGGGCGCGGTGCCCAAAAAGAAACGCTCGGATGTGACCGTCGGGGACGTTCCCCTCGACGTGAGCATCACCAAAACAGTCCAGACTTTCAGGCGAGAGTCGGACCTGAGCTCCTGTCAGAGCGAGGGTTCTGGTTCTGAATACTCTGGATACACGGCCGAGGAGGAGGAGGACTCCGTCGAGGACGATGGTTCTCGACTCACGGTCACAGTGAAAGGTAATGCCCCTGCGGCTCCAGCACGTCAACTGGACGCCGCAGGGAGCTCCCAGGCCTCCTCAGGCACCACTGCCCCTCCACCCGCCAGTCAAGCGGGTGAAGCGGGAGCAGAGGACGTCGATTCTGCAGCAGAAATGCTGGATCATCTCACGGTCTACATGAGAGCTCTGGCCAGAGTTGGAGAGGAGTTGCCACCTCCTCTCCCCTCTGAAGAGGCCGAGGATGATGACGAAATGCCCGGGCAGGAGCCTTCGGTTCCCGCCCCGTATGTCCTCTCCAGGCTGCCGCTGGTGAAAGGTTTCACCAAGGCCCTCCATTCCTCATGGAAGACACACAAAGACCCCAGGAAGCTGCCTTTTTCTGTGTTGGATTTGGTGGGCGGTGCGGAGGCAGGCATGTCCACCTGCCCTAACCTGGACCACCTGTTGGCACAATCTTTTCTGGGTTCCGTCAGACCCCAGTACAAGGATGTAGGCACGGCTAAAAACGGGCCGTTTGTCGGCCCCGTCGGCACCAACCCGCCGGGGTTCACTGTCCTGGAGGACAAGCTGCAGTCGGACAGGGCTCGTAACGCCTACCGGTCCGCTGCTCTGGCCGCTAAGGACCTGAATCTGATCCAGCTCTTGCTCGCTTCCACCAAGGACCTGGTCAAAGGTCTGCCCACGGGGGAGCACACAGCTGAACTGAACACTTTATTTGACATCATGCTGAAGGTCAATTGGCATGCGGTTAAGTGGATGGGCAGGTCCATGGACTACAACCTCCAGTCTGAGAGAGCCCGCTGGCTCGACTATGTCGACCTCGAGCCTAAGAGGGACGTGGGCGAGAAGCCTCTAGGTCCTCGCGGGGAGATGTACAAGTCTCTCATTAACATGGATAACAGTCCCACCACCCTCATGGGTGGGGGCTTGGAGCTGCTGCAGGGTAGAGTTACCTTCTTCAAGGCGGCTAAGGACATCGTCGAGTCCACCACAGTGCCACAGGAAGAACCGCAGCAAGCTAGGAGGGCGTCCCGCTCCTCCCGCGTCAAGGAAAGGGGCCGCTCTGCTTCTTTTAAGAAGCACTCGTCTTCCTCCAGGGGAGCCTCTGCAGCCAGGGCGCCTGACAGGCCCCGCAGCAAGGTGGTGGTTCCCGAGCGCGCTCAGCCGCGCCGCCCGTCCAAGGATGGCAGGCAGCAGTCTTCATACCGCGGTGGCCGCGGTAGGGGACAGCGCAAATGACACTCAGAAGAGGGGGATTGTGCTGGGGCGGGGGTCCGTGGTGTCTCTCGGTCCCCCTCCCCCCAAACGAGGGCGTTTTTCTGTACCCCGTGTCGGGGAAATGAAAATGTTGATTTTGATGCCTCCTGTGTCGACAATAAATATGTTGAAAGAGCAAAGTCTGTCTCTGTCCAACTCTCTCGCACTAGCACAGACGACCCCATCGTGCATGCCTCCTGTAGTAATGATAAAGTCCTGTCAGGACTCGATAATCAATCACAGGTTTTATCGGCAACCAGTAATGTTAATGTCAAACAATTATGTGGTTCCTCAAGCGCGCGAGTGGGATATCCCTCGCGTCGAGAATATGACTCCTTTATGCATGCCTCCTGTAAGAACGATGGAGTCCCGTCAGGACTCTTTAATCAGTCAAAGGTTTTATCAGCAACCAGTAATGTTAACGTCAAACAATTATATGGTTCCTCATGCGCGCGAGTGGATTTTCCCTCGCGTGAGCGATGCTATGAATTTAACCTTGAGTCAGAAATTCTGTCGGCCTACTATGAGCCCGGGTCAAGGGACAAGCATAAAGGCCTTAGAGCAGGTATTAAACGTAAAAGTTCCTCTCCTGTCAGGGGAGAATGCTTTAGTTGTGGGCGAGTCTGTTTATCAGTCGAATCGCTTTGCTCTTCCTGTCGCTCTATCGAGCGAAAACCGAACGCTTCCGGTTTCACCGGATACGGATTCGCTAGCTCCCCGCTTCCGGTCCGGCCGCAAAAAAGCTCCGCTAGTCAAGCGGTACAATCAGAAGGTGTTCCCGCCTTGCGGCCTATTGAACCCCTGCGCTCCGCATCCGGGTGTTCCGGATACGGATACGCAGGTTCCCCACTTCCGGTCCCGCCGCAAAATAGCTCCGCTAGTCAAGCGGTACAACCAGAAGGTGTTTCCGCCATGCGGCCTATTGAACCCTTGCGCTCCGCATCCGGTCGTTCCGGATACGGATACGCAGGTTCCCCACTTCCGGTCCGGCCGCCAAAAAGTTCCGCCGTCACGGAAGCACAGTGGTGGGGTTTCTCTCGCTCAAAACACGCTAGCACGCTGCGCGCGCCAGTGGAAGTTATGCAACCCGAGCCATTGGGTATTTCGAACGATAACCAGGGGTTACAGGTTACAGTTCGCAGACATACCCCCGCTTTCGAGCAGGGTTATTCATACCAGGGCGCGTGGTTTAAAAGCAAGTCTTTTGAGAGAAGAGATCAGCTCATTGCTAAGCAAGGGTGCTATAGTGGAGCTGGACAGGACCCAATCCCGCTTGGGATTTTGGAGCCGTTATTTCCTGGTGCCCAAAAAGGGGGGGGGGCTACGTCCCATCCTGGACCTAAAGGCACTAAACGTGTACCTGAAGAAATACGTTTTCAGGATGCTAACTGTACCCACCATGTTACGGTCGGTCAGGCAAGGGGATTTCCACTGTTCAGTGGATCTGAAGGATGCTTATCAGCACGTCCAGATTTATCCCCCACACAGGAAATTCCTACGGTTCGCCTTCGAGGGTCGCCTGTACGAGTATACAGTACTCCCTTTCGGTCTGTCACTGAGCCCGAGGGTTTTCGTGAAAGTGACCGAAGCAGCCATCGCCCCGCTGAGACAGCAGGGCGTCAGGTTGGCGACGTACATCGACGATTGGATGATTTCAGCGAGCTCCGCCCACGAAGTGGCGCGTCACACACAAGTGGTTTTGGCTCACCTGAAGGCCTTAGGTTTCATAGTCAACCACGGCAAGAGCATGCTGACTCCAGCAAGTCGTCTTACATTCATTGGGGTCCTTCTGGACTCATCCGACATGTCGGCCCGTCTCTCAGAGGAGAGGGTGGACAGGTTTCGGGAATGTCTCGACTCCTTTCAAGTGGGCCAGGAGGTCACTTACAGGAGTTGCATGGTACTGACGGGAATGATGGCTTCCGCAGTACATCTGTTGCGTTTGGGCAGGTTTCATATGAGACCTTTTCAAAGATGGATGTTATCCCTCGGGATCCCGCCCTCCTTGAAGTACAAGAAGGTTACGGTTTCCCCTTCCTGCGCGATCGCCCTGTCTCCGTGGCTGGTGGAGGGGTTCCTCACCAGCGGAGTCTCGATTGGCGAGGTGGTTTCCCGCAAGTCGATCACGACAGACGCCAGTCTCAGTGGATGGGGAGCCACTTTCGAGGGGCGCACAGCGCAGGGGCTTTGGCCTCTGGAGATGAGGGGTCGTCACATCAACTATTTGGAGTTGATGGCTATACTCCTGGCGCTCAAGCATTTCGAGCCTTGGATTTTGCATTGTCACGTCCTGGTCAGGACAGACAATACGACGGCCATGTTTTATGTCAACAAACAGGGGGGCCTGTCGTCGTTGCCACTGGACCGTCTGGCTCGAGAATTGACGGTTTGGTGCTTGTCGCGCCTCAAGTCGATCAGGGCCTTACACGTCCCAGGTCTCCTCAACAGCGGAGCAGATCTCCTGTCCAGGGGAGGTCCTCGCTACGAGGATTGGTCTCTCCACCCCAGGGTGGCGAGCCAGATTTTTCGCAAGTTCGGTCAGCCAGTGGCGGACCTGTTTGCGTCAGCGGAGAATACGAAGTGTCCGTTGTTCTTCGCGGTGAAGGGCAGTCCTCCCTTGGGGTTGGACGCCTTAGCGCACACGTGGCCGAGAGGTCTACTGTACGCGTTTCCCCCCTTCGACTTAATCCGACCCACTCTGGAGAGAGTCAGGAGGTTCGGTCTGGAGATGCTCCTGGTGGCTCCCTACAAGGGCACGTGGAGATCGGCGATCGCCCCTCTCCTTTGCGAACCGGGTTGGCAGCTGCCTCAGTGCAGGGACCTGTTGAGTCAGGCCAGGGGGGAGATCTTCCACCAAGACCTGCAGGTCCTAGACCTGTGGGTTTGGCACGTGAAAGGTTAAACCTGCTGGCAGCCGGTTTTTCTTCTGAAGTGGTTGCTACCATTCAGAGTGCTAAGGCGCCCTCTACGAGGGCGTCTTATGATGGAAGGTGGAATGCCTTTGAGGACTGGTGTGAGTCGCGTGTTCCACCTGTGGTGGCTCATGTGGCGTCAGCCCAGGAAATTCTGGAATTTATGCAGAACCGCTTGAAAAGTGGTCTGGCATTTTCTACCCTTAGGGGGTATTTGGCGGCTATTAATGCCTGTCACCTGGGGGTGGCGGGCAAGGCACCTTCTAAAGTCCCGGAGGTCATCAAGTTCATGCAAGGAGTTGAACGTTTGAGGCCGGTGACTAGGTCTTTGTTCCCAGTTTGGGATCTGCAGGTGGTTCTAGGGGGCCTATGTCGGGCTCCCTTTGAGCCGCTTGTAGGGATGCCTTTGAAACTTTTGAGTTTCAAGACGGCTCTTTTGCTGGCTTTGGCCACGGCTAAAAGAGTTGGTGACCTGCAAGCTCTCTCGGTGTCTGCGGAGTGCATGCAGTTTATGAACAATGATCTCAAGGTGTTGCTCAAGCCTCATCTTAAGTTTGTTCCTAAGAACATGGTGGTTCCTAAGGAGCCTGTTGTTCTTCTGGCTTTTCATCCTCCTCCGTTTGTCTCGGTGGAGGATGAACGGCTGAATTGCCTTTGTCCTGTCAGGGCATTGAAGGCCTACTGTGACAGGACTGCTGGTTCTAGAGCTTCTTCTCAGCTCTTCGTGGAAATGGGCAATGTTCTTGTCAGAAAGCCGGTGTCTAGACCCACTCTTTCGAGGTGGATTGTGGATGCTATTAGGCTGGCTTACTCTAGTGCGGGTGTGGAAGTGCCGGCGGCACTTAAAGCCCATAGCACTAGAGGTGTGGCTACTTCGTGGGCACTGGCAAAGGGAGTCTCCGTTCAGGAGATTTGTGTTTCGGCGAATTGGTCTTCGCCTTCTACCTTTGCAGCCTACTATCACCTGGATATCGAATCCTCTTCGCTAGCGCATTCGGTTCTGGGTGCAGTTGCCTCCTCTACGTCATAGAGGAGTCGGATCTTCCCCTCCCACAGGTGGGCATGTAGCCACCTGGGGTATTTTGGGGGGACCCTGTGTTTTCCTTATATAGTGTGTCTTACTTATAAGGCGGACTTGTCCTTTTCATTTAGTTGAATGAGGCGGACTTCGGTCTGTCAGGGTCTCTCCTTATTTTCTCATGCCTTCACACCCAGGTCCGGTGGGCCTGGGACCTTCTGGGTGATGGGTCACGCCCGTTTGGGCTGTGCTCACCCGTATGAGGGGTGTGTGGGGGTATGAGAGTAGGTTGTGGCTTAGAGGGGAGTTTAAGAATCCCAAGTGGGAGGTCATCCTGGAATATTGACAGTAAACGGTAGGTTCCGTACGGAACCATTGTTTACTTAGATATGGAAGGATGACCTCCCACGTAATGCCCCTCTGTTTCACTGAATGTGGCAGAGAGTGGTATTAAGAGGATGTTACTTCCGCCTCCGGGGGCTTATATAGCCTGGAGGCGGGTCACTCCGGTTTGAGTGACAGGCCCTTCCTACCTACGTTAGTACGGGAGCTGAAGTAGTTTCTCTGAATGATCGCCAGGGGGCGTCATTACCCAAGTGGGAGGTCATCCTTCCATATCTAAGTAAACAATGGTTCCGTACGGAACCTACCGTTCACACCATAGACTATATATATATAATAGACAGCGGATAGCCCCACCATCTGGATGATCCAATTTTTCTTACGTCGACGAACGTCTGACGTCATGACCATCACAAACGTCATATGACATCCATTGAACCCCATAGCAGACCACAGGGTCGCGCTCTTTTGCTTGTGCATGTATTTTTCACCCCGCCTGCAGTTCTAGCTTTGGATACCATGTCCTTGTGCTTCAAGTCTAACCCTGGGTTCTGGGGGCTTGGTTCACATTAGAAGATACTGTTCCTGAAGAATTCTGTCTTATCTATAGGGACGTAGATACGCTTGAGTGCGTGCTGCCAAAACTGTGAGACGAGTAGTCCAGTCTACATTTCTATACAGCTTGTGGAACCGAATAGAACAGGGCACCACATTGACCTCAATGGACTTTTGCAATTGCAATTGCAATTTTGCACAAGGAACAAGTGCCACCCTTTTCACATTGGCCTGTTATAGCGCCACCAGCAGCTACATTTTTGCTAAACAAATTTTTGGAACAAAATGCCTCAAATCATGACAGGCCACAGATGACATGGCACCCTTTTCACGTTTGCCTATTATAGCACAACCAGGGGGCTTTTTTTACTTTTACTTTTTTGTTATATATTTCTTCTTGCGTACAGTATATCTCAGATCTCGATGACGCTTGAAGGATGTTGATGATGATGATGATGATGATGACAACATATTTCTTGCTTAGCATGTCACACCAAAATTTCACTGACTGCATAGAGTATTTCAGTGACAAATTAACCATGAAAAGTGATTTGAAAGTGATGCTCAGCGATTTAGACCTACATGTGCGTGTGTGTGTGTGTGTGTGTGTGTGTGTGTGTGTGTGTGTGTGTGCGTGTGCGTGTGCGCGTGCGTGCGTGCGTGCGTGTGTGCGTGCGTGCGTGCATGTGTGTGTGTGCGTGCGAGGCGTGCACGTGTATGCATCTGCAGTATGCGAGTCGTCTGCATGTCAATGTTGATCTATGGGGTCAGCAAGGAGACTTTCCCCCCAACAGGGCCAAGTGTTTGTCAAGCAGCCCTAATCCCCTCACACACAAACACACCACACACACACACACACACACACACACACACACACACACACACACACACACACACACACACACACACACACACAGAGAGAGGACAGGCCTGGAGCTGTGGGGAAGCAGCACATCAGTAGTCTTCTCGGGCCTGCTACGCTTTGCTGACGTTGTCCTTTTTCTTCCTTCTGCGTGGCCTCATTTAGCCGCTGGACCCCAGTCAGCGGGGACAAGAGAGTCGAATAAACTCAGTGCGAGATCACGTTGAGACTGAGCGTGGACCAGATCCTAGTCGCTTGGCAGTATGAATGTGGCTGGATTCCGCTGACTGTGTCCTCGTGTTGGCGAAGAAACGTGGCCAGAGACCTGTTGTCATGACTACAGCAGCTGCGAGAGACAGTGGAAACTCTTTTTCATATTGTACACTGTTCGTCACTGGTTCCACTCACTGTCTGGTCATTTAAGTGTGTGTGTGCGTGTGTGCGTGTGTGTGAGAGTGTGAGTGAGAGTGTGAGTGAGAGTGTGTGTGCGTGTGAAACCCACTGACTTGTGTTGCCGTGTACTCTCCATGGGTTTCCCTAAACTTCCACCTCTATCTCCTTTCCCTCCTTTCTCATTCATTCCCTCTCTTCCTCCTTTTTCTCACACACTCCCCAGCTGGTCTGGCATGACCTCTATTCTTCATTCTTTCTCTCTCCTCTCTGTATCTCTCTTTCTCTCTGTATCTCTCTCTCTCCCTCTCTCTCCCCTCTGTATCTCTCTCTGTCTCTCTCTTTATTTCTCTGTCTTTCTGTCTGTCTGTCTGTCTGTGTGTGTGTGTGTGTGTGTGTGTGTGTGTGTGTGTGTGTGTGTGTGTGTGTGTGTGTCTCTCTTTCACACACACACACACACACACACACACACACACACACACACACACACACACACACCAACACACACACATACACACACACACCGTTCCCACACACTAGTTAGTTTCTCTGTGCCAGCTGTGTTCCAGTGTGTGAGTTACAGACATAATGCAGATAATACTGACGTTACAGGCTAATGGAGATGAATGTCCCATCTGCATTCCTCTCCTCTCAATTTGCAGTTTGAGCATTTAGCAGACGCTCAAATCCAGAGCAAAGTGTAACTTGTGTGTACTTGTATTGTATGTAGTATTGTAGTTGTACTGATATAATGTAAAAATAAAAGATTTTTAGAGTTACCGGTAGCCTTATAAAAGAATGAGGTTGGGTTTAGGATTAGGTATTTAGAGTTTAGGTTTAGGGGTTAGGTTTAGAGTCATGTCTGATTTATACTTAGTTGTGTGCCCATGTCGCACACCGTAAATAGCAGATCTATTAGTGTGTCGTGCTGCAACTAAGTATAACTTTGGCTTTAGGCTTAAGTATAACAATGGCAATTATACAAATGTTGTTGTTGTACTCAAAAGTAAAGTAATACCAAGATGTGTGTGTGTGTGCGTGCGTGCGTGCATGCGTGTTTCTTTTTCCCTTTCCTCTCTCATCCTCTCTCACTAGCACCAGGGGCGTCAATTGGGTATGGCAGGGGTATGCATCTGCCATACCCTGGGTCCAGGGGGGGAAATAAAAGTTACTTTTAAATATAAATCCATGAATGTCTCTTTGTCTATCTGCACTGGTTATTATGTTGTTGAATTACAGTAAAATAACTACAAATGCAAAAATTTAACAAAATGGTCACTTTAACAAGGTATTATAATTATATTCTCCACATTATATTCGCCCCATCTTGACAGAATGGTATATTCCCAGGTTCCGCAGGTCAGCTGCACAGGTGCAACTAACATGCTAAGTTTAGCTGCACTTGAAAAACCATTCCAGGCTACCATATCCAGCCCCAAGAAACCGTAGAAACCTGTGTAAAAAACTGACAAAAGTCTTTTTTTTTTTTTTTTTTTTTTTCAGACATTGTGAAAATAGCCGATCTATATGCTCACAACGCCTCGCAGCGCGAGGCGTTGTGAGCATGTAGATCTGCTATTTTCACAATAGAACCGTGTTATCCAAAATGTAATGCCTATTTTCCATGAGGACTCCCATCTTTGCCATACCCTAGCTTTTGCTGAACTGACGCCACTGACTAGCACTCCCTTTCTTCTCTCTCTCTCTTCACTCCCTCTCTCTCTCCTCCTACAGTAGCACAAACACACGGGTGTGGCTCGTAGCCACTGCACAAGCTGTGTTGACCTCAGTGAAACAGCACACTGCAGACAGACAGACAGACAGACAGACAGACAGACAGACAGACAGACAGGCAGGGTTCTGAACTGTCGCCTGTCCACAAGCCCCAGGATAGAAGTCATATAATGACGATAATGTTGATGAATGGTGCATGTCTGCCATGGCAAGTATGGCGAGAGGGCTTGCCTTTTTATGAGTGACAGAGCACTGGATGAATGGCAGACATTTCCACCTAATCTTGTCATGTGTGAGTGTTTGCTTTGTGTTCATAGCGATGATAATGTGCATAATGTACATAAGGTATGCGCAGCGACAGCGACGCGCACACCACACACACACACACACACACACACGCACACACACGCACACACACACACACACACACACACACAAATATAGCTTGTCCCAGATGGTGTTCCCACACTTGCATTCCTCCAAGGACAGCGTCTCAAAGAAACACCACAATACTGGAGAATTGTTTGTGCGTGCACGTGCGGATGTCTGCATGTGTATCCGTGTGTCTATACAGGGGCGTCACAAGGGCGGGAAAAGGTGGAGGGGGTCTTTATTAATACTTTAGCTATTGAAAAATAGCAGATATACAAGCTCTGCTGCTGTGAGCTTGTAGAGCTGCTATTTTTGAAAAGTCGTGAAAATGTGTGCAAATCTTTGAATATATGTATTTTTTAAGCAAACATTTGTAACTCAAATTTTGCTTTTGGGGGGTCCCTGGAACTAAATATTTTGAGATAGCATACATATCATTTTGGGGGTCCTTCACATGAAAAGGTTTGAGCACCACTGACATAGAAACCTATTTTTTATTTTTATTTCTCAAAAATAGCAGATCTACAAGCTTGCAGCGCGGCACCAAGTGCCGCGCTGTGAACTTGTATATCTGCAATTTTTTCAATGGTTAAAGCACCCAGTGCCCAGACGTTGGTGCGACACCCCTGTGTCTACATGTGCGTGTGCATGTGTGGCTGTGTGTGCGTCTTGACCTTTACTCTACAGAGGCCAGGAAGTTCAGTGGCGGACCTGTTTTTGAACAACAAGGGAAGACATTTCTCTCTCTCTCTCTCTCTCTCCCTCTCTCTCTCTCTCTCTCTCTCCCACTCTGCCTGTGCCCTGGAAAGCCCAGCTTGCTGCCGCCCTCAACCTGATTAGCATGATTGCCACAGATGATTTCCTTTCCTCCTAACGCCGGTCACTAATATTATTTCACTGCCTAATAGTCTGACAAAGTATGGCCCGGGAGGAGAGCTACAGTAATATGGTTTTCCTTTGCTTCAGTTCAGTGTTTTTGTCTCTGTCAAAGCTAGCTCTGGTCCATAGCGTTAGTGGAGTTCTCCCTAACGCTATGTTCCTCTACCTCCGTATTCCTTGGCAAAACCGGAACACCCCGCCGTCTGGTCCAAAAATAACAAAAACTGTTTCGCCCCTCATCAAACCAAAGGTATCAGTGGACAGTTGAAAGCTTACTCTACTTAGTGGACGAGGTCTGACCCCCCCACCACACGATTAAAATACATTTCTAGGGCAAAAGTAAGCAATTTACCCCGAGTGAGAGGACATTATGCTCTCATAATGTCCGCAGTGAGGGTGTTATCGGACGAGGCGCAGCCGAGTCCGATAACACACTCACTCAGGACATTATGAGAGCATAATGTCCGACCCCGAGTGGTAAATAGCTTTTCTACCACTTTTTCCCGTATACATGAAAGAAAACACATAGTTGTAACTTGCAAGGATCTTAAGTTACAATCATTATTGCCTATAAAACTTCCGCGAGACAGCAGATAGTTCCACCAACAACATCTTCTACTCACCAACAGATGGCGCCAACTCCATACTAATCCATGCGTCTAGCTTACAGCTAAGCTAACGTCAGTTAAAAGCACCGTTCCGGCCGTAAATAGAGGCTGTTCGCTTCCAGAAAGGCATAGGTTCAGAGAAAAGGGGCTTTAAAGTTGGCGGATTGCATTGGATCCAAATAAATCGGCGACGATAGTACGCACGTTAGTAAACATAGGACCGCTGCGACCTTCATTTGTTGGTTGGGGGACTACCTCCTGAAGTCCCCGGATGTACACTGAGGCGCATTGATCTCGGACACACAACTTTGCGGCAGTTGTCCTCTCATAACCTCCGGAATTTAGCCAATCAGAATCCAGTATTTGAACACGTGACTCGAAAAAGTGGTAGAATGAAAAATATTCCACCGGATGGAGACGCTCTTCCAGGTTTTTACGAAACAGCGCTTCCAACGTCGCAGAGTTGAATAACATCCAGTGAGACTAATGCTCAGTGTAATTCGGTCCTCTGACCTGCGCGGCAGTAGTGAGTTGGCACCTTGATGGCGACGACAAATAGTGAAAAACGAGAAGAAATGGAGTCTCCATCCGGTAGAATATTTTTCATTTTGCCCTAGAAATGTATTTTAATCGTGTGGTGGGGGGCTCAGCCCGCATCCACTAAGTAGAGTAAGCTATCAACTGTCCACTGATACCTTTGGTTTGATGAGGGGCGAAACAGTTTTTGTTATTTTCGGACCAGACGGCGGGGTTTTCCGGTTTTGCCAAGGAATACGGAGCTAGAGGAACATAGCGTTAGGGAGAACTCCACTAACGCTATGGACCAGAGCTATGTCAAAGCCTGCTTTAGTGAGTGAGAGACAGACGGAAAGAAAGAAGGGGGGGGGGGGGGGGGGGAGAAAACAACTGGAAGCCAGAAAAAGAAAGAGAAAGGAATACAGAGTTAATAGCTCAATTTAGCATAGCTAGGTTTAGATTCAAGTCATTCCTGTTTGGAACTTGATGGGCCTAAATTACCCCAACGTTCAGGAAATGCCTCTCTGACTGTGCAGCACGGCCATTTTTTCCCTCCCTGCCAACGGACACAGCCCTGCCACACTACACAGCTTCTGTTTGCTGGTACAGGGAATGAGCCGATGCCACTTAGCAATATCCTCGGCACCAGACAGTGAAACAGGCTGCAGCCTGGCCAGTGAGCGAGCGTCCCACAGGAAGTGGGGAACGCTCAGTGGAATGCTACTGTATGTTGCATGCATGTAGCTTTGAATTTTAAGTAATATTCTAAGATAATTTGGTTATAGAGCCCTAAACCCCCAGCCCTGTGCTATTGTGCTAATATCTGAGGTCTGCCATCGGCAGTTATACAGTTCAATAAAGAAGGCTCACGTTGTTACAAAATGATTTATTACAGATTGAATAATGAAATATATTGTGGCGATTAGACTCCATTAACATTAAACATGATTATAGTTTAAATAACATTATACATATAGATTAGATTTTAATAGGGAGAGCCCCCATGGAGTCTAGACGCTGGTGGTGGCAGTGCAGGTGAACCTCCGTCTTAACTCTTGACAAAGGAGACTAGGTGGAGTTGGGGATGGAGGTGGGTTGCTTGTGGCATGCTGAAAAGAGAATGACAAGGTTTAGAGGCAGTGGAGATATTTAAAGGTGGAGTCCAATCGCCTGATTGGCTGGCTGCAGATTGGCTAGAAGTGCACACACACCCTTTGAGCTGAGAGTAACAACTTAGATATTTTTATTGAACTTACGCTATAAGCTACATTATATGCATTTTGTTGTGAATTTTAGTAAACCCTCGATGTGAAGATTTTCGATGAAGACTTTTTCCTCTGGCTGGTGAATGACGATTAAGTTGAGCTGTCAGCTCAGAGACCAAGATGACACCAGGCAGTAGTTTATTAAAGTTGATCAAATACATATTCTACCACTTGTTGTGGTCACATGTTCAGATTCTGGATTCTGATTGGCTTAAAACAGTGGTAAATCAGTCAACAAAACCTTGACTTGGCTCATGGATGGACCCATTTCCAAGATCAATGCGCCTCCCAAACAACCAGATTCGGAACACCTTTACCGACCCAGCCCACTATAAGCATATATCAGTCAACATGTCAATTCAGTCCACGGCAAATATCAGGAGGTAGTGAGAACAATGACAGACTTCATTGTTAACTTTGATTTGCTGGGTGGGATAGAAATTGGGGAGAAAGAGTTAATGACAGACTTCATTGTTAACTTTGATTTGCTGGGTGGCTTAAGCTTGACGAGTGGTTGGAACAAGATGAAGAACACAATGTAGATAAACTAAGACATATAGAAATCGGGGAGAAAGAGTTGGATGAGCTGGAGTTGTGTCTCTGGAAAACTATTTCAATAACTGCACCTTTTCAGGAAGTGTGTCAATAACTGTGAATCGACATTATGACAAGTAGCCTAGGTTATGATTTCTTTTTTGTTTTATTTGTTTGTTTTTCGCCAGTGAATGAGGCTGCAATCATTGTTGTTTATGGGACTATATGCTGTGGCGGAAGTATATGTGTATTCTGAAACAATTAATGATTGTAACTAAATATTGCAAGTTACAACTGTGTTTTCTTTCATTTATATGGTAGAAGTGGTAGAAAAGCAATTTATCATTCGAGGGTCGTGGGTTGTTCGCCGAGTGCCAAGCAACCCTGAAACAGTGGTAAATCAGCCAACAACCCACTCCCTCTCATGGTAAATGGCTTACGTATTTTACGTACAAAAATAAATGCATTGGGTTCTTCCTTGGTAGTCAGGGACCCACAAGCCCAAAAGCTCAAGGAATAGGGTTGAACCTGTGATGTCATGCTGTACTTTTTATTTCTGTTTTATCTGTTAGTTTGGTCATTAAGGTCCACAGTATGAGAGGCCTGCTCTGCCAGAAACATCTCGAAAAAAGGTTATGGCCATTTTTATATTCACTGTCCCATTGACTATACTATACAGGAAAAGAAAAATATTAAAAAAAGAAAAAACATCTTCTTTAAGTAGCATGTGAGGGGTCAAACTAGGGGTTCTTCATGATTCTGAATCCATTGCAAGCATTTCTTTTTCATGAAAAACATTCCTTGGGCTAAATTTCGGCCCCCCAAAATTGTGAAAAATGATGAGTCATCAAAGAAATATCACTTTTCACAGTTTTGGGGGGCTGAAATTTTGCCCTAGGAATGTTTTTCATGCACTGATGGGCAAAAACATGATAATCTATTGGCCTGTTAGCCTGGCGGAGATAATAGCCAGCAATGGAACACACCCACATCACAGTCTTTGAGGTTACAGGCTGCAGTTGACTATTTTTCCGTCTTGATTCATGGTACATTAGGCCTATATTCTGATTGGAATCTGCAGCCCTCAGCATCCAGTTAACTTAGCAGTGTAATTCACTGTTCATGACATGTACACACATGGGTGTCACACCAAATTCTGGGCCCTGGGTACAAGGATTCACTTCAGTTATTTTACGCTATAACTCAGATATACAAGCTCACAGCGCGGCACCGACTGTGAGCTTGTAGATCTTCTATTTTTGAAAAAAAATTGAAAATGTGTGCATTTTTTACAAATATATACAAACTTTTTCATGTGAAGGACCCCCAAAATGACATGCATTTGGCCACGGACCCACATCTCAAAATATTTAGTTCCAGGGACCCAACCGAAAGCAAAACTTTAGTTACAAATGTTCGCTTAAAAAATACAAATATTCAAAGATTTGCACACATTTTCACGACTTTTAAAAGATAGCAGATCTACAAGCTCGCTCGTATATATCTGCTATTTTTCAATAGCTAAAGTATAAAATAATGAAGGCTCCTCCACCTTGGGCCCTAGTAACTCAGTCCCACCTTTTCCCCCCTTGTGACGCCTCTGCTTACAACCTAAGCTCAGCGGTGTAATTCACTGTTCCTGACATGTACACAGGGTTCACTGAGAGCTCGTGCAGCATGCAGCGTCTTGTTTTGGCCTTCTCTTCGGCTTTTCTTTTTTGTATCCGTCTGCCTATTTATTTGTGCTGGTGGTGGGGAGGGAGGGAGGGAGAGAGTGATGGATGACAGGAGGATTGAGGCCTGAGCTTGTGGAGGAGTGTGGATGAAATGCTCTAATATGACAACACTGTGTTATTCTTCGTCTCCAGTGGGCCTGCGTCACTGCCAGAGAATGATGCACTCTCTGCTGCAGGTAATCTTCACGTTCATAGACAAATCCTGCTGTCTGTTCTTTTGCTTTTTGGCGTCGGTTGAGCTGTGAACATCTGAAGTCTATTTCGAACATCAGACGTCGACAGTAGCTGTATGTGTCTCTGTGTGTCTCTCTCTCTCTCTCTCTCTCACACACACACACACACACGCACACACACACACACACGCGCGCGCGCGCACACACACACACACACACACACACACACACACACACACACACACACACACACACACGCACACACGCACAGTTATCTCATGTAATTTATTGTTTGTAAATTACTTCACTAGAGAAACATAAATCAGTTCTGTCCATAAAACAAGAATGGACAGCTTTTCATGGGGAAGAAAACAGAGATCTCTCTCTCTCTCTCTCTCTCTCTCGCTGCCTGTCTTTCTGTCGTTTCTTGTTCTCTCACACACACTCAAAAACAAACAGACAATTACATGATGTAATTTATTTTTTTGGGGAAAATACATAGCGAAAGAAAACTGCTCTCTCTCTCGTTCTCTCTCTCTCTCTCACACACACACACACACACACACACACACACACACACACACACACACACACACACACACACACACACACACACACACACACACACACACACACACACACACACACACACACACACACACACACACAGCAGGTGGGGGAGCTATTGATAAAGCACTATAAACACTCCTGTCCATTGTGTGTTACTGTGGGTAGTAATTATGCATGGCTATTTCTCCAGCACCCTGCAGCCTCTGCTGAATATGAAGGGTGGCCCCTGGGCTCCTGCAGGCACGCTTAGGACAGTGGTTTTCAAACTTTAATGCCCAAGGCACACCAATGGGTGAGTAAACATGTCATGTTTCAATTATTTTTTTAATGAGCAATTTGGAAAACAAAAACATACATATTCATCTTCAAGATGTGCTCAGTACTTTTCCCCCCAAACAAACATAAGACACACACAAAAGAAAAAATACAAATAAGGTACAATAAACTAAGCACACAGAACCCAGAATATTTTAATCTCTTATCATCCATCTAATTACCAGTATCCCCATCATTTAAGCTTAAGAGTACGACTGAATACTGTAGATACGATTATGTACAAATCCTGGGATGTGGGGCCAAACCATGGGCATATTACAGCACTCTATAGTGAACAATGAATGTACTGCAGTCTATGTGGCAATGCCATATTCCCCAAAACTCCTAGCAGTTTCAGTGCAGGCACGGTCTTGTCTGTTCAAAATAAAATGTCATGCAAAATATTATATTAATATCTGTGCCAATAAAAAGAACCCAAAGGCTATATAAAATGTACAATTAATATTCATTATTACTGCTAACGTGGCAATGCCATATTCAGAGATCATCCTATCGCAGTTGCCTGCAAGCTCTTTTCAAACGTCATCTGATCATTACAGACTACAACACAATTCCCTTCTGCTTGGAAAAAGGCCTAGACTAGAGGGTAGGGCCGAAAACCAAAAATAGCATATATCATCCAGGACAATGTTTTACAACGAGTTTATTTGGACAGAACAGTGCGTAACTGCGTATTAATGGACAATAATGTAGATAACGTAGTGTACTTGATAATATGTCACGTCAGTATCATATTACAGTAGCCCGTTTGTCACTTTCACAAATCATATGCTGTATATTAGCATTTTTTATGGTGTACCTATATCTATTCTGCATCTAGCTTGAGGCATATCTATTCTGCATCTAGCATGAGGCAACATGTTTAACCAGCTCTGTGTGTGTGTGTGTGTGTGGTGTGTGTGTGTGTTGTGTGTGTGTGTGTGTGTGTGTGTGTGTGTGTGTGTGTGTGTGTGTGCAGGCGGGCGGGGGGGGGGGGGGGTCGGTTGTCTGGCCCTGTTACAGATTTTGTCCAAAAATCATGCAGATCGGTACACAGTATCTCTGTAGCCTTTAAACGAAACGGGTATTTCTCTTACATTGATGCTCCTACATATTATCATGCAAGCACCAGTTAAAGTTACTTTCCATCCCTCATATACTGTGTGCACAGTGCACATCCCATAACCCACCCACTGCACATCATTTCGGAGCTCATATCTTTGAACGGGTAAGGGCTAGTTACAGTAAAAGCAAGTACTCCAGTACTTTAACTCAAGTTCAAATTTGACTGAGAAACCTTCAGTTAGCTGAGTAATGTTTGACCAGGAGTATATACTTTGACTTCAGGTACTGGGGCTGAGTACTTTGTCCACCTTCCTCCCCTGAGGGGCCCCCCTTTAGAGTTAATCTGGCCACGTGTTAACCTGAGCTCTAATGGCAGGCTGCTGCTTGGTCCTAAGCTGAACCCTGGTCAACAGATCTGACCTGCACGGCCACAGGGCTGGGAACACAGAGGAGAGGAGAGGGCTGCGGAATGGAGAGGGAGAGTAGGTGAAGAGAGGAAGGGTACGAGTGTGGAAGGGAAGGTAGAGAGATGGAACAATGGACAGACAAGTGAAGAGAAGAGAGCAGAGGTCTTCAATGTTTTCAGGCCAAGGACCCCTTAGCTGAGAGAGACATGAAGCAGGGACCCCCCTCTACATACATACATACATATTGTATAAATGTGTGATACATATTTTCATTTATTTCATAGATAGAACATAAACTTGTTTGACAGCACTGTCATCAGTCGGTTAGATCCGTGTTTTTTCAGACTTTTGACCACTTAAATGATCGTTACTTACTAAACTTGACCTTTTACTTTGTACTTTTTTACCTCTAAACCAAATCTATTTGCCGAACATAGCCGATCTACAAGCTCTCAATGCCTCGCGTTGCGAGGCGTTGAGAGCTTGTAGATCTGCTATTTTTGGCTAAAGTTTTCCTCAGAATTGGGATGCAAGGGTTCAAGCTGTTAATTTTAAAATAATTATCCTATCACACAAAGATTTGGCGGCCCCCCTGTAGTAACTCTGAGGACCCCCTATGGGTCCCGGACCCCCTGTTGAAGACCCCTGGACTAGAGGGAGGGAAGGCAGGAGGCTTGAGGGGGTGAAATAATTAACAATGAGAGAGGAGGAATGGAGGAAAATAAATTGTGAGGAAAGTGAAGTCCAACATTCCAAACCACACCAGATAGAAGATAGATAGAATAGTCCCCACTCCTTGGGTGTTTTTTGTTGTTGTCAATGTATATTTGCAAATAATACACAAATTTCTTATATTGTGTGGAATTTGTCCTCTGCATTTATCCATCCTATAACTGCTAGTAGCAGTGAGCGCTCAGGAGCAATTAGGGGTTTAGAGTCTTGCTCAGGGACACACATCAACACATTGCTGGCCTGGCCTGGAATCCAACCTGGGACAACCAGGGCCTCTGGTTGTAACGTGGTTCCGTTTGACTAGGAATAGAGGGTTTAAGAGGTTAAGGTGCGTGGAGAGTAGAAGAATAAAAGGCTGGGAAGGGGTTGACAGAGAGGGAAGGGCAGAGTGATAAAACACAAGGATGGGAGGTGAATTGAGAGCCAGAGGAGGGAGAGAGGAGACAGCATCTGTCAGCCCTTAATTATTAACAATGGCCTTTGTGTGTTGAAATAACACTTACACAAGTCCAGATTACCTCAAAAATATTTATTTCTTATGCATTTGGAACTCATGCTGAGTGAAGTGTAGAGGGAGAATGATTGAAGGAAGCTCGTTTAACCACTTAGTAAAACATACTTGGTTGAGTATAGTCCCTTAAGGCTAGTGACCTTTCTGTTTTCGCTCTACATTAAATATCTTAGCTGATCTACAAGCTTTGCGCCGTGTGTACAATGCGTCGTCTTGCTGCGCGTTGTGAGCTTAGCAGATCTGCTATTTTCTGCTTAGGTTTCATGCATAGGCAGGTTCCCAGGGTGTCTGTGGAGGCAGCAGCAACAGCTTATTATCAGATGTGAACCCATGTCGTGCTTCATCAGACAGGGAGCCAAAGGGGGGCGTCCTGCTCAAGACAGTTCATCCGCTTTCTGACTACAAACACTGAACTACCGCTGCTTCCCAATCGTGGTAAACACTTCCCCTCTGAGCACATTTTCCTTTTCTACGAGACAGAAACAGAGAGTCCTACACTGAAAGTACTGTCAGAAAGACTTAGCGCTACTCAACTCAATTACAGTAATTGCATTTTAAACATTTTTGGGTGGATTTGGATGCGGGGCCGGGGGAGGGGGGATGAAAGGGGTCTGTCTGGCTGGAGTTGTTTACCAGCACTAAAGAGACCCTGTGTGCTCCGGCATGAGGCGAGGAACGTGGTTTGGGTGTAATTAAAAAGGCATTTGTGGAGGACAGCTTGTCTTTCACTGGCTCAGCTATATATGTATCCCCCCCCCCCCCCCCCCCCCCCCCCCACACACACACACACACACACACACACACACACACTCAAACACTGCTCCCTCATGGAGGCTGCGGAGGCAGGGAGGATTGAAGGTGCCATTTGATTTTGGTCAATCCTCCATCAGTGGATCGCTGTTTGTGTGTGTGTGTGTGTGTGTGTGTGTGTGTGTGTGTGTGTGTGTGTGTGTGCGTGCGTGCGTGTGTGCGTGTGTGCGTGTGCGCGTGTGCGTGTGTGTGTGTGTGTGTGTGTGTGTGTCTCTCTCTCTCTCTCAATCTCTGCATTTTAAATTCTCTGTTGGTGACAGCATTAGATAAGAGTAGAGAGAAGAGAGAGCATCTATTGTGTCTGCAGTGGCAGCCATTGAGGAACTGAGGGAACAAGTTATACCAATTGACAACATTCCTCAGCCTAGATCACAGGCTCGGACACAGACATGCTATTCCTAGAGACGATGGACGTTGGCTCAGTCTTTTCGTGACATGGAAACATGTCCTGCTTCTCACTGACCTTATCAGGCTCATTATAAAAAACAGAAATTATTGTAAAAGTTGTGACTGCCACTGCAACCTTTAATCGCCATCAATGTACCCCTGCCTCTCTGACTCTCTGTCTCTCTATCTTCGGATCAGAGGTAGAAGCTACTAATAGCTCTTATCTGTTGATCTTATCTGTTAACCTTTCTCATTGACCCTCCCCTGCCATTACTCACCATCAGGACAACAGCACAGCTTCAGCTGACAATGCCTTCAGTCTGTCGGTGAAACCAGTGAAACCAGTGACCTGCCAACACTGAAATGCGGGTCAATTTTCACACTAATTAACCACATGAACCCTAGTGTCCCTATTCTGGGCATGTCGTAATAGGCAAGCATTCCATATACTGTAGGCAAACATTCAGCAAAAAGTGCAAATCTTCAAGCTTGTAGATGGGCTATTTAAGGTGAAGAGATGGTGTAGACTGGGTTAGTACAGACAAGTACAGATCCCAGGCCCAGGGGCACCATGGTCAACAAAGTATAGAGGGTTTAAGTGGTTAAACCCTCAACCTACCTACACTGTCAAATGCGGCTCCATTTATAGGATCCATTTAAATATATTTAAATTGAGACTCAAGATTTTGCAACAGCACACGTCTTTCTCTTAAGTTTTGCTAAAGGTATTGAATGTTCCCTCCTCATTGTTAT
>NC_137829.1:5764674-5862174 GCF_963921795.1 Nannobrachium achirus
TTAATCTAATGCGTCAGCTCAGTGACAGTCCAACGGGTGTGGAGGGAATATATCCTTTTGCTTTACAACTGGTTAGTTGCCAAATCCAGACAGACATGTTAAGAGACTCTGAGAGACAAGTAGAGACAAGTATTTTGGATCGGAATAGAAGCGCTTCTTTGCACCTGCTGCAGTCCTGCCCCATTCTGGAACTGAGCTGGAAATGTGTCTGCCTGAGGAGAGTGACCTCTGGCCCCTGCTGATCAGCTGACCACTGCATGGGCGTTCCTTTCGCTAAAGGAACCCTCCAGCCACACCTGCTGTATAGGGCCAGCGAAGGGTCACCCCCTCCTAGGGACGTGCTGGGCCCCTGATTCAGCCCGGGAAAAAGAGTTGGAGAGGCCCTCATTGCGCGCTATAGAGAGAGATCTCTCTCTCTATAGCGCTGCTGCTGCTACTCAAAGATTTGCCATTTCAGATCATTACAAGGGACAAGCCAGGGGGCCAATTACTGTACATGAGTTATATTTCGTCGTTGTCGGGTGGAAACCTTGTATGTCCAAAACCGTTTGTTTTGTATTTATCATTTTAAAAATGATTTAAACTAGTGAAAACAGCCGATCTACAAGCACACAACGTGTGCTTGTAGATCTGCTGTTTTCACTACTTTTGTGCAACAGCCTTGTATGATGAAGCAGGGCTTTGCTTTGCGAAAAAAATTATACATTTGAAACTTGGAGATACAAGGTTTCTGCCCGACAGTGACGATTTACTTTGTTGGCCGCCCAGCCCCCAAAATGGAACGAAGGCCGACATTTTATTTAATTTTTTTTCCTAATGGCCGGCCTGGACCGGGAATGAACCGGCCGTTCGGGAGTTGTCCCGCTTTTCCCAATGGCCAGCACATCCCTGCCCCCTCCTGTCTCCCACCTACTCTGGAAATAGACCCCTGTTGCTACGAAAATTACATAACTACCTGCTTTGTTGAGTGGTTGACTAATGGGCACAGAAGGCACCCGATTTATAATATCTATTTTAGTGTGCTTCTTTGTGCGTGCGTGCGTGCGTGCGTGTGTGTGTTGTTGCTGAGTGCTAGGGGGTAAATTCTTTGCGGGCAGTGAATGCCAGGCCTATTACTACAACATGCAGTCTTTTTCAGTCCGTCGTTCTGTTTAGTTGATGTTTTATGTTACCAGTGAAACGTTGCTGTTGGGGGGGGGGGGGGGGGAAGCTGCTGTGAAATAGGAAGAAATAGAGGAGACACATTTTAAAAGAACAATATCTCATAGTTTATTATCTCTGATAGACATTAGATGTGTTAAATACAATGTGTTACTTTCCAGTTTTTTCAGTATCGCTTTCCAGTTGTTTTTCTTTTTTTTCTAGTATGTTCTCAGTGAATTAAGATGTCAGTTCACATTCGTCAGAGGCATTAAACCAGCTTGACTGTCAGTCAATGAGTGTCAAACTTAAATCTGACCACACCACGGCGGTCTTCTTAATAGCAAGGCAAATATAATTTGAAACAATTATTATTTACATAAGATAAAAAAATATATTTCACAAAAAAAGGTATTACTGACAAATGTACAATAACCAGCTCTATAAAATTACAAATATATTTCTATTATAAAAAGCCTTTTCTTGTTTTAAATATACTCTTGCAGCTCAAGTTTTGCACGAGGGAGCATAGCCTCTAGTTAGTGTGTGTGTGTGTGTGTGTGTGTGTGTGTGTGTGTGTGTGTGTGTGTGTGTGTGTGTGTGTGTGTGTGCGTGCGTGCGTGCGTGCGTGTCTGTGTGTGTGTGAGATTTTTAATAAAGATAATACACATTCTAGTTACTCTTTGTTGCATCTTTTCCCTCGTCAATGTTTCCATGATCTAGTGACCACTGTTTAAAACATTACCGTTGTCCTCATTTTCCCTATGTTGTCTCATTCTGAACCTTCTCTCAGCCTGGTCTTACTCTACCGTAGTACACTGTAAAATCCCTGAGTGTTTATTTAACTCTGAGAGTGTGAAAATGGACCCCCTTAGTTATTACATCAACACTAAGGATTTTACATTGTATATGGGGGTCAGCTGCCGCCGTTGAGTCACTTGGCAGTCGGGGTGCCATCCATCCAGCTGTATTCTGTCCTGTGGTGGTTGGAGGTGTGTGTGCGTGCGTGCGTGCGTGCGTGCGTGCGTGCGTGCGTGCGTGCGTGCGTGCGTGCGTGTGTGTGTGTGTGTGTGTTGGGGGGAGGAGAGTGCAGGGTCTGCTGCCCAGGGGTCCAGACATCCACTCCATTCCCTCCCTCATGGCTACACTCCAAGGTGGGTCTCAGTCTCCGTGTCTCCATGTCACATGCCTAAAGAGAGACAGACAGACAGCGTTCTGTTTAGGACAGGACCTACTGGCTCCTTGGACTCTGGCACTATTCTTAGGGGGGTCTGATGTTCGGTTTTACAGAATGGTCATCGTAAACACGGGGTGGCCCTAATAAACAGGCCATTCTGCTTTACAGGGCTGGCTGCCTGCCTGCCTGACTGACTGGCCGATTGAATGTCCATCTTTAAAGATGCAGTACTATGATTTGTTTTCCCCCAAAACATAATTATCAGGTATTATGATTATACTAGGATTAGGATTTTCTTCCAAAAGAGTGTACAGAAAGAGTTAAAATTAGTTTTTTATGTGGCCACACCCACCAGTTCATTAAGTAAGCCTGGTTGTCATGGTGGGTGGTGACCCAGCTGAAGTTAGCCACACCCACAGTGTTGGGTGAATGCTAAAAGGGGAGGTGATGATTATATGATGTCATTTAATCACTGTTTTTGGATCGGCACTTTTGACCCACAGGGTGTCAGCCTCCAGGAAGAAATCCAAAATACTAAGGGAATACATAATTGCTCATAACAACCACACCAGGGGGTCTAATGAAGTACTGTCAACCTCCTAGACACATGAAAACCAGAAAAAGAACAAAACTATGGCACCACCTCTTTAAGAGAGCTGGATGTCCTCTTTGCTTTGAATGGAAAACATTCAGTGACCAAAACACAGGAAGCAGTAGGAAACACTGGGATTCTCCATTCAGAGGTAGAAAATAACCCCCAAAAGGAAGGAAGTGTTTCAGTTCCTAATCATGTGCTGCTCCATTCCTGACATTTATAGTCGGAGTCCTAACCCAGGTTTTACATGTGCACATTCCATGTGCTCTGATGCAAGTTCCAACACTCACAAGCCCTGTAGTAAAGAAGAGGTCCAAAACAAATAAAGTGAGCTACGTTGGTCCGTTACCAAAGGCGTTCTATAGCTACTAAACGGGTTCCAGTCGCTCTCTTGGGTTACACCGGTACATACATCAACCAGGGACGTGCAGAGAATGTTAGAGAGGCAGGGGCTGACATTTCCAAAAGGGCCTTTTGGTGAAAATATCGAAACTAGCAGACCTCCAAGCTCAGTTGGAGGTCCGCTATTTTTGGTACTTGATACCACACTGAACTAAGCATAATCAAGTCAATACTGGAGATGTGGTGTAACGGCATGGATTTCTACACAGAGAGGGCAATTCTTTCAACATAAGATGCTGCTTTCAAGTTCAGGAAAGTTTGGACAATTCTCTTGAATGCTGTCTTCAGGTATGGCATGGAAAGAGGGCATTTGCATTTCTTTCACCATAGTAAAAACTGCATTCATGATCCGGAGAGGGCACTTTTTACAGACGGATAAAAGGGCAGGGGCTCAAGCCCCCTTTGATGTCTATGTGTGCACGTGCCTGACATCAACTACCACATATCTAGAGCTGTGTATGTGTGTGTGTGTGTGTGTGTGTGTGTGTGTGTGTGTGTGTGTGTGTGTGTGTGTGTGTGTGTGTGTGTGTGTGTGTGTGCGTGTGCGCGCGTGTGTGTGTGTCTGTGTGTGTGTGTGTGTGTGTGTGTGTGTGTGTGTGTGTGTGTCAGTGAGCGTGCGCCTCTGAACTCCACTTCTTCCTAAGATGAGTGACAGGTGAAAAGGGATACTCCAGCCTAACCCCGGACCCGGAGGCCTCCCGCTCCGGCCAAAGAAGGAAAGCACCTCTTTAGCTCACATCATTGTTTCTTAGAAACCTGGGGGGACGCCACCATGTCACTTTATGAGTGGTCGTTAGCATAGCTTACATAGGGAACAAACGTCACCACTAATCTGGGGAGGGGACAGTGCCAGCCCCTGCACCAATTCATCATGGTCTTTGACAGCCATGCTGCATTAACACTTACTCGCTAATGTCCTGTCAAGGTCAGCGATGAAGTCTTCCAGTTCCTTAGTGTCGCCGAGCTTGGCTGTAGGCATAAGAGGGAAAGACCCGGTTTCAGTACATTGACAAAACACAAACTAGTTCATTTAATCATTTTAATGCTACCGTGGGACCACACTTTTGGTCATAAGTAATGCTGAAATCATGTGCAGTGCACCACATTTGACTTTGCTGTTATAATGCATCATAGGTAGAATCGTGGTGTCCAGTGTGTGTGTGTGTGTGTGTGTGTGTGTGTGTGTGTGTGTGTGTGTGTGTGTGTGTGTGTGTGTGTGTGCGCGTGTGCGTGTGCGTGTGCGTGTGTGTGTGTTTAGTGTCCCGCACTATCTGTGCCGAGTACTCTAGACCTACTGAACATATAAACAGAGCTGCTACTTTTTTTAAATGTGAGGCTTTTTTGTATAGGCCTATACTATTTAAATAGTAGACAGACAGAGACCTTTAGGTGATGTAAGAGTGGGTGAGGTGGTGGCAGGGGAAAACACAGTGGGAGAGTTGAGCCTCTCGTCACTGAAGCTGAAGCTGTTTCTGTTGAGTGACTCTGCACCTGAGATAGAGAGAGAATGCAGGAAAAGAGATTCAATTAGTGTTCAGCTTTCACTGTGCCCTGAGAAGCCTCGGGCATCTTTACAACATCCTACGTAGACGCATACACGCACGCACTCTCTCACACAAACACACACGTGTGCACACTCAAGAATCAAAACGTATAAAGCTGCCATTTTTGATTTGTCAGTCACCATTACAAATATACAGTACATAATTATGTGAATGGTGCTTTTACAAGGTTGATGTTGCAGAGGTTAAAACTCCTCCAAAACATACATACATACTCCCTACAAACATGCTCTCCAGGAGGCATCCTTTTTTTTGCCATTCAAATGTTTATTTATTTTTCAAATCAGTACAGAATGTAACTCAAGGACAATGCGGAATAATATAACATTAAAATGCAGCCAGTCCACTGGAAGGTTCCTAGAACACCTCTGGCTTAACTGTTCTGCTGCTGTAGACGATCCTCACCGTCATTCAAATCGGTGACTACATGACGCCGTTGACAGCGCTCACCGTCAATCTTACTGTATTTACAGTAAATGTATTAATACTTACATAATGTCGCCCCGGTCGCGGCCGCATCGGTAATGTCCGCGATTTGTTTAAAACGCACGTTGGGCGTGCACGCGAAGTGAAGCTCCTCCATGTTAAGTCAATGGAGAGGCCCATAAAGATACTTCATTTAATCCAAAAGAGCCATTTTGAGCCATTTTGCACCAGATCTGATGTAAACAATACACACGGTAGGGCGCAGCCATGTTTCTCTTCTCGGCTCACACTGTCATGTGACTAGATGACGTAATCGTTGCCGTCAAGTGATAATCCAAAAAAACAAAAACAACCCCCTTCCAGCCCAGAGAAGGAAATGTTAAAGAGACATGGGATATATTTAGGATTTAAATGAACCTCAAATGAACGAGTGAACATTGAATGTGACAGAATGTCAGGGCCCTAATTCATAGTCCCAGACCGGACGACTATGAGAACTTCTCTATGTAAACAACGTTTTAAAGTACAGAGTTTTCCAGTTATGTCTGTTTCACTGGAGGACCAAAAAGTCAGACAACTCCTCTCCTGCTCTTCAAATATGAGTTATGTCTGACACATTCAGAGGTCAGTCTTAAGAGTAGGGTAGTCCTGTCCGGATAGGACTGCACTTTCAGTCTCATCCTGCCTTCTCTGTGCATCTCTTAGTTACATAAGTGATATAATAGCCACTTAGATTCTGCCAAGCCATATTTCAAGCGCCGTTGCACAACGTGACACATTTTCACTGTTTCACTGTCTGAGGGATGGAATAGATGGACTGAGAAAGAGATCTGTTGTGGGAAAAGCTCTCTGTGGCTTCTGTGTGAAGTGAGGTACAATATTTGCGCTGTCCCTTAAATTAGAATGTATTTAATCTGTTCACCTCCGATTCCCTTTTTTTAAGAAACAGCACTTTCTTTTCTTCTATTTCTTTTACTGCAGCAGCAGCGGCAGTCTGACAGACGGACACGTTTCAGATACTCAGACCTTATTTTATGTTATTCCCTAATAACAACTTAATACACACAGACGTTGCTAAGAAGTGCTTCTCACCTGTGTTATCTACAGTAGACTATGTGAGTATCTGTGAGTGTGAGCCCAATGCCTGTTAGCCTGTTTGTCTCATATGTGTACTGCTCTTTGTGTGTGTGTGTGTGTGTGTGTGTGTGTGTGTGTGTGTGTGTGTGTGTGTGTGTGTGTGTGTGTGTGTGTAGGTGTGTGTGTGTGTGTGTGTGTGTGTGTGTGTGTGTGTGTGTGTGTGTGTGTGTGTGTGTGTGTGTGTGTGTGTGTGTGTGTGTGTGTGTGTGTGTGTGTGTGCATAAGAAGATTAGCCCAGCACTTAAAGCTGACCTCGTCTATCCGTCTCCTCTTTGCAGAGCTCCAGCAGACCCTGACAGAGTGTCTGAGCTGTCTGCCACTTGCCTAGTCTCTCCTCTCTGACCTGAACCACTCCTAGCACTCAGCACCCAAGAGAGACACCCACAGAGACACGGCAAGATGGAAGATACCGTAGGAAAAAATGGGATCTGCCGGCACTGATAACCATAGTAGCCTGAGATGATAAGCATCAGCTTCAGGAACTGAAACTCTTACTCTCTCTCTCCCTCCCTTGTTGTAACTCTATTGCTCACAGACACACACAGACACACAAAGGGGTGCATCACTGAGGGTGCACATGTCGCTGGCCGCGCTTTCAGCGGTCTATCCATCAGACTTCAACACAATAGGCAGTCCCTGCATGGGACAGGTCTGTCTTCAATAGACTACCATGGAGAGGACAGGGCTCATGCAGGAATCTGATCCGCACTGACAAATCAACAGGCTCCAGCATGGCTCCTGTGCTTTTAATTATTGGAGGTGGTTTCTGCGCTTCCCTGCATTAGAAAGGTCAGTCCCTTACATCAACAACACCATCAACTTAACCCAGTGATACCGATAAATGGTGTAGGCCAGGGGTCTTCAACGTTTTCAGGCCAAGGACCCCTTAGTTGAGAGAGAAATGAAGCAGGGACCACCTTTTCATAGATTCCATATAGTTTCATTGTTTGACAGCACAATCATCATTGTATTTTGGATTCATGTCAATTTGTATTTTCAGATAACATATTTAACCACTTGAACCAGTGTCAATACATAACTTGACATTTCACTCTGTACTTAGTGTGCTCTTTTTCCCCCCTACACCAAACGTCTTTGCCAAAAATAGCAGATCTACAAGCTCACGTTATGAGCTACTTTGTGGAGCTTGTAGATCTGCTATTTTCGGCTAAAGGTCTCCGAATATTTACGCTAGGATTCAAGTGGAAAAATGTTTCTCTCACTCAAAGATTTGGAGGACCCCTGTAGTAACTCTGAGGACCCCCTAGGGGTCCCAGACCCCCTGTTGAAGACCCTTTGTTGTAGGCATTTCTCAGGTGCCACGCTGTGTAACTGAGCAGCCATCCAGATGAACTAAAATCGTTATATTTTTACAACATCAGATTATTTGTTACATATTTTTACATAATAGTTTACATGGAATGCCAGACTGTCTGATTCTCGATCTGGAGCCAGTCATACGTGTGATTGGAGAGCTGTCTAGTCGGCAGTCAGCTGGACAGTCTCTCTTCATCTTTAAACTATTCCACAGGCTGCCGTTCTAAAATACTTAGGGCTATAAAGCTCCTTTTCACATCTTCCCCCGGAAATCCCAACCCACTCGCATGTGGTTGGGAAATTAAATAACTTTGCACATGGGGACCGAGAGCATATTTCTAACTATATGTAAGCATATCATGCCTTTGGTCTGGGGCCTTCCTGGGGCTTAACCGTGCAGCTGGGTAAGTAGGTCTTTAAGACACTGTACGGTATGGTAATGCACAGTTTGTAGTCGACGGGAGGGCGCTATATAGTCAGCTTTGTGACAATAAAACTAAAGACTGCCACAGAACCGTGGCTGCATGTCAATACGCGAGCAGGTCTGCCAAAATATGCAGCAGTAGCTCAATCTGACCCCAAGATCTCTGGAGCAAGATCAAGGATTTCTCCCTCTCTCTTGTCCATGTGTGCATGCATACGTGTGTGCAGTGCATGCAACAGTTTGCCAACAACACTTGGAAGGTACGTGATGAGGCATTGCACAATTTGCACACATTAATTCGAGAATTCCTTTTTGGACCAGTTAAGCTTAAAGGGATATTACACTTTCAAAACTTTTTTTTCGTCTAATCAGGCTTGTATGAACACCCTGAACAGTTTTTAATTTGCTTCATTCAGTATTTAGATATTTGATGTAAATGTTACCACCTCCAACACGCCCAGGCGCTCTCCACATACACACCCATTGTAACTTCAAACTCCATTTTAACCATGATAGATTCATTAAAAACACCCATTATTTTTTCTGGTGACTCATAATACCCTCCTAATACGTGAGCAGACCGTGTTTTTTCAATAACCTTTTTCTTTTATTTTTAATAATTCTTTGGGAAAATGGAAAACATTAAATACAATAATATTTTATTGAAAATAAATGAAAAAAGTTATTGAAAAAACACGGTCTGCTCACGTATTAGGAGGGTATTATGAGTCACCAGAAAAAATAATGGGTGTTTTTAATGAATCTATCATGGTTAAAATGGAGTTTGAAGTTACAATGGGTGTGTATGTGGAGAGGGCCTGGGCGTGTTGGAGGTGGTAACATTTACATCAAATATCTAAATACTGAATGAAGCAAATAAAAAAATAAAAAAGTTTTGAAAGTGTAATATCCCTTTAATTTAGGCTATTAGTCTACTTTGTTGTAAGACAGTGACTGATTTATAACTGTTATTTTCGGTGAGTAAGCGTCATAACTCTCATAACTGAGAGAAAGAGAGAATGAAGAAGGCTACAATTTCAGACTGTCAGTTGAGTTAAAGATGCATAATGTTTCCCCATTGCATGCAGTAAAATCTACAACCAAATGAGCCAGGTCCAGTGGTGGAAAAAGTACTCAAATGATTTACTTAAGTAAAAGTATCAATACTGCAATATAGAAATACTCCGGACTTTTATTTGTAAAACATGTTTTACTTCAAAATGTATTCGAGCAAAAGTACAAAAGCATTGGCATCAAAATGTAGGCTGCTTAAAGTACCAATTAAGTACTCATTGTGCAGAAGGGCCCATGCATTTCAAGTTTTCAGATGTATAAAAAGGTTAATGTATGTTTTGTAGTAGCCCAATAATCAAGTATAAGTACAATATTTGCCTCTGAGATGTAGTGGAGTATATTAAAGTAAAAGTATTGGAAATTTGAAATTCTTAAAGGGGAAGACCACCCATTTTCAATATTGAACTGTGTCATTAATATACCTTAGAGGAGTTGTGTGGAAATAGAAAAAAAGTTCCCCCCCTTCATGTGTTGCCTAGAACTGGAGGATTGATTTTGGGGTTTGTATTGTAAAGTACAACTTGATGACATCACACATTGTACTTTACAATACAAAACCCCAAAATCAATCCTCCAGTTATAGGCAACACAGAGTCCTTAAGTAGCCTATGAATTTCTAGCCGACTAAGTTACTTTACACCACTGCATTTGTATAGGCCTACATTTTCACTGTCTGTCAATATCGAAGGATGCTGACAGAAGAAGATCGTCACTTCACTTACTCTCCGAGTCGCTAATACCGCTGTCACTGACGCTGGCGCTGCTCCTTCTCTTCATGGTCTTCAGGTGCTCGTCGTACCTGAAGTGACGTTTCTCCACCGGCGACGTGAAGTCCTCGATCACGGCGTCAAACTCACACAGCACGTCAGTCAGATCGGCCTCGTTGACGAATTTTGCTGCAGGTGCGATGGTGACAATGTTACGAGATTAAAGTACAGTTAAATACGGTAAAGTGTTATTAAATTGATACACTGATATAGACATATAGTTACTTTAGGCTAGTCAAAAATCACAGATATCCTAATAAAAAAAAATCTAAAAAATACATGACCTGTGAATGTAGAATAAATGGTGTAAATAAAAACATAAAAGAAAAACACATTTTAAAATTACATTTATACCTTGGGATTTCAGTTTTGGAGACTTCATGATTCCTCTCTCTTGGTGCTTTTTTATGATGGGATTATCCAAGTGTTGTTGTATTGAAATGTTAGTAATGTCCCAAAGTAAAGTCCCGGGCTGTTTTACTTTCATACCAAGCACTCCTGCCACTCCTGCAAAGTCTTCTAACAATCCCGCGCCCGAAGACTGGCTTTTTAATCTCCAGCAGAACTCTTTGGGGGCGGGGAGAGAGAGAGAGAGAGAGAGAGAGAGAGAGAGAGAGAGAGAGAGAAAGAGAGAGAGAGAGAGAGAGAGAGAGAGAGAGAGAGAGAGTCGTCACTTTGGCTTCTTCAACTCTTCCCGGTTGAAGTTACACTCCCTGGCGTCACTCTCATATAAGTATGTTTGTAAACAACTTCTGTGTCACTTGGCGGGCACTCAACTGTAATACAGCTGTATTTATAGCCACGAGCCTGCATGCATGTGCTTTTCACATTTTATCACGAGGCAGATTCTGACACAACGCGAGGCCAAATTGTAACTGATAGGCAGCCTGCAAAGGAAATCAAGCGCTATCAATTTATATTGACCGTTTCTCCTTCCTCTGAATCGGGCTGAATTGCATGTCAATGGTATTATTTTTTGACTGTACTTGTAGGCTATTGTTCTTCATTTTTGTCTCATAACATATTCAATCAATATGCAACTAGGCTATCTTTTTGGGTCTACTAGCCGATGATTAGTAGGCTAATTGTTCTCCATATGTCGGCCCACAAAATATTCAATTTGTATCTACAGTCAAATAAATAATAATAATTTAAATGATAATAATTATAATAATAACAACAATAAAATCTGACAAAAATGTAAATAGCCTACGTTGGATGACATTGACGAGCGTCGTCTTCTGCTAAAGTGGTTTTGGTGCGACACCTAGGGGTACAATTTAACAACTGCATCCTGTGCTTTTAGCATTTTAACTATACAAAAAGCAGCCTAGGCTACCGGTCAACTGTCAACAATTAAGGTTTAAGTCGACTCTGTAAGCTCCCCTTTCCGGAGAATTAAACGTTTTTTCTTGGATAGCGATAGCCTGGCTACATAACATGACTATTTGAAGTGTTTTCCCTCCAACTCCATTTAAAAGGACAGAACTACACTGTTGGTGCAACTTACCATGCTCCTGGGTCAGGAGGATCAAGAGTTGATGTCAGGAGTCCTGAGACTCCTGACATCACATCTAGCTTCTAGCTTGTATCCCTTCTCAGCTCTCTGTGTTTATTTGACATCACAATCACATTGGACAGACAAAACCAGATGCATTGCGTGTTCTAGTGCACTGGCTCTCAAACTGTGGTTGGGGACCCCACATGATTTTGTCCCAAGATGAAAGTGAAGTAACAATTTAAGAGCTTTCAAGACCCTTTTAATACCAAAAAAAGGAAAAGAAATAGACTGTTACTTCTTTGTGAGCTTGTAGATCTGCCATTTTCACAATCTGTGGAACCGAATCAAATTAAATGTAATGCCTCAACTCCTACAATTCTTAGAGCTTGTGAGGGTCTGGGGACCCGAGTTCAGATAAGATGATTGTGGGGGGTCACGGCCTGAAAAGGTCCTCCTGTCCAGTGTCCAAAGGTGAGGTGTACAACTCTGACCTAGGGTTTATCTCTCTGCAGAGTCTATTTAAGAAAGCAAAAAGCCTATAAAAAATAGACAGAAACCAACACCTGCTTGCTTTTTATCATCATTCCCCAACACCCTCTGGATCTCCCCTGACAGATCAGTAGCATGCAAGGCGCACTTGCAGGGATTTTCACACCTTCAGTGCCCAGTGTCAGGGGAGGCACTGCTAAATGCCCAAATTGTAAGGCAAATGGACAAATGGGGACGTGTGTTTGCAGCTGCACGTGTCTGTTGACTCTGGGGGCCCGAAGTGTTGGGTCATGGGACTGACCTGGGTGTTAAAGATGACACCTTTTACTTACGGCATGCAAGGGATCTCACGTTCACACACGCGCACATGCACACATGTAGTCAAAACTATGTGGCTTTGCTGTCAGTGCCCATAGCTTACACATAGATCAATGTGCAAGTAAACACCTTAATTACATTGGCTTAACTCAAACTAGTCCGGATACATACAGTATGTGCTCCAAATGATGTGCAGCTTGGGGTGTATATGAGGGATTGAATGTAGGAGTCTCAGAAGTAGTGTTGGAAATCTCAGACGTATCAGTGATGTCAGTCATCTCCAAATGTGGGCATTGTTTCAGCATGCGGCTGTTACCATTGCGGTGACGCATGCGCATTGCGCAGTACAGGCGGCGGTATCAGTGATGTCAGTTATCTCCAAATGTGGGCACTGTTTAGTATCAGTGATGTCAGCATGCGTATATATCAGACAGATGGTGCGACCTCGCTTTTCGCCCTTAGGCGCCCTTAATGGTTAGTAGGATAACTAAACCAATGACGTCACGCGTCATCAATGTGCAAGTAAACATTACATCGGCTTAGCTCAATAACTAAACTAGTGACGTCACGCTACACCACGGGATCGTATAAGACAAGGCCAGTTAGTTCAGTTCAGTTATTGAGCCTGTGCTGAGCTAATTACTCTTTAGGATGGATTTGATGTGCTATGACTATGACGATGAAATGGAGGAATGCAGCGACGATGACACCCTGGAGCTAGACGAGGTGGAGTTAGTGGATCCCGTTGGAATCGGCCATAGCCAAGAACAGGAGGAGGACTACCGGTTCGAAGTGTTGACCGGTGAACAGGTCCACCAGCATATGGTGGAGTCTATCAGGGAGGTCAACGAGGTCTTCCAGAACCCTGCAACAATTACACGCATTCTCCTTAGTCACTTCAAGTGGGATAAAGAGAAGCTAATGCAGAGGTTCTTTGATGGAGACCCGGACAAGCTGTACTCTGAGTGTCATGTTATCAACCCCGGTAATAAGTCACAGACCAGTTGCCCGACCAACACAAGATCATCTGAAAAGAACAGTCCATGTCTTATCTGCTATCAAACCTACCCCAACTCCTACTTCACAGGCCTGGAATGTGGACACAAGTTCTGCATGCAGTGCTGGGGAGATTACCTGACTGGCAAAATCATGGAAGAAGGAATGGGACAGAGCATTTCTTGTCCCGCTCATAGGTGTGACATTCTGGTTGGTGACGATACAGTCGTGCGCCTCATAAAAGATTCAAATGTGAAGTTGAAGTACCAGCATATAATCACAAATAGTTTTGTGGAGTGTAATCGACTATTAAAATGGTGTCCTGCACCTGACTGCCATCAGGTCATCAAAGTTGAATACCCAGATGACAAGGCTGTGAAGTGCAAGTGTGGCAAGAAGTTCTGCTTCAGCTGTGGAGAAGACTTGCATGATCCTGTCAAGTGCAAGATGCTGAAGAAATGGATCAAGAAATGTAACGATGACAGTGAAACCTCGAACTGGATTTCAGCAAACACCAAGGAGTGTCCGAAATGCAACGTCATCATCGAGAAAAATGGTGGCTGCAATCACATGGTTTGTCATAAGCAGGGCTGCGGCTATCAGTTCTGTTGGATCTGCATGGGTCCGTGGCAACGCCATTATAACTGCAATTCTTACAAAGAAGAGGACGTCCAGGCAGAAAGAGATGCACAAAAGCGCTCCATGGAAGCCTTGAAGAGGTACTTATTTTATTATGACCGCTACATGAACCACAAGCAGAGCCTGCGCTTTGAGGAGAAGCTTTATGCCGAGGTCGAGCAGAAGATGCAGGAGATGCAGCAGCACAACATTCCCTGGATTGAGGTGCAGTTCTTGAAGACTGCTGTGCAGGTGTTGGGCCAGTGCCGCCACACACTAATGTTAACATATGCGTTTGCCTTCTACCTCAAGAAGAACAACCAGTCCATTATATTCGAGAACAACCAGGCAGATATGGAAAATGCCACTGAGGTGCTTTCCGGCTACCTAGAGCGGGACATCTCCCAGGACTCCCTGCAGGACATCAGACAGAAGGTACAAGATAAGTTCAGATATTGTTTGAGCAGGAAAAGTATGCTACTACAGCATGTGCACGAAGGCTATGACAATTACCTGTGGGAATACAGAGACGATTGAGGTCTCGTCTCCCCATGCTTACAACATGAGAGGCATCTCATGTACATGCACACACCCCCTAGCACTAGCGCTGTCTCTATCAAGTGAATTGAATTCAATGGGGTTTAATTGGCGTTGGAAACATGTTTACATTGTCAAAGCAGGTATGAAAAGAAGAAAGAGAAATGTCATGGTGTATCATAGCAAAATGAAAATGGTATTAAATACAAACAGAAAATGTGTGCTTTTGTTATAAAAACAAAACTGAGTCTAATAATGACATGGCTCCTAACTGGATCTTGGACGTCTTGAAGTCTATGACATTAGTCATCTATGATGTATCATGATGTATGCCTCCATATGGTTTAGCCCATTATTATCATGATGATTATTGTGATTGTAAAATCATGGTCACATTTTTCAAAAGAAAAATGCTCCAATGTGGATCTCGGACTTCATGTGACGAGCCTGTGGCATCAGTCATCTATGACATGACATATTGCATTTATTCTTTATAAAATTAAAGCCTTTTGCAGAGCCACACCATACATATGCACAGAAGTACTTCCTTGGCTTACTGCCAGCGTGCACAAGCAATGTGATACCCCCCCCCCCCACACACACACACACACACACACACACACACACACACACACACACACACACACACACACACACACACACACACACACACACACACACACACACACACACACACACACACACACACACACACACACACACTGTCACAGACACCTTGCCTCCTATAGAGCTATGCTGTCATAAATAAAAACATATAAATAAAACAAACAAATAAATACAATTAAAACTATTTATATATTTAAATGCAAAATATGCCAATTGGCAGCAATCACAAGAAGTCAGGTGATTGATGGCCAGACAGACACACCAACAGTTTACTAGGTGGTTGCCTCTTATGTGCCACACTGCAATACAAATAGAAACAATGTTTTATTTTATTTATTTTTTTCACAAAAGGTATTGGCTGTGGAAGAAACCTACGCTTTCTCACTGGCTGCTAACTCGTATCCCACCTGTTGGCAGTGGCACATGGTCAAAGTTAGGCTACTGTACCATTCATGTCTGATGCTTGATGCAATATGGTTACTGGCAGCTTGCCCAAGACATTTGTTGTAAATTGTGGACAAATTGGACTGGAATGTAAATAAATGACAGCATATGACAATTCTGCCAATTCAGTCTGTTCAAAAAGACTATCGCACTGATCAGAGCAATGGTCACTGAGCTATGGCCATTAGGAAGTATTAGACACTGCTGTAGTGCCCCACATGTGTGCAATTTTGTTTTTTTGGTGTGACTTCTCATGCCAGACCCTGAAAGGTGTTTGTGCCAAGTTTGGTGCAGATGTTTGGTGTGGCCCCTGGTGTTGCTATTCCCATGGCAGACCACTGAACAGTGTCAAGTTTGGACCTAGTAACTGCAACAACTACAATGAAGATGATGCCACGGCTGCCAGAGATGCACAAGTGTGCTCCAGGGAAGCCTTGCAGAGGTACATGTGCTATTACAACCGCTACATGAACCAGATGCACAGCTTGAAGCTCTGCGCTCAGGTCAAGCAGAAGATGGAGTAGAAGCGGCAGCAGCACAACATTGGATCGAGATGGTTCCTGAAGAATGCTGTGGATGTGCGTGTAGATGTCAGATCTGGAAAACACTAAGGTGTTGTCTGCCTACCTAGAGCGGGACATCAAGCAGAAAGTACAAGATAAATACTGTGCTGCTACAGCATGTGCACCAAGGCTATGAGAAGGACCTGCGGGAATACAGAGGAGATTGTAGACAACGCCCCCATGCAACAGACTCTTGAGTATCATGACAAAAAAGAGCACTGATGCAAGTGAGTGGCACAGACCTCTGCCGTGTTTTGTCCCTGGTTTTGTTGAACCTCAAAGTAATACTACTTACTGTATATAGCCTATATGTATACTGTAATTACAGTAATAAAAAAAGAGCGTAGTGTGCCAAAGTATTAGAAACAGAGTGAACCCTGATGAGAAAGCAATAGATCCATGTAAAACAGAATACACCTCTTGGTGTATTCTGTTTTAGACCCACATGACGTCACAGGATAGGGACAAATAACATAGGTATTTGATACCAAGGGAAAACACTTGGAAAAACACATCACAGATATACACATAAAGTCACATATTGGAGCAGTTAGCACCGCTCAAAAACATAAAAAGTTAAAATATGGATATAAGAGGTGTAGGCCTAGAACATACAGTTCAGTCAGTAGCACTCTCGTAAAGTGTTACTGACTGAACTGTAAATGGTTCAGCTCTTCTCTAATTTTGGCAAAGCAGCATGCTAAGTAGAATCAGGGTACGCTATGAAAACCCTCCCATGGCTTCTGAAGAGAAGTTCAGAACGAGAAAGAAGCCTGTCTCGACCGTCAATCAGTGTTGATGTTGTTCTGTAGGATATGTTGTCATGACATGACATACTTTACTTTACTTTACTTTACTTTATTATGGATCCCCATTAGCACTTGCCTAAGCATGGCTATTCTTCCTGGGGTCCGTCACACATCCAGTACATACATCATGTACAACACCTTACAGAATACAATACAACAGATAAGACAGACAGACAGACAATAGTTCACTTACAAAAGTTTAGAAGTCCACTTTTGAAAATCAATTCACAATATTGTACATTTCAAGATAAATGGTTACCTATAAGGGTTTTTTTTTCTTTTTTTTTTTTTTTTTTTTTTCCTTTTCCCCTTAACCCATTTAGACCTAACCTATAGAATAGGGCTAAATCAGAAACTAGCCTACAAAACAAATATGTTGCTACATACTGTACATGTACTGTAAGCCCCTCCCAAACAGCAAAATGTGTTCCCAGCCTGAATGGGCCAAATAATCATATCATCACATAGATCAGATGAGGAAAATGCAAGTTGCCCAGAAAAGAGCTTAAACAGAACAGACAATGCAGAAGTAGATCATCATACATTCTCATGAAAAATTGATATATACTGTTTTACCATCCTTTTAAACCCCTCTTTAGTATTCGCTTCAATAATATAAACTGGCAGTAAATTCCAACTTACAATAGATCTATACATAACAGTTTTCTGTATAACAGAGCTTTTCACTGTAGGTAAATTAAACCTACCTTCTATTGCATGTCTTGTTTGATACTCATGATTAGCACAATGTTTTAATAAGCTTTTATATAATATTTTTGGTGACTGTGTACATTTTATGCTTCTAATGAAGTTCAATAGGAAATAAGTTGACCTTTGACTAACAGTCAACCATCTCAGCCTGTCATGCATGTCTTGTACATTAGTTCTGTATGAGCAATTTAAAGCACAACGTGCCGCTCTATTTTGAACAACCTGCAATTTCCCCATATCCTTCATTGAGGCACTTGACCAAATAACAAAACAATAGTCCAACTGGGAGAGAACTAAAGCATTTAAGACTTGTCTAATAACATCTGTTGGCAAACCACTAGAAATTCTTCTCGTCACTGAGACAGCCCTTCCCATTTTACTCACAACATTATCCACTTGATGGGACCATGATAAGGTATGATCGAAAGTAATACCTAGCAATTTAGTCTCCTTTACCTGGTCAATGGGTACATTGTTTATACTTAAATTCAATTTCGGTTCAGCTTTCATCATGTGTTTTGATCCCAATAATATAGATTTTGTCTTTCCGACATTAAGTACAAGTTTATTATTCTTTACCCATTCTATTACTGACTTTAATTCATTTTCCAGAATATAATTAATTTCATCCGACGTAGATCCTGCTGCATATATGGTCGAGTCATCTGCATACATTGAGATTTGAGCTTTATGTAAAACTAAAGGAAGATCATTTATAAAAATCGAGAATAATAATGGTCCTAAACAGCTTCCCTGAGGAACACCACAGTTAACATGACTGACCTTAGACAGACTGCCATTAAAGAAAACGGTCTGCTTTCTATTACTTAAATAACTTCCCATCCAGTTTAACGCACTAGCAGTGAAACCGTATTGTTTAAGCTTCTCTAATAACAGGACATGGTCTATCAAATCAAAAGCTGCACTGAAATCTAGTAAAACAGCCCCCACAAATCTTCCATTATCAATCTGACATTGCCAATCGTCTGTCATCTGTGTCAAGGCAGTACATGTAGAATGACAAGGCCTATAAGCATGCTGATAATCAGTATTTAAACCATTCTCATCAAAATAAAGTTGGATTTGTTGAAAAATTATTCTCTCCATTACCTTCCCTAAAGCAGGTAACAAGCTTATAGGTCGACTGTTAGTACCAGAAAACGGCGCTGCTGTATTTTTAGTAAGTGGTATGATTTTAGCTATCTTCCAAGCCTGTGGACAGATACATTCCTCTATACTCAAGTTAACAATATGACAAACAGGGACAGAAATTAAATTGGAAACCATACTAAGAAATTTAACATCTAAATTATCAACCCCTGGTGGTCGGTCTTTGCATTTATTAAGCAGGCACTCGACTTCATTAACTGTTACCTTTTCTAGGTTAAATGTACATATCTTATCATCCATAGAGTCTTTAATTAATGTAATTGATGGATTTATACTTATATGTTGCATATTACTTCTTAAATTATTTATCTTCGAATAAAAATAATCATTAAAATAATTAGCTATTTCAACTGGCTTTGTCAAAAATGTACCATCCACTTCAAGATAAGATGGGCAGGATTTAGGCTTTCTGCCCATCATATCATTTACTACATTCCACATTTTCTTTTTATCATTATTCACATTTTTTATTTTGTTCTCATAAAACAATTGCTTTTTCCTTTTGTTTTGAGCTGTTACATAGTTTCTTAACTTCTTATAGATTTGCCAATCAGACTCAAGACTTGATATAATCGCTGCGTGTTTTGCTTCATCTCTTAAACGCATGGATTCTCTTAATTCAGTGTCCAACCAGGGTGATTTCAGGTTCCTTACAGTGAATTTTCTCATAGGAGCATGTTTTTCAATTACTTGCAAAAATAACATGTTAAAGACTTCAAGTGCACCATCTGGATTTTTCATGTCTAATACTTGCCTCCAGCAAATCTTTTTAACATCGTCTCTAAATATATCTTCATTAAATGTTTTCATTGATCTACTGTAAACTATTTTTGGACCAGATTTAGGAACCTTTGCTTTTCTTACCGTTACTACTAAATTGTGATCAGAACACCCCACTGGTACAGATAATGCTTTAGAACATAAATAACTACTATTTGTAAATATATGATCAATGCATGTTTCACTTTTTCTACCATCTATCCTTTCGCCAACTCTTGTTGGTCTCTCAACCATCTGAGTTAGATTACATGCTCTAGCAGTTAAGTGAAGTTTTTCTTTAAGTGGGCAGTTAGACGAACTCCAGTCGATATTTGTGTCACCCAAAAAATATATTTCATGCCCAAGATCGCACACTTCATCTAGCATTAGACACATTCGATTAAGATAATCCACATTTGCACTTGGTGGTCTATAGACACAACCTATAAGCAGGGGTTTTACATGTGGTAAATGAACTTGCAACCAGATCACTTCAATATCTGCAGCCATCAAATCATATCTTACCTTTACTGGAATATGATTCTCTACATATACTGCAACCCCACCTCCAAATCTATTCCTATCCCTTCTAAAAATGTTGTACCCATTAATACCCAGCATCTCATCATTAAAATCCTCATCCAGGTGAGTTTCTGATACTGCTAATAAATGAATCCCCAGGGATAAGAATTCTGATATTTCCGTGATTTTATTTCTAAGGCTGCAGATATTTATGTGAGCTAATTTAAACCCTTTTCTTGGTAAATTTATTGAAATCATTTATAAACGAAAATGTTTCTTTTCAGGATACCTCCACCCTTTAGTTTGTGAACCATTAAACACATAACACACACATTCATAACCCACCACACACATAATTTTCCATACATAATGTTCAACATGGCTCATTAAATTAGTTTTCCAAAATAAATAAAAAAATAAAGAAAAAGAAAAACGTGCTCCTCAACCTTGCATATATTTAATTTTGATTTCCCCAGTATGAACCACTAGCACGTGTCAGTATTTTACATCATTGCCCTATTCACGATATTCCTGGCACCGCCCCAGGCTTCCTGTTCATATCCTGAAAGAAAATAAAAAACATCATTTGGTTTCCTGTGTCCTTGCATTAAAGTGTCAGTAGAGGCGCTCTGGGCTCTTGGCTCTGAATGAACCGGTGTTGCCATGTCTGCTTATAATAAGCAATTGGTGTCGTTGTTTATTGGGCTTACTTTCTAATATTTTTTAAACCAGTGGTTCCCAAATCTTTTCATATCAAGGACCCCAGATTAACAGATTTGTCCACAGCCGCAGACCCCATCTGAAAATATGTGGTGCCAGGGACCGCCACACAGATTTGTGTTGTTAAAATGTTTCAAAAATATTCAAATTATTTTCGTTTTTTCTTTCCTCTATATTTTTTAAATAGCAAATATACAAGCTCACAATGTGTCACAATGTGACACATTGTGAGCTTGCTGATCTGCTATTTTCAAATGTAAATGTAAAGTAGTAAAACTGAACCTAGTTAATTCTATTGGGCTTATTATTCATAGACCTGGCCGCTTGTCTCTGGCAATATCTGGCAACAGACAATTCCCTGTCACTTCCTTGGGATCTCTTGTTCTTCGACTTGGGAGGAAGTGAAAAGATGTTTAAAAATGCTCCAGCGCCCTCTGTAAAAGGAAAATGGCAGCCTCCATAGAATGGCCAGGAATATCGTGAATAGACAGAAAAAGAAAGAAAAAAAGACCTGTACCCATAGCTACATTTTTAGTTGCCCCCCTTCCCCTCCTCCTCCTCCTCCCCCTCCTCTCCCCATTCCTAAATTCATATAGCAGACTACTAGATAAGATAAGAAAACGAAATAAACTATATATACAAGTAAATCAAACCAAATAATCATAATAGCTACATTTTAGTTGCCCCCCTTCCCCTCCCCCTCCCCATTCCTCACTTCATATAGCAGACCACTAAAAAAGAAAAGAAAAACGAAATAACCTACATAAAAATAAATCAAACAAATAGTAATAGCTACATTTTTAGTTTCCCCCCTTCCCCTCCTCCTCCCCCTCCCCTCTTCCCATTCCTCAATTCATATAGCAGATAGATTATACTAGTAAAGACAAAAATAACCTATACATAAAAATAAATCAATACAAATAATAATATAAAATAGTCCTACTTGTTAACGTAATCATTCCCTCCCTTCAGTCCACGAATACATTATATTCTTACTTGCGTGTGTCTCTCCAGGCCACCGTATCAGCTGACTGCTGTCCACGACCGGTCAGCTGCAACGTGGATGCAAACCCCCCCCCCCCCACCCCCACGTCCCGGTGTTGTTTGTTCGGTCCACTTTTTGTTGTTGTCCGCGGGAACCGAGAGGAAAAGTAAAAAGAGCGAGAGAAACAAGGAATAGAGAGAGAGGGCGAGATAGGGAAGGAGAAAGGAGAAAAAAAAAAAGAAGAAAAAAAGGAGACTTCAAAACAAAAACAAAAAACGATACAGATCTGTTGCATTGTTTATGCCTCCTCTTCACCAGCAACGAGGACAGCTGGACTCACTCTGGCAATGCCCCCATAGAACTCCTCAGCTTCTTGTGGTGTTGAGAAGAGATGCATTTTACCGTCATGTAGTATTCTCAGCTTACATGGATGATGCTGGAATCCACGGAAGGCTCCCATATCAACAAACAGCTGGGTGATTGGGTTGAATTCCCGTCGTATGCGAACCATCTCCGCCGGGAGATCTTGCTTCAGTGATAAGCTGCCCCCGTCGTGTTTGATCTCCATCTTCTTTGCTGCATGGAATACCATCTCCTTCTCCTGGAATTTTAGGAACCGTATTAGGACTGGTCGGTTCTGGTTGGACTTCCCCGGTGTCCCCGTACGGTGGACGCGCTCCAGGGTAAGCGACTCATCCGAGTCCATACCTATCCACCGCGGCAGCATTACATGGACAAAATTAAAAAGCGACTGTCCTCCTTCTGCCCGTGGGCCCAAACCCAGGAGGCGGAGGTTCTTTCTTCTGCCCTGGTTCTCTTGGATCACTGCCCTGGATTCAAGGTGAGCGATTCTTTTGATAGCCTCGCTCAATGCTGCTTCTGTTTGATGTAATGTTTCTTCTGTCGTCAATATACGTCCCTCCGCCTCTTCAATGCGGTTTGTGTTAGATGTAACCTCTCGCTGTACGCTGGTCATTTTTTCCTCCACTGTTGCCAATGTACTCGTCATGGTCGTCAAGCGAGTCTCTATATTGTCCAACTTAGCTCCAAAGTCAGTTCGGAGATCTTTAATCTCCTTTCCAACATCAGCTCGGAGACTTTTAATCTCCTTTAGGACTTCAGCCATTCCAGTCATGTTGGCGTCTGCTGGAGCTGGTTTGTTTGTTGGTGGCGTCGAGGTGTTATCGGTCCTTCCTTTCCCTGACCGTAAATAAATGTCACACTCTTTCGCAGGTATGGAAGACGTTTTTTTCCTTGACATATCCCGAGGCTTCGGTCGGCAAAATGATGTATCTTAAAGTTCATACATTTAAAAAGTATGCATGGTTGTTCAGAGCCGCTCTGTTAAGCAGCCATCTTGTTTCACGTCAGCACCTCAGTCAGTGTCATGAACATGACATGAAGTCTCACTTTTTTTTATCGATTTTGGGATTCTCAATCTCAATACTACCCAAAAAGACAGAAATCTGACTTTCTGAATGATGAGAACTCAAACCTGATTAGTAGGAAGTACTCACCATGCCCACTCACTCCCAGCGCATGGGCATGCATGCTAATTGCCCAGCTTTGGTAATCCCCATGTCCATGCATTGGGAGCATGACACACATGGTGATTACCATATTTGGGCATAGCTGGTGACTTCACGCTACACAACATAGATGATCTTTATAAGCACACCAATGATGGGCTTCATAACGGGTGAGCAAAAAGGCCGGTGCTAGTAGTGAGTTTATAATCACCACTAAGAATGGGCTCTGAGAAGAGTTATGACTATGAATTAGAAGAAGAGATAGAATGCAGTAACGACAGCGACAGCGAGGAGGAACATGAGGACGATACCCTGCAGCTTGGAGAGGTGGAGTTGGTGGATCCCGTTGTGGATCTCGGTGGAAGTGGCCATGGCCCGGGACAGGAGAAGTACCCCTTTGAAGTGTTGACCGGCGAACTGATCCACCATCATATGGTTGAGTGTATCCAGGAGGTTAATGAGGTCTTCCAGAACCCTGTGACAATTACACGCATTCTCCTTAGTCACTTCAACTGGGATAAAGAGAGGCTGATGCAAAGGTACTTTGATGGAGACCTGGACAATCTGTTCTCCGAGTGTCATGTTATTAACCCCAGTAAGAAACCCCGGAACTCTGCACCTATCAACACAAGATCATCATCTGCAAAGGACATGCCATGTTATATCTGCTACCAAACCTTCCCCAGCTCTTACTTCACAGGCCTGGAATGTGGACACAAGTTCTGCATGCAGTGCTGGGGAGAGTACCTGACCACCAAAATCATGGAAGAAGGAATGGGACAGAGCATTTCTTGTCCAGCTCATAATTGTGACATTTTGGTAGATGACAACACAGTAGTGCGCCTCATATCAGATTCAAACGTGAAGTTGAAGTACCAGCATATAATCACAAATAGTTTTGTAGAGTGTAATCGACATTTAAAATGGTGTCCTGCACCTGACTGCCATCATGTCATCAAAGTCGAGTATCCAGACGCCAAGGCTGTGAGGTGCAAGTGTGGCCGTCAGTTCTGCTTCAGTTGTGGAGAAAACTGGCATGATCCTGTCAAGTGCAAGTTGCTGAGGCAATGGATCAAGAAATGTGACGATGACAGTGAAACCTCTAACTGGATTGCAGCAAATACCAAAGAGTGTCCTAAATGCCACGTCACCATCGAGAAAGATGGCGGCTGCAATCACATGGTTTGTCGGAACCTGAACTGCAAAACTGACTTCTGTTGGGTCTGCCTAGGTCCATGGGAAGTCCATGGCAATTCTTATTACAAATGCAATTCTTATGATGAAGATGAGGCCAAGGCAGCCAGAGATGCACAAGAGCGCTCCAGGGCAACCTTGCAGAGGTATTTGTTCTATTACAACCGCTACATGAACCACATGCAGAGCCTGCGCTTTGAGGAGAAGCTCTATGCTCAGGTCGCGCAGAAGATGGAGGAGATGGAGCAGCAAAACATGTCCTGGATCGAGGTGCAATTCCTGAGGAAGGCCGTTGATGTGCTGGGCCAGTGCCGCTCCACACTCATGTTCACCTATGCATTTGCCTTCTACCTCAAGAAGAACAACCAGTCCATTATATTTGAGGAAAACCAGGCAGATCTGGAAAACAAGACAGAGGTGCTGTCTGGCTACCTAGAGCGGGACATCTCTAAGGACTCCCTGCAGGAAATCAGGCAGCAAGTACAAGATAAGTTTAGATACTGCGAGCACAGGCATAGTTTGCTGCTACAGCATGTGCACGAAGGCTATGAGAAGGACCTGTGGGAGTACAGAGAAGAATGAGTATCTTGACAAAACATAGAAGAGCGCTGATGCTATTTAACAGGGTGGCACGGACTTCAGCAGCGTCTCCCTCTGCAAACCAGCCACTTTTTTGCGTATTTTTTCTCCCTGGTTTTGTTTAATGAAATATTCGAAGTAATTACAATAATAGAGTAAATGTATTAAGTATTGTTACAGTAGCAACAGCATGATGTCTGAGGAAGTAATCTCCATCTAAAACATGATATAGCCTCTTGACTTTTCCCCCTTTGTTTCCTATCTTTTGTTGCGTTTTTTTTATTCTTTTTTTTTAACATGTTCCTGCAGTACTAAGACATCATGAATATGATGGCAGCCATCTCCTTATTTTGGGCTAAGCCGCAGACAAACTGATATGTATCGGACTTCCACTAGGCCAAAGAAGACACTGAATATTTCCCCAGTCAACGATTTAATATTTTCAGATTTTTGTGAATGCATTACCTCACGGCACGCCCCTGTTCCTTGAGAATACAGAGCATTGTCACATGGTCACTGAGAGTTGAAAATGTTCACCTTGGGTTGCTCATCACTTGCATTTTTATCCAGCTGTCTAATCACATAGATCACAAAACATCACCTGTCAATGAAATATGGGTGGAAATGCTGTTTATCTATTTTCAAGTAAATAAAAGCAGTGAACTAGACTCTGTCGTGGTGCCATATTGCGCCTTGTGCACTCGTGGCCATATAGCCTACTTGTGCAGCAGCAGAGCGACCAAGTACTGCGATCGGTGCTGTTCGGTACAGTATGTGGGTGGGCAAGTTGGCACCTCTGTCGAGGAGCCAAGTTGCGCCTTGTTATTTACTATGAATCGGCGGATCCTGTCTGTACGCCATGCAGTGAGTCAGTCAGTGGGTAGGTATTAGGTAATGCCTCAATGTCTAAAGCTGACCTGTTGTGACATCACATTGTTGACTCAATGAGACAGCCTGTTCTGGCATAGATCACCATATATGGAGCTGACCTCTATATCTGATTCCCAGATGATGCCCTGTTAGGCCAACCACAATAAAATAATCCCTTTTATGCCCATCAATATTAAGCCCATATCTGGGAATGCCCATATATGGACATATTGTGGTTGACGTGACACGAGTCACACTTGCAAATGAATTCAGCTGTTGTCCCTTTTATGCCCATATATGGAGATCCCTTTCCGGAAGTCATCAATATTAAACATATATGGACACTCCATATATGTCACGCATCCCGGCATGTGCCAGCGGGTGGCCCTGCGCCATAGCCTGGGCCTCATCGGCCTGGCATGCCTGGCCCCCGTGCTGGGTGTCACCACCTGGACCTTCCCTTTGATCTCCCTGCCCTTCAACATGTACATCAGCTTCCTGGCCTGCCGCTTCTACAGGAGGGGTGATCGCAGCAGCGCACACAAGCTCTTCCTCTGCAGTGTCTGGCGCATACCCATGCTGCTGCTGCTGCTCGCGCTCACGTGCAATCCGTCTGTCTTTCAATGTTATATGAGATACTTAAAAGTGTGGTTCCAGTGGAAATAAGCCTCGGCTTTCTAGGATCTCCTTTTAGTTGACCTTGTACCATGCAGTGATTTGAACTGTCATGAAACTGTACTTTTTTCTATTGCAAACTTCTAATAAATTCTTCAATCAATCAATCAATCAATCAATCAATCAAGAAACCCCATAGAGTTCACCGTCTCTGCTTACGGAGCCACCAAGCTAACCGGTTGCACGTCTCTGAGTGGCGAATTTTTGCTCCCATGTCGCCATGTTGACATTTGCGTCCGATCATTTACTATTCTTTGCCTATCACATGCCTCACAGGCTCAAACATCAGAGACAGACGTGCATGATGAGAAGTGAAGCTAGCACTTCCCAAGGCTAGTGCAATTATTAGCCTTGGGAAGGCTATAGTGAAATTGGTTTATCCAAGGCTAATCAGTGCAGTACTAGTGAAAATTCTCACAAGGTCTGGACGAAAAATCTCCTTGTATGGGCCGTTCTGTCTGTGACGTCAGTTATCTCCATACTTGGAGTTCCGTGCTCATACAGATATAGGGACCTACACACAAAGCCAGACGTAGGAGCGGTTAGTAAGCCCAGTATAGTTGCTACATGCAGGCCGCTGTGGTATATGGTCCACATGAAAGAACCTGCCGGAGACTTACATCCCCTGGGATTGGCCATGCAGGGAGGGAGATTAGTATTTTCGGTTTAACACGTACTGTACCACGTTGTGGTGGCTCTGTTTGATGATCTGATTATCTACTTTAGTGTTTTTGGATGCACTTTAATTTAGTGGGGAGAAGTATGTCATATTGTGATTATTAGCATAGTGTAGTGTAGTGACTGACACCTGTGGGCAAGAACACTCCTTAGGCAGCAGAGCACCTCTAACCCACGTTGCACCCAGAAATTCTCCCTCTACTTATTGTTGTAATTTTACAGTTGTAGCAATACTCCATAAAGATATAACCGAATTCAACTCACTGTGTCCGACCGTTTATCTTACCACTGCTTTGCATAAGCCTTCATTTACTCTAGTGCAGTGGTTCTCAAACTATGGTACGTGTACCACTGGTGGTACATGGGCACCTCTCTGGTGGTACTCAGAGGAGTTTCCCAAAAATAAGAAAAAATATATACGTGGAGTGAAATATTTATATTATACTACTGACCAAGCAATTGATTGAAATAGGCTCTCCAGCTGTGCTGAAATGAGCATGACAGCACACCTAGCCATTAATAGAGGATTTGAGAACGGATTAATCACATTAGAAATATCATCAGTTTGCATGGGAAGTTCACAGATAGATAAATCTGTCTGATGACCTGGTCATCAAATTATTGGCTTAGAAATGCAACAAAAACTAAACAATCTCCATGAATTCAAGGAATAACTTGGCCACCTGCGCTAACTGTGCATATATGGGGTGGGTCTACGCACCTGTATTTTAACATACCGGTATATGGTGGTACTTGGAGAGACATATTTTCTGAGGTGGTACTTGGCGTAAAAGGTTTGAGAACCACTGCTCTAGTGTCAGGGGACATGTCCAACTTAAAACTGTCACAAAGAAACTGTCACTCAAGCTTTGATAGGATTTAAACATTCAAAATCAGTGCAGATAACATAAAGAAGTTTGGAGGTAAAGGGCAGCAGCAGTATTATTCAAGTGAATCTCAGAGAACTTTACCTGTCCATTGATGGACATATCTCAACAGACCCTCTGGTCCCCCTTTTAATGTGATTCCTCTGTTGTTGGCTGGCACGGAGACCCTCTGGTCCCCCTTTTAATGTGATTCCTCTGTTGTTGGCTGGCACGGAGACCCTCTGGTCCCCCTTTTCTGAGCTGTGCAACTTTGACCCAAAAAAATGCACAGACCTGGCTGGTTGTTTAAGTTGGCCAAAATGTGACCATATGTTCCCAAATATGGAGATGACACATCTGCCATAGATGATGTTTGATGTCATAGACCACATGAGATTGACAGATTACGTCCATATATGGGCATTCCCAGATATGGGCTTAATATTGATGACATCAGTGTTCTCCATATATGGGCATAAAAGGGACAAGTAGGATTCATGTTGTAATGAAGGCCCTCACTCACCTTCCTGTCATGTGTGTATCTACTGTAGGTCTGGCCTCATAACCTTTGATCATTATTACATAACATACCTTTTCAGCCCTACATACATTTTGGCCATTTTAAAATAGCCGACCTACAAGTTCACAATGCGTCACGATGCGAGTCGATGCATTGTTTACTCGATGATCGGCTTGTGAGCTTGTAGATCGGCTACTTAAAAAACATACATTTTATACATTTTTTTAAACTTGTGAAACTGGATAATATACTTTCTACTTTTGTCACTTTTCGTAACCTTTCCCTCCCACTTGGAACCTTGGCATATACTGATGACATAAGGGATCTCCATATATGGGCACGAAAGAGACAAGGACTGACATATACAGAGATCTCCATATATGGGTATATCAGTGAGATTGGCGGTGCGACATAGGTGCGAGGGCCAGGTAGCGGACTGTAACTCTCAATGGCTCTGGACTTATCAATGGCATACACCTCCAAAATGGGTGGGGCTTCAGCTCCACCCAATCCCCATTGACTCACTATGCTCAAGGTTGCTGCTGATTGGCCCAGTGGTTGATGAGATGTTGTCAGTCATGGTTGCCAGCTCCCACCTGACGTCATGTGGGAGTTCAGAGCACTCCAGACCGTACTGAAGAACTGCTAGCTTACACAACGACTTGAGACTAGGACTCAGATCTAAGATAAGCAGCTCTTCACATGCCCTGCCGTCATCTGCCCCTCCAAAGAGGACCAGAGCATCTCCCACCACGCAGCTGCCCATACCGTATCTCCCAGACGGCTGTTTCCCCTTGGGCTCAACCTTCCTCCAAGAGAAGGTCTCTGGACTGAACTTCCACAGATCATCCAAGTAATGGAAACTGATTCCTTGGCCGGCAAATATGTACAGCTCTCCATGGTGGGTGAAGGCTGCGTAATGGAGTCGTTCTTCTGGATGATGCTGTTCTAAAGATCTGCTGCTCTGCCAGCTGTTGGTCTCTGTGTCAAACACTCTGATGTTGAAGAATTGAAAGATACCTCTGAATTCCCGGATCGGACATCCCTCCAACACAAAAATCTTTGTACCGATGGCGGTGGCAGAGTGATACTGTGAAACGGGCTGTGCAGGGACTCCGGTGTTGATTAAAGACCATACCATGGTGACGGTGTCCAACTTGTACATGCCAGCGCATAGAATGTCATGATATTCACTCTCCTCAGACCAGTTTCCATCAAACCACAAGGTTCCATAGACATACATAACCTTGCCCACCACACAGGCTGAATGGGACCGTGCCACATGTGGGACGGTCCCATAAACCTCAGGCCTGGACCATCTGTGGGTGTCCACGTTGAATCCATAAAGTTCATCCCATGGCTCCTGCTTGCTTTTGAACACCACCCCCCCCCAGACGTAGACGATATCTTCTATGAGCACAGCTGTGTGAAGCTTGCGCGCCGCGGGAACCTCAGGGGGTCGCTGTCCTGTTTCAGTCGTCACCGCGGGCAGCCTGATCCAGCGCAAAGCTACCATGTTGAAGATGTGAACGTCTATCTGATCCGGTATCTGCTCTTCTTCCTGTCTGTCTTCCATCTCTGTAGTGTAGACCTGGATCCCTCCGAAGGAGTAGAGCTTGTCCCGCCCCACCGCCACACAGGCGGGGAACATTCTGTCCAGTGCCGCTCCGCCCAGAGGCTCCGCCCAGCGAAACATGGTCACAAAGCCCTGGCGATCAAAGGGGATCCTTTGCTTCCCCTCTCGTCAAAGGCGTTTCTGGATAACTCCCAGACCGTTAGTGGAGACAGATACGCGTAGAGATCAGTCGACCCGTCTTATATTGTACGTTGTGATGTCACGCAAACTTGACCAATCGGCCGTGAAGAGGATTTGCAGTGAGTACCTTGGTGTAGACTTTTCCCAGGAAGCCGGAGTAATGTGATTCCTCTGTTGTTGGCTGGCACGGAGACCCTCTGGTCCCCCTTTTAATGTGATTCCTCTGTTGTTGGCTGGCACGGAGACCCTTTGGTCCCCTTTTCTTAGCTGTACAACTTTGACCAAAAAAAATGCACAGACCTGGTTGGTTAAGTTGGCCAAAATGTGACCATATGTTCCCAAATATGGAGATGACACATCTGCCATAGATGATGTTTGATGTCATAGACCACATGAGATTGACAGAATACGTCCATATATGGGCATTCCCAGATATGGGCTTAATATTGATGACATCAGTGTTCTCCATATATGGAGATAAAAGGGACAAGTAGGATTCATGTTGTAATGAAGGCCCTCACTCACCTTCCTGTCATGTGTGTATCTACTGTAGGTCTGGCCTCATAACCTTTGATCATTAAAACATACCTTTTCAGCCCTACATACATTTTGGCCATTTTAAAATAGCCAATCTACAAGTTCACAATGCGTCACGATGCGAGTCGATGCATTGTGTACTCGATGATCGGCTTGTGAGCTTGTAGATCGGCTACTTAAAAAACATACATTTTATACATTTTTTTAAACTTGTGAAACTGGATATATACTTTCTACTTTTGTCACTTTTCGTAACCTTTCCCTCCCACTTGGAACCTTGGCATATACTGATGACATAAGGGATCTCCATATATGGGCATTAAAGTGACAAGGACTGACAGATACAGATATCTCCATATATGGGCACGAAAGAGACAAGGACTGACATATATAGAGATCTCCATATATGGGTATATCAGTGAGATTGGCGGTGTGACATAGGTGCGAGGGCCAGGTAGCGGACCGTAACTCTCAATGGCTCTGGACTTATCAATGGCGTACACCTCCAAAAATGGGTGGGGCTTCAGCTCCATCCAATCCCCATTGACTCACTATGCTCAAGGTTGCTGCTGATTGGCCCAGTGGTTGATGAGATGTTGTCAGTCATGGTTGCCAGCTCCCACCTGACGTCATGTGGGAGTTCAGAGCACTCCAGACCGTACTGAAGAACTGCTAGCTTACACAACGACTTGAGACTAGGGCTCAGATCTAAGATAAGCAGCTCTTTACATGCCCCGCCGTCATCTACCCCTCCAAAGAGGACCAGAGCATCTCCCACCACGCAGCTGCCCATACCGTATCTCCCAGACGGCTGTTTCCCCTTGGGCTCAACCTTCCTCCAAGAGAAGGTCTCTGGACTGAACTTCCACAGATCATCCAAGTAATGGAAACGGATTCCTTCGCCGGCAAATATGTACAGCTCTCCATGGTGGGTGAAGGCTGCGTAATGGTGTCGTTCTTCTGGATGATGCTGTTCTAAAGATCTGCTGCTCTGCCAGCTGTTGGTCTCTGTGTCAAACACTCTGATGTTGAAGAATTGAAAGATACCTCTGAATTCCCGGATCGGACATCCCTCCAACACAAAAATCTTTGTACCGATGGCGGTGGCAGAGTGATACTGTGAAACGGGCTGTGCAGGGCCTCCGGTGTTGATTAAAGACCATACCATGGTGACGGTGTCCAACTTGTACATGCCAGCGCATAGAATGTCATAATATTCACTCGCCTCAAACCAGTTTCCATTCACTGGGTCACTGAGAGTTGAAAATGTTCACCTTGGGTTGCTCATCACTTGCATTTTTATCCAGCTGTCTATTAAATCACATAGATCACAAAACATCACCTGTCAATGAAATATGGGTGGAAATGCTGTTTATCTATTTTCAAGTAAATAAAGGCAGTGAACTAGACTCTGTCGTGGTGCCATATTGCGCCTGTGCACTCGTGGCCACATAGCCTACTTGTGCAGCAGCAGAGCGACCAAGTACTGCGATCGTTGCTGTTCGGTACAGTATGTGGGTGGGCAAGTTGAGTATGTGGGTGGGCAAGTTGGCACCTCTGTCGAGGAGCCAAGTTGCGCCTTGTTATTTACTATGAATCGGCGGATCCTGTCTGTACGCCATGCAGTGAGTCAGTCAGTGGGTAGGTATTAGGTAACGCCTCAATGTCTAAAGCTGACCTGTTGTGACATCACATTGTTGACTCAATGAGACAGCCTGTTCTGGCATAGATCACCATATATGGAGGCTGGAGCTGACCTCTATATCTGATTCCCAGATGATGCCCTGTTAGGCCAACCACAATAAAATAATCCCTTTTATGCCCATCAATATTAATATTGATGGGAATGCCCATATATGGACATATTGTGGTTGACGTGACACGAGTCACACTTGCAAATGAATTCAGCTGTTGTCCCTTTTATGCCCATATATGGAGATCCCTTTCCGGAAGTCATCAATATTAAACATATATGGACACTCCATATATGTCACGCATCCCGGCATGTGCCAGCGGGTGGCCCTGCGCCATAGCCTGGGCCTCATCGGCCTGGCATGCCTGGCCCCCGTGCTGGGTGTCACCACCTGGACCTTCCCTTTGATCTCCCTGCCCTTCAACATGTACATCAGCTTCCTGGCCTGCCGCTTCTACAGGAGGGGTGATCGCAGCAGCGCACACAAGCTCTTCCTCTGCAGTGTCTGGCGCATACCCATGCTGCTCACATGCAATCCGTCTGTCTTTCAATGTTATATGAGATACTTAAAGTGTGGTTCCAGTGGAAATAAGCCCCGGCCTTCTAGGATCTCCTTTTAGTTGACCTTGTACCATGCAGTGATTTGAACTGTCATGAAACTGTACTTTTTTCTATTGCAAACTTCTAATAAATTCTTCAATCAATGAATCAATCAATCAAGAAACCCCATAGAGTTCACCGTCTCTGCTTACGGAGCCACCAAACAGCTAACCGGTTGCACGTCTCTGAGTGGCAAATCTTTGCTCCCATGTCGCCATGTTGACATTTGCGTCCGATCATTTACTATTCTTTGCCTATCACATGCCTCACAGGCTCAAACATCAGAGACAGACGTGCATGATGAGAAGTGAAGCTAGCACTTCCCAAGGCTAGTGCAATTATTAGCCTTGGGAAGGCTATAGTGAAATTGGTTTATCCAAGGCTAATCAGTGCAGTACTAGTGAAAATTCTCACAAGGTCTGGACGAAAAATCTCCTTGTATGGGCCGTTCTGTCTGTGACGTCAGTTATCTCCATAGAGTTCCGTGCTCATACAGATATAGGGACCTACACACAAAGCCAGACGTAGGAGCGGTTAGTAAGCCCAGTATAGTTGCTACATGCAGGCCGCTGTGGTATATGGTCCACATGAAAGAACCTGCCGGAGACTTCCATCCCCTGGGATTGGCCATGCAGGGAGGGAGATTAGTATTTTCGGTTTAACACGTACTGTACCACGTTGTGGTGGCTCTGTTTGATGATCTGATTATCTACTTTAGTGTTTTTGGATGCACTTTAATTTAGTGGGGAGAAGTATGTCATATTGTGATTATTAGCATAGTGTAGTGTAGTGACTGACACCTGTGGGCAAGAACACTCCTTAGGCAGCAGAGCACCTCTAACCCACGTTGCACCCAGAAATTCTCCCTCTACTTATTGTTGTAATTTTACAGTTGTAGCAATACTCCATAAAGATATAACCAAATTCAACTCACTGTGTCCGACCGTTTATCTTACCACTGCTTTGCATAAGCCTTCATTTACTCTAGTGTCAGGGGACATGTCCAACTTAAAACTGTCACAAAGAAACTGTCACTCAAGCTTTGATAGGATTTAAACATTCAAAATCAGTGCAGATAACATAAAGAAGTTTGGAGGTAAAGGGCAGCAGCAGTATTATTCAGAATGAATCTCAGAGAACTTTACCTGTCCATTGATGGACATATCTCAACACAACTGTTGGTAACCCGAATTCCATACCATCCTTTCCAAAACTGTGTATCCATGCCTCCATGAATAAAATATATATATCGCACCCCTGGTCCATAGTTCTTGAACACATGGGAGATGCGATTCCATTGCTGATCATTCCATTGGCTAAAGTGAACAGTGTCGGGAGAAAATGTCTGAACTGGGTTCTTTCTTTGATCCAGCAACTCAACACGGATTTCATATTGACTACCACAGTCCCAACGTGGTGCATACCAATCAGATATTGCGATATCAGGCTGCAAGAGGTCCATGAATGAGGGGCTATAACCCCACTTCTCCAGAGTAATCATCTGGGACTTTCTGCACATGTTAAAAGAAGTGACAAACACCTTCTGGACAGCCTCATCAGGATGTGGAACTATTGGATCCTCAACCTTCCATCTATCTCCGCCATTGTTCACAATATGCCAGCCAGCGAGTTTTTCTTCTGCTCTTGGGTTCCTGAGAAGATTTTGTCTCTTCTTAGACAAGAGGTAAAACAGTCTCCAGTCTCTGGGTACTTTGGTAGCGTCATAGAGAACATATCCGTCTCTACGACATCTCTCTCTCCACAGAGACTGACTGTCAACCAGTTCTTTCCATTCACAACACACTAACCGGCAAACGCAGACCAGCTGATGGGGAGGGAGGTTCATGAAGACCTCCTCTAGGACGTCCAAAGGAAGACCAGTCAGCAGACCTGTAAAACTTGCCGACTGACCAGACTCAGCTGCACCCAAGCTGTGTGTCAGACCCATTCCCTTTTCCATTCCAGTAAAAGGTTTGACCGATTGTCTAAAGCCAAGACACGCCGTGACGGTGTCCAAAAAGGATTTAAACCAAGATAACATTTGAACTCTTTACCATACATCTCTTAGCCAATAAATACTTTGTGGTGTACACTGATGTCATCATCCATGCCCAAATATGGTGTGATCCAAGCAAGTCTTAGAAGGAATTAACTGTCTATCTATTTATTAGGGGTGTAAAACAATAATAATCATGATTAATCACCATTCCTAACTATGCCCAAAATGTGCACATTCTCTCTGTACTGTATATCTTTGTGTGAACAGAAAGATAAATCACTGTCTGTCTGTCTGTCTGTCTGTCTGTCTGTCTGTCTGTCTGTCTGTCTGTCTGTCTGTCTGTCTGTCTATATCTGTCTGTGGGGGCTTTGGGTGTTGAGGGGCTGACATGGATGGCATGGCACATTGTATGGAAGTCTGGGATATAGTACTGAAAATGGTGGTAGTTTACACTGTCGGACTATGGTAGATCTGGGTAGATCTTCCATCCACTTGTTCTTCCTCATGTTTTAATTTAAAAAAGATATAAATGTTACATTATTCATCCACTCGTTTGCATACAGATCACAAACTGAATACAGTAAAGGGTAATTAGATTTATTGACAAATAAAATAAATGTATTCTACTTACATATTTACATTCATTCACATGCATTCATGACACAATGCAATGTATATAAAAGTGTGCAATTGGCAATATATTTAGGCCTGAACACATTATGCACCATTATTATTATGCACCCATTACGCAATATTTTATGCTTTGAATATAAAAAAATAGCAGATATACAAGCTCACAGCGCGGCACCAAGTGCCGCGCTGCGAGCTTGTAGATCTGCTATTTTTGAAAAATCGTGAAAATTAGAATTTTGACCCGATTCTATAAGTGTCTTTTGAATCCCTCTAAGATTTTTTGGGGAAAAAAAACATGTTTCTATGTCAGCAATCTGGCCAGCCATCGTCAAAGAAAAGGTACTTTTCACTTAACTGGAGCTCAGTTAGTCTGTTCTTGAGAGACCACTATGTCAGAGGTTCTCAAACCTTTTCATGTGAAGGACCCCCAAAATGATATGTATTTGGCCACGGACCCGCATCTCAAAATATCTAGTTCCAGGGACCACCCAGAAGCAAAATTTGAGTTACAAACGTTCGCTTTGGAAATACATATATCCAAAGATTTGCACACATTTTCGCGACTTTTTCCAAAAATAGCAGATCTACAAGCTCGCAGCGCGGCACTCGGTGCCGCGCTGTGAGCTTGTATATCTGCTATTTTTCACTGGTTAAAGCAGTCAATAATTTCTAGGCCTAAATGGGTTAAACTATGTTCCTTCCTACAGCGTGTAAGGAAAAGGCAATATAACACTGTCTTGGTATCATGTTAGGTTGCAACATCCGTTCCCAGCTGGAATGTAAGTTGAGTCCCCCTGGCGGCATGAACACTGATTTATGATACAGTAGAGCTAACTGTAGCTGTTGAACTTCTCACATGCACTTCACGATGAGTTTAGGGAATGGCCTAAAAGCAAGACGTGGATATTTGATCCTATAGATATGCCTGTTTGTTTTTGACTGCACGCACAGACTATAATGGTTAACTTTGAGTTTTATTTTTCCTTCTCGGTTTTTTTACAGAAGTAAAAGTATCAATACTGCAAAGTAGAAATACTCTACATTGCAAAAGTCCGGAATAAAAGTATGAAAGTGTTGGCATGAAATTGTACTTAAAGTACCAAATGTAAAAGTAATCATTTTTAGAAAATACCAGATCTACAAGCTCACAAAGCATCGCGATGCAACGCGTCGTGAGCTTGTAGGTCGTCTATTTTCAAATAGTCTTGGTATAAAATAGGGATACAGTGGTTTATGTATTTTTTATAATATTATAACTTATATCTGCAAAGTTTTGTAGTACATGTAGTGGAGTAAAAGTACAATATTTGGATCTGAGATGCAGTGGTGTAGAAGTAAAAGTATTGGAAATACTCAAGTAAAGTACAAATACCTCAAAGTACAGTACTTAAGTAAATCTACTTACTGTGGTTACTTTACAGTACTGTGCATACGTGTGTGTGTGTGTGTGTGTGTGTGTGTGTGTGTGTGTGTGTGTGTGTGTGTGTGTGTGTGTGTGTGTGTGTCTGTGTGTGTGTGTGTGTGTGTGTGTGTGTGTGTGTGTGTGTGTGTGTGTGTGTGTGCGTGCGTGTGCATGTGCGTGCGTGCATGCGCGTGGGCGTGCACTGTATGTGTCTGCATGTGCTTGGATACAACATGTATGTTTGTTTGTGCATCTCTGGTATATTAAGGTGTGCATAGACTGCCTGACAGTATTATGTTTTTTTATATCTTGTGTGTGTTCATCACTCAAAGTCACAGCCCAGCAGTTCTATTCTCATGGTGATGGAACTCCTCCAACTCCTGGGGAGGATTCGTATGAAGCGGGAGAAGATGGGCGGGTAGATGTAGTTCTTCACATGACTGTTGTTGTCCGTGTTCCCGATAAACGTCTGGAATGGAAAGGCGATGGACATGTTTTGAATTATTTCAATCATCCCGAGCAAGACTCTTAATCCACACTACCACAAAAAGAAGATCCAAAATATGGCTAAAGTGGTTAAGAATCCTCACCCACACTTGACAAGTTGGCATACAGACATTGTCACAAGTCTCTCATTCCAGATAACTCTTTCAAATATATTCTGGAAAGAGTTGTCTTACCAAAATTATAACTAGCTTGCTAAGCAGCAATCTTATTATAGGCATCTATTAATTTGATTTTCAGTAGGATTTATTCACGGGACTACAAAAGCCAATCACACATTTGACAGCGATTTGACAGTGTTTGCTCAAAGTTCTGTGAGCAAACACTCTATCTCGAAAGACTTTGGCCAGGTGTACCTTTGACATGTAGTCCGGATCATCTGTGTAGTCGGTCCAGTGGAAGCCATCGTGGCTGTATTGCAGGGCGTAGGAGATCACATACATCTCAGTGCCGAGTGACTTGGCACCCTGTGTGATAATGCCAGTGATTTTCTTCACATGGGCAAGCTCTACCTGTAGCCACTGGTTCATGTTACTAGTCTGGAGAGAGAGAGAGAGAGAGACAATGTGTCAGATTTCATATTCTTCAGCCTTTTTCAGTTTGGGATTTTGGATTTGTTTTTACTTTACGTCTTATTCTGGGTTGATATTGTGTGAACACAGAAATAAAGTTGAATTCCTTGATAATGTGAAGATACTCAGCCAACAAACCAGCCTGAATCCCCTTCCAAAGACTGATATTAAATCATGGCTTCTTTTAAAGAGTAATTGAACTTAATAATAACATAATTGATATGTAAATGTATACCCTGGCTGGACTGTACTGTTCTAAATTGTATTTATTATTTGGTTTAGTTCTGTTAGGTGTTGTGATGTTTAATGGACCACAGTGAAAACAAGCTTTGCCTTTTTTGTGTTCAATCCATTTCACACTTTTAATTGGTGATTATGTGTGTTTAAAAAATAGTGCACAGTGCTTGCTGTGTGTATTTGTGTCTAATCGGTTTCTTTACAATACCCGCACTCACGGAACTGTCCTTTAAGGCACTTTCAATGAAATACATAAATTGGCATGGTACGCTGCAGGGCAGACAGACAGCACAGCGTACGTGTTTCGGCGTCAAGCCTTCATCAGCGGTGTACTGCTGCGGGCAACGGAAGTGTCCCATTTACTGTGTCGGTGGGTCACGTAATGGGTTGTACCTGAGCCTGCCATGCGTTGATGGTGCCTTGCATGTTGAGCCGTGCCAGGGAGGGTTTCCAGGGTCCAGAGTACCAGCTGGTGGCGGTGGAGCTGGCCTTAATGCGGCCGTCCTCAATCAGCCTGCTCTCCATGCCCAGGGGCACTGAGCAACCTGCGGGATGGAGTCACAATCTAGTTGGCAGAACTTTCATCACGCATCAGAGAAGATAGTTGCGTTCTCTAAATCAGTGGTTCTCAACCTTTTCAGGCCGCGACCCCCCAAATAATCATATTTTAACTGGGAACCCCCCACCCTGACGAGTGCTAAGAGTTGAGGCATTACATTTTGTATAACACGGTTCTATTGTGAAATTGCACACAGTTTCACAACAGCAAACAACGCCTCACGTTGCGAGGCGTTGTGAGCATGTCGGCTATTTTCACAATTTCTGCCTCTAATATTTGACAATTCGGCCAATGTTTAATTTGTAATTTCAGAGTTATTAAAAAGTCCTTAAATTGTCACTTTAGAAATGTGCAGATACCCTCTATACACTTAAACGTTATGTTGGTTTGTTTACTGTAGAGTGAGAATACAGTGCTGCACATTTAAGTTAATCATCTGGCTGTGTGGTACAAAATAATTTGCGGACCCCCCTGGGGGTCCCGAACCACTGCTCTAAATAGGGCGCTCAATCTCTTACCGTCAAGCTCACAGCCATAGAACTCCATGCGCAGCGTGGGCTTGTTGTAATAGTTGACAGGGTGGAGTCTAATGAAGCGGCCAATCAGAGGGGGGAAGAAGGTGTTCACCTTCGTCTCATAGGCCTCCTGGTTCCCAGGGAAGATCTAGGTAGACAGAGAGAGGGATCGTGTGAGAGAAAGACCAAAGACAGAGAGAGAGAAAGATCTAGGTAGACAGAGAGAGGGATGGTGTGAGAGAAAGACCAGAGACAGAGAGAGAGAAAGATCTAGGTAGACAGAGAGAGGGATGGTGTGAGAGAAAGACCAGAGACAGAGAGAGAGAAAGATCTAGGTAGACAGAGAGAGGGATCGTGTGAGAGAAAGACCAGAGACAGAGAGAGAGAAAGATCTAGGTAGACAGAGAGAGGGATCGTGTGAGAGAAAGACCAGAGACAGAGAGAGAGAAAGATCTAGGTAGACAGAGAGAGGGATCGTGTGAGAGAAAGACCAGAGACAGAGAGAGAGAAAGATCTAGGTAGACAGAGAGAGGGATCGTGTGAGAGAAAGACCAAAGACAGAGAGAGAGAAAGATCTAGGTAGACAGAGAGAGGGATGGTGTGAGAGAAAGACCAGAGACAGAGAGAGAGAAAGATCTAGGTAGACAGAGAGAGGGATCGTGTGAGAGAAAGACCAGAGACAGAGAGAGAGAAAGATCTAGGTAGACAGAGAGAGGGATCGTGTGAGAGAAAGACCAGAGACAGAGAGAGAGAAAGATCTAGGTAGACAGAGAGAGGGATCGTGTGAGAGAAAGACCAGAGACAGAGAGAGAGAAAGATCTAGGTAGACAGAGAGAGGGATGGTGTGAGAGAAAGACCAGAGACAGAGAGAGGGATCGTGTGAGAGAAAGACCAGAGACAGAGAGAGAGAAGATCTAGGTAGACAGAGAGAGGGATCGTGTGAGAGAAAGACCAGAGACAGAGAGAGAGAAGATCTAGGTAGACAGAGAGAGGGATGGTGTGAGAGAAAGACCAGAGACAGAGAGAGAGAAGATCTAGGTAGACAGAGAGAGGGATCGTGTGAGAGAAAGACCAGAGACAGAGAGAGAGAAGATCTAGGTAGACAGAGAGAGGGATGGTGTGAGAGAAAGACCAGAGACAGAGAGAGAGAAGATCTAGGTAGACAGAGAGAGGGATCGTGTGAGAGAAAGACCAGAGACAGAGAGAGAGAAGATCTAGGTAGACAGAGAGAGGGATCGTGTGAGAGAAAGACCAGAGACAGAGAGAGAGAAGATCTAGGTAGACAGAGAGAGGGATCGTGTGAGAGAAAGACCAGAGACAGAGAGAGAGAAGATCTAGGTAGACAGAGAGAGGGATCGTGTGAGAGAAAGACCAGAGACAGAGAGAGAGAAGATCTAGGTAGACAGAGAGAGGGATCGTGTGAGAGAAAGACCAGAGACAGAGAGAGAGAAGATCTAGGTAGACAGAGAGAGGGATCGTGTGAGAGAAAGACCAGAGACAGAGAGAGAGAAGATCTAGGTAGACAGAGAGAGGGATCGTGTGAGAGAAAGACCAGAGACAGAGAGAGAGAAGATCTAGGTAGACAGAGAGAGGGATCGTGTGAGAGAAAGACCAGAGACAGAGAGAGAGAAGATCTAGGTAGACAGAGAGAGGGATCGTGTGAGAGAAAGACCAGAGACAGAGAGAGAGAGAAAGATAAGGGAGGGATGAAAGAGGGTGATGTTCACTAATGACTAGGGGTGTAACGATACATTTTAATAGCGATTCGATACATATCACGATACATGGTTGACGATACGATACATGGACGATATTGGTTCATTCATGGCGATACGATACGATTCGATTCAATGATTTAAAATCGATATAGTAACTATTTTAGCAAAGAAATAAAATCGATGTGAAAGGTGTGGATAGTGCAGGTTTTTAAGGGAAACATGTATTATTATGGATATAAATAAGTAAACACTGTGATTATCTGCCAAATACATGGACATTGTATATTGACAAACCTGCACCTTGACATGAACCCAGAGATTACACACATTTATCGATAGACCAGTGTAGCTATATGGAAAGGAAAAGTAATTAAACCACTCCTTTTAATTTTTTCTTCTTAAAAATGCTAAATACAATGAACAAGTAGGTAGTATCGATACAATCGATTCTTTGCACTGCCGATTCGATACGATACAAAATAAAACGATACGATTCGATTTTAGCTGTTTTCATTTCGATATACTTCGATTTTTTAAGTTAAAAACGATATTTCGATACAGTTACTATATCGTTACACCCCTACTAATGATACTGTAGGGTAAGGCTGGGCAAAATATGGAGAATGTACCTTCATGGAGGTATCAACATGCGAGGTATACATGCAGGCGAAGACGCCTTGAAATGAGGTATTGGTGTATGTGTCAAAACAGACACACTATGCATGCACGTAGCACATGCAAAAAAACAGTCCATCTGTAACCAGGTGTGGTTATTTCAATAAAACCATGGAAATGGAAATAAGGCGTTTAATGTCTTTATTCTATGTTTACTGTGCAATGTGCATGCATGGATATGCTATTCATTATCTGGGTTAGGCAGGCAGTGGACCTAAAGCAGAAAAACACAAAAAATCGATATAATGCAATTGTTTTTACTAATATCGTGAGTAATATCGATATCGAGGTATTCAACAACGTTATCGAATATCAAAGGTTTTCCTAATATCGCCCAGACTTACTGTATAGGGTAGGTTGTAGTTTAAAATGTGTTTGAGTAAGGCTAGGGCTCCACCAAAAAGACGGCGTCGTGCCGGCGTCGGACAGCGTCAAAAGATTAACAGGGGCGAATTTGAGCGCCCGACGTTGACGTTGACGCAACGCTCGACGCGCCCGGTGGACCCGGGGGGTAATAATAATGAGGATGATGATGATGACGATGATGATAATTGCATTCCCTTCTAATTGTTGAAAGGGTGTTTTTGTCAGGTACATTTGCACTGTGGTGGAATTCAGATCAATCAGTAATCATGAGAAACAGAGGAGACAAGACAATTATATTAGGTGGTGGTGGTCAAGTTTATGTAACATGATATCATGGACAGAAGTACAATTAACACTCTGGGCAGTGGTAAAGGAGTTCTTCCAAGAGGAATGGTCAAACACTAGAGTTATACTGTGTGGCTTCAAGGCCTCTGGGACGAGGCGTACCATAACAAGATAGGCTTTACCAAAACAACAGTTACTGAGGCCCACTGAAGGCCTCTCTACCCTAACTATCAAGTATTAGTCATATTATTCATCATCATACAGACCTAGATTTAATATAATCAATGAATACATGATCTACTCTATAACGTCACACATAATCAATCATGATAACCTCTAATCTACGACAGTACGAACCTGAAATTCATCCTCTGCATTTCCTCACGACTAGGAGCAGTGATTCATTATGAGGACTGGTGTAAGCTAACTTCCACCCACCTTCCTGAATCTGTTGCTGTCGCCCTTGTAGTAGATCCACTTCCTGCGGTCGGTGCTGTAGGAGACGGTGTAGTTGGTGACGTAGTGCGAGTTCCACATCTGCCTGGCTCCCTGGGTGGCAACCTGGCTGATCACCACTGGCCGGAGGAAGTCCACCTGTGGCAAGGGACAGGGGAAGACAGAAAAGCTAAATCAGGGGTCTTCAACGTTTTCAGGCCAAGGACCCCTTAGTTGAGAGAGAGAGAGAGAGATGAAGCAGGGACCCCCACAACCTTTTCATAGCTTCCATATAGTTTCATTGTTTGACAGCACAATTATCAGTGTATTTTGGATCCATGTCAATTGACCTTTCACTCTGTAATTAGTCGTCTCTTTTTCCCCCTCTACACCAAAGCTCTTTGCCAAAAATAGCTATTTTTGGCTAAAGTTCTCCAATATAAGGAAAAAATAATAATAATCTGTCACACAAAGATTTGGAGGACCCCCTGTGGTAACTCTGAGGACCCCCTAGGGGTCCCGGACCCCCTGTCGAAGACCCCTGAGCTAGATACCTCATCCGCCGCTGCAGTTCATTGGTGCGACTGGTAAAACAGGACTGGTGGAGGTGTGGAAGGCACTCTGCCACTCAAAGTGACTACTCTGCCACTCAAAGTGACTACAGCGTGTCTTTTCCGGTACTTAAATTCAATTAAAAGGAGCTTTATTGGCATGAGGAGACAAACGTTTACATTGTCTTCCCCCCCCTCTTTTACCAACGCCCCAGAGCCGGAGGAGGCATCTACCTTTCTATGTCTGTGGGGAAGACATGGGCAGAAATCAAGACAGGAAGGGCACATACTGCACTGTACTCGGTTATGCACACATTGTGTCCCCTCTTCCATGCACACGCAAATTATAAATATCCACACACATGCACACGCACACGCGCACACGCACGCACGCACACACGCACACGCACACACACACACACACACACACACACACACACACACACACACACACACACACACACACACAGTACCTGAATCCAGTTGTGTTCCCCCTCTGTGCTCCATGCGTTGTATTTACCCTGGTTGTTCAGTCTGGCCAAATGAGGTACCCAGTATCCTTCAGGGGCAGAAATGTATTTAAGATTTTTACTACCACCACCTACCCCTACATTACTGAATCACCATTAAATGTAGACCTCTTTTGACATAAGTAAAGGTATTTTGTCTTTTATTTACTTTGTATTTAACATTTATCACAGGTGATAACTCAGACAACAATATGAAAGAGAGAGAGAGGCAGACTTGTTAAATTATTTAATTAATTAATCAAGAAATCTATTTTCAATCTATTCTATGCTATTTTCACTGTGGCTGTTATACACTATGAAAGCTCTGTTACGCTGTGAGGTGATATACAGCATGGTTACCTCTGGTATGGTTAGCAGTGATCTGATCGTCTTTCACACTCCCTGAACTTAGTCCCAGGGGATGGTAGCATTCTAGGAAACATACATACGTGACAGAATATCAAATAACAGAACATAAAATGACAATGAAATGGTGTTCTAACTTTGGTGGTCTGGTGTTGAGTGGGTCGTACCTTTATCTAAAACCAGGAAGAGGGTCTGCATGCCTTTCTGCTGGTTGAGGCCAACCTCTGTCTCCAGCTGCCAAAGGCCAGGCTTGGATGGCTTCATCTCCAGAGTGGCAAAGCCCCCTGGGACAGAGAAGTTTGTTTATTTGTTTATTTAAACGGATCCCCATTAGCTGACGCCATTAACGTCAGCTAGTCTTCCTGGGGTCCAAGACATTAAAATACATTACAAATATATAAAATTCCACAAAGTATTACAAAGAAATACATAATCAGCAAAAATACATTATACAAAGTATCCCTAAAAATAAAATAACATGTATACAACAAATTTAAAAAGTACGAAAATTTGATATTTTATGCGTTAAGTATGCATAAGACGACACAGTTTCCTTTTAAAACAGGCTTTTTCTCTGGTGTTACGAAGTTCATTTGGAAGACTATTCCATAGCATAATCGATCTATAAAAAGCAGCCCTCTTCATAGAATTAGACTTAGGTAGTGGAAAAGTGATCAGTCCGTCACTCGCTGCACGAGTAAAATGTGTATGGATTTCTGAACAACTAGTTATATTCTTATAAAAAAATGTAGGTGTGTGGGTGGTAATGACTCTGTGAAAAAATTTAAGCAAACTAGCAGAAAGTCTTTCTTTGACCATTGACCAAGCAAGTGACATGGTAAGGCAGGGTTCCCCAATAGGCGGCCCGCGGGCCATTTGCGGCCTCCGGGGGGATAACTGTCTGGCCCACACCAACCCCAGTAATAATGGTTGTATAAGAGCAGCAACAACACTAGTATATCATCATGGTCGGGTGGAAATCTCGTATCTCCAAATTCGTACGTTCTTTCGCAAATCATACAAGGCCGTCGCACAAAAGTAGTGAAAACAGCAGATCTACAAGCACACAACGCCTATCATTTTAAAAATGATAAATTCAAAACGAACGGTTTTGGAGATTTTCACCCGACAACGACGAAAACTGTCGCTGGAGTAGTGGGAACGCCACCGTCGCCCACTGCAATGTTGTGGCCCTTGGCTTGGTACCCTAGACATAATTCGGCCCTTGGGGAAAACTAATTGGGGAATCCTGTGGTAAGGGGACATGGTCTGACTCGAGGGCTTAAATCCAAACTAACATTCAGATTCAGATGTGTGTTCTATAGACGGGTTTCTGGTCCACGTTACACTGATAAGAACTAGATGCGTGCGCAGGGTCGGTACCAAAATTAGCCAATGAAACCAGCGCTCCCCAAAACAACAGGTTTGGGGATTGGACGGAATTGATTACATGATACAGTCACCTGTGCATTTAGTCTCAATGTTTGTAAACAAGAAACCCGTCTATAATTATAATTCAATATTCAATCATTTTCAACCTGCACATCGTCACTGTCGGGCAGAAACCTTGTATCTTCAAGTTTCAAATTAGTACGATTTTTTTCGTAAAGTAAAGCCCTACTTCATCATACAAGACTGTCGCACAAAACTTGTGAAAATAGCAGATCTACAAGGACACAACGCCTCGCGGTGTGAGGCGTTGTGTGCTTGTAGATCGGCTATTTTCACTCATTTAAATCATTTTTAAAATGATAAATACAAACGAACGGTTTTGGACATACATGGTTTCCACCCGACAACAACGATATTATACCTCAGCTGTAAGAACACAAACCTGCATGTAGGCACGTGACCGTGCCCACCTAGATAAAATATACCTAAAGGACATTTCCGTGAGTGCTGGTGATTTGAAATTCAGGAAAACCAATACATCAGACTGCAATGGAAACAATGCTAACCAGGCAACAGCGGGAAAACAGACTGTCGGTAACTCTTTGTCTGCTTGTGGAGGAAGGTCTGTCCGTGGAAGTAGACACTGTGAACGTCCCTCTGAGATCCCATGTTCAACAGGTGCCAGCGGACCACCTGGTCCGTATACATCCTCAGCCCCTTTAGGCTGTACACAATGCCATTGATGGCTGGAGGACACAACATGGAGACATCAGTGATGACAATAGTGATCCACATCAACATCCTTTTCCATCTGAGTGCAGGGGCGTCACAAGGGGTAGGAAAGTGGGACTGAGTTACTGGGGCCCACGGTAGAGGGGCCCTAGTAACTTTAGCTATTGAAAAATAGCAGATATACAAGCTCACAGTGTAGATCTGCTATTTTTGAAAAGTCATGAAAATGTGCGCAAATCTTTGACTATATGTATTTTTTAAGTGAACATTTGTAACTCAAATGTTGCTTCTGGGGGGTCCCTGGAACTAAATATTTTGAGATGGGGGGGTCCTTCACGTGAAAAAGTTTGAGCATCACTGACATGGAAACATAGGTTTCTTGGCACACATTTTCACGATTTTTTCAAAAATAGCAGATCTACAAGCTCGCAGCGCGGCACTCGGTGCCGCGCTGTGAGCTTGTATATTTGCTATTTTTCAATAGTTAACATTCATGGGGGGCCCGCAGTGAATCCTTGTACCCAGGGCCCAGAATTTGGTGTGACGCCCCTGTCTGAGTGACATTGTATTGCTCTTCTATTATAATTATTATATATATATATTACAATTCTGATAGTAATCATTGCTAGAGTGTTTGCTAATGTTAATGAAGAGCTGAAGTAGTACTATCCAAATAGCTATTTAACACTTATTTTAACAACCTACATTTAATAATTCTTAGATGCCTAGGGGGGAAAGTATTTGACTCAGATGGTCAGCTATATTTGTTGTGAAATCTACACAGTAAAATAATCTATGGTAATTGGATTCTGAGATATGGTAAGCATGGATCCAACACTGAGGATGTTACTCAATCAACGGAATAAATCTGTGAATTTATGGAAGCTCTTACTGTGGAACTTGAGGTTCTCTCTAAAGTCGGGGTCCCTGACAGCCCTTTGGTTGGTCCTCTCCATTGTCTCACGGTTCCTGTCGTAGTACCAGCTCCGGGTCTCATCAAAGGTCATGAAGAGCAGCACAAACTCCCTCATGTCTAGGAGCTTCTGACGCAGGGTGCCCTCCCGACACACCAGCAAAGGCCCAATCAAGCCAGAGTGGATATCCCTCTCCTAGAAAATGGAGTATTTACAGTACTTTGTTACTCTTTAATTATATTCAGAATTATTCTTGACCAAAGATGCATTTAAAAAAAGAAATTGAATATTCTGGGAAAGTTTTTGAATGTTATTATTTTTCTTTACTCACAGGATTAACCCCAGAATAGTAAGCCCAGGTCCGACAGGAGGACTCGTCTCTCGATGGCCCGACCCTGGCAGGGACCTTCCACAGGTATGTGAAGGTGGTGTTGGGTTGAACCTCGTTGTCATATTTATACCAGTACTTAGACTCGTCATCATACTCCAGCCCCTCGGCCTGCTTGTTATAGGTAACCCCATTCGGGTGCAAGGAGTACGGACGACTGGCCTTGTTTCTGAATATCACCTACAATCCAGGAAGACCAGGTGGTGAGTGGATATTTTAAAATAATCAATATTTAAAAAGAATATAACATAAAACAGATTTTTTTTAGTTTCATTATTTGCACATCGTCTCAATATTTTATCTTTTTATGTTTTGTCATAGATCAATGCCCTTTATTTTATACTTCGTCGTGTGACATTGTTAGGCAAAGGTATCAGGTCTACAAGCGCACAACACATTGCATTACGATGGGTTGCAGCTTGTACGTCTGCTATTTTTACTACTTTAGGGACGCTTGTGTATGAAACTGTAGCTGCAACTGTAACTTCAAACTCAGGGACGTGTAGAGAATGTTAGAGAGGCAGGGGCTGACATTGGCTATTTTCAATCATTCTTTCAACATGAGAAGCTGCATTCAAGTTCAGGAGAGTTTGGACTATGTGTTCTCTTGAATGTTGCCTTCGGGTATGGCATGAAAAGGGGGGGCATTTGAAATTCTTTCACCATAGTAAAAACTGCATGCATGGTCTGAAGAGGGCACTTTTTACAGACGGATAAAGGGAGGGGGGCTCAAGCCCCTTTGATGTCTGTGTGTGCACGTGCCTGTTCAAACTGATACTTGGTGAGCTTACCAAGATGCTCTGTCCAACTTCGGCTTTTATGAGGGGTCCCAGGATCCCCAGGTGCTCCTCCAGTTCACCCCGGATATCTGGAGTGGTGAAGTCACTGTCCAGGTATTGCCGGAACACAACCTTGGTGAACTTGGTTTCTTCCATGCTTTGAAGCTTCTCTTGCCTCCTACGGTGAAATGAGATAGTGTATTGTATGTATGTATACTTTGTTCACAGTAGTATTATTGTGCATTTTTAGCAATAGTATCCTCAAACATGCCATCTTTCTTTTGGCAGTGTATGCCATTCTACCCCAGTGCTTACCTATGTCCATAGCCACCATAGTCCCAGACTACCTCCTCTGCAGAAATGAAATACGTTCTGACGTTGGTGCCAGCTGTTTTTAGGTAGTATTTAGTAGTCTCATCCAGGGTGATTTCTTTTTGGCTACTGTAGGGGTCTATGTAGGACACATACTCATACTCGTTCTCTTTGACGTCCTCCACTAGGTCGAGATGGTCTGGGTCGTCCCCAGGTACGTATAACTGATAGTCGCTGAAATCGGGCCGTGGCACACCGATGACCACAGGCGTATTGAGCAGATCTTCCATGCCAGAGATGGCCTTTGGCTTGATGGAGGCGGGCCGTGACCCGCGTGGGGACATTCCTGGGCCGAAGCCCCGTGGAGAGAATGGCAGTCCAGACCTGGCCTGGGGCTTGTATGGTTTCCTCCGCCTGGTTTTCATGGCCTGGCCTTTCTGCGGCCAATGTCTGAGGTTCACCGTCCTTTTGGGCTTCTTTGTTGTGGTTGTGGTCAGGGTCGGCGGAGCAGTTGACTTCAGGGAATCGTTTGAAATATACTTGATCATGTGGTCGGGCAGCTCCATGGGGACCGTCTGGTGTGAACCGTTGTAGATCCAGTTGAGTTCCTGAGAGTGGAGGGAGGTGGTTACGATCGCTTCCGAGTTGTTGTTCTTGAGGTAGATGACCACATCCTCATGGCTGTCCAATTCATTACCCTCCTCAGAGCTGCTACTACCTGGAACAAGGTGACTGGGCAACGAAGCCATAGATTCATTTGACGATATACTCTTGTTATTTTTAAGTTCACGGGAATCAACACTAGAATTAGTTTCTTCTGAAGAGGATTTCATTTGATTTCCATAGTCCTGTCCCACTGTCGTGTCCTGCACACCATTTACCCTGGTCATATTACTGCTTGCTTCCACCACCACTTCAGTGCTGTTTAGGTTGTCTGTATTGCTGGTGTTAAAATGGGAAGCTTCAGCACTGGAATTTGACCATGAATGGTTTGCTACATCTTTTGATATATTTAATGTTGCATTGTGATTCAACGCTGTTGTCTTCTCAATGGATGAAACTGCCGTTAGAGATGCATTGCCCGTTGATAAGACATGTTGACCAGATGTCGGGTCTTCATTAATGGCAGTCTCATTCTCTGATGCATGTCCTGTCTTGGTCTTTGCATCTGGGACCACCATCTCCCCTGTGGTGTTGGAGGTGTGGTTAAGAGCGGTGTCAGAGTAGAAGACATCTCCTCTTGTGATTTTGTCCTCTGAATCCTCACCCTGGGTCATGTCCGTAACGTTGCTAGCTTCTGTTGTTATGTTGCCCAAAGTAAATGATGAACTCACGTTATGAATTGTTGTGTTGACAAGACGTGTTGACAAGACACGTTGACCAGATGACAGGTCATCATCCTTCATGGTGGTCTCTTTATCTGATGCAGACCCCATCTTGGCCCTTGCATCCAGGAGCACCAGCTCCTCTGTGGTGTTGGAAACGGGATGAAGATCAGCTTCATAGTAGTAGAAGACATCTCCTCTGGTGATTCTCTCCTCCGAATCCTCACCCTGGATCATGTTCACAGAGCTCTGGTTTACACGTGTCCGGGTTAAATTCATTCTCTTGTCCTCCAAGACTGAGCTTCCATTTCTTGAAAATGTGTTGGTTAGATTTCTTGCTTCTGTAATGTTATTCACTCTCAGCAGTACACTGGTATGAAATGTTTTGTTCTCTGGCGCAGAGATGTTGTGAAGAATTGAGCCACCTGAAGGTGTGCTAGTGTTCTGTATCTGGGTTTGATTTTCACTCATGCTTTGGTTCAACAAAGTATTCATTGTGTGGTTTAATGTGCTATTTGATTCAGGCTCTGAAGGAATGGTGTCATAGTCGAAGCGGGAGAGATCCAACTCCTCCATATCTGAGTTTTGGGACTTGTTCTTATGAGACCTGAGGCCGAGTTCATCCGCAAACATAGCTGTGTAATCATCAACCTCTGTCTCTTCCTCCTTCACGTTTTTTACCAATAACGCTGCCGTCTCTTTCTCCTCTTCTTTCTCGAGTTCTTCTTCTGTAGGAGGCTTCCAAACAATGTCCCCTTTTTCCTCATAGTCTTCGTATTCATACTGATAGTCACGGAAGCACTCCACATCCCGGAACTTTACTCTCATCCCTTTGGTTGTCTCATGGGAGTTGAGGGAAGCCAGGAGCCAGATGCCTGATTTTAAGGAGACATACAGTATGAATTGATCATCTGTGGTCTATATTTGAGCCAAATTAGCCACTTGACTCTAGCCGACTAAAATTACGACAACCCTCACTGACGAAAACTAAATAAGAACTAAATAAAAATAATGGTGACTAAAACTAAGAGATATTGACAATTTCGTCAACAAATAAAAAACTAGACTAAAATGTTAGGGAGGGACTAGTGGAGACAAGGGACAAGTTATTTTATGTTTGGTTGCACTCGGGTGTTGCACTCAGCAGATCTACGCGTTGTGAGCTTGTAGATCAGCTATTTTCAGCATGCAACTAAGTGTAAAATATGGCATTACGATGCCATCAAGGCCTGCCAAAATACATTTAGTCGACAAAATCAACTTCAGATTTTGATGACAAAAATCGTGTGATATTCGGTCGACAAAAACTCGACTAAAAATGCAATAAATAAAATTTTGCTGTCAAAATCAACACTGCTTTTGTTGTAATGCGAGCTTAAAGATCATCAATTTTGGCTCTGAGATTTGGTGTATAGGGAATATAGGAGGGGGCCTAATATGGACAACGAGGTACATAGGGTTTAAATTGCATACTTCTCTTGTGATGACATCATAGCTGACACTAAACCCCCAGCTATGCTAAACCTAAGGATTGTTTTAGCTGAAAATGCTATCAGACTGATCATTAATTTAATCACAGATTACAAACAAACTGTGCAATGTTACATAAAAAGCCACTGTAAGCCAATGACTGACCAACATTGTCCATGTTCATGGAGATGGTCTCTCCAGTCATGGGGTAGAGGCTGAGGAAGTCCTCTGTGCGTTCGTTCAGCTCAAACGTGTGTCCATAGAAGGTGGCTGTCTGGATGTAGTCCTGTGCTCCTACGCTGGACATGTGCCACGTTGCAATCTCACCATTACAGAAGCCCAGGATCTGCCCGCTCTCAAACACATAGCCGTTGATCGCTGCAAGGACAAAACATAAACAAATAATATGGGTCAGAAGTACACCAGTGTTTTTTTACTTAAGTAAAAGTGTCAATACTGCAATGTAGAAATACTCTGTTACAAGTAAAAGTCAATAATTAAAAGTTTACTTGAGTAAAAGTACAAAAGTGTTGATATCAAAATGTACCAAAAGTAGAAAGAAGGGGCCTAGTACTCATGTCCCGTTTCACCCTTTTTCAAATGTTTAAAGATCTTTTGAAAATAGCAGATCTATAAGCGCACAAAGCAGCGCATGGCGACCAGATCGCAGCGCATTGTGAGCTTGCAGATCGGCTATTTTCAAATGGCCGAAATGTATATAGGGCTAAAGTGGGTAATGTACTGTAAGTTTTGTAATAATTATCAAAATCTACAAAGTAACTAGTGACTAAAGTTTTCAAATAATTATAGTTAATGTAGTGGCTATTTGTCCTCCAAAAACACACTATTTCAAAAGGCCACTGGGGCACCAGGTAAAGTGGATCTTACGCAGGGAATGAGTCCAATGTCCAAGCCAGAAACTGCATTTTGTGGTGTTTTATTAATCTCTCTGGAACAATACAGCATGATGGCAATATTTGCAATGCATTGGCCCTGTGTCCCTGGTAAAAACTTGTGCACCTTCCCAGTGTCAAAGTCAAACTGAATCTGAATCCTGAGCCTGCATGATGACCTAAGTAAATGCACCTGTGCCTCCCAATTGCCCAATTACCGTAATAAGAGTAAGTAAATAATAGTATTTAGCTGTAACTCAAAATTAACTCAAATCATACGTAAGTAACTGAATTAATTAAGCAAAACAATATAACAAATAGGAATCAAATAATATAGCAAATAAATGACAAAATACTGAAATAATAATTCTACCTAAATAATAAACAAATACAGGTGAAATTCAAAACAGTGAATAGCTCCGACATTCCGGCCCCTAATTGTGAAAAGTGTATACGTCACAATTACCCATATTTACTATAAAGGAGCTATTCTTTCTATGCTACATAAACTTCTTCTCCATCTTCTCCTCTGTGGCCACTGGAAGAGAAACAGACAGAAGTAGACAGGATAGCAAGAGAAAAAGACTGAATGATTGTCCTTGGCTCTTCTACACTGTGGCCTCCAACAGTAGGGGGATCTTTACTGCAGGTATATTTGGGATGTGCACACAGTGGACAAGTCTTTTGGGGTTGTAGTCTTTAAACTTCACATTCCTCCCAACTTTCCTCTTCTGGCCTTGGGGATGCTGTTCTGCAGCACGGCATCTGGTTGGCAAGACAGGTTCCTTGGGAAGTGAGTCAACGCACATGTCTTCTAGACGTTCCACAAAAATCCTGTTACTTGTGACAACAGAGCAGCCAGTCTTCACTGCATTGTTGCCTCCATTACGAAGTGGTCCATTAATTACCCAGCCGACTCTTGTTCGGACTGCATAGGGTCCTTGACCTTGACTGTTAATCAGCTCCACAGGTTCAATCACTTTTGCTGCATTTGTTCCAATGAGCAAATCAACATCTGCATCCACATCATGAAGCTTTATGCTCCTCAAGTAGGACCATTTTTCAACATCCTCTTGCTGTGGAATGTTCACCCTCGACACTGGCATAGACTGTTGAGTTAAAACGTTAGGCAGTGCAATAAAATCATTTGTGTCCATGCCGGACACTTCCAAGTCGGACAATACAGTGGTGCTCACAATCTTCTTTTGACCCATAGTTTGTAGTAAAATGTTGGCTGGCCTGCCACTTAGGCAGAGTTTCTGTGCCAAGTTGACAGTGCAAAAGGTACTGGAACTCCCAGGATCCAAAAATGCATGTGTGTGCACAACTTTGTCACTTGTCTGGCTTTTCACCTGGACTGCTACAATGGAGAAGACAGAACTGTCCACGTCACCGGCCCCAATATGACCACATGTCTCAGATGGTCCAGGTGTGAAGCTCAGTGGAGGGCTCACAGTTTCTTTGAAGGATGTCCCTATACCCTTCTGCTCAATGTGCAGGACAGATGGATGCTTCTGGTGACACACACTGCAATCCAAACGACTCCAACAGTCTTTGCTTGTGTGACCAACTTTTTTTAAGCAACCAAAACAAATTCCATTTTCCTTTATGAAAAGTATCTTGTCCTGATGCATCTTTGACTTAAACTGTGAGCATGCATTCAATGAGTGAGCGTTTTGTTGGCAAAATAAACAACATTTCAAACCTGAGGGGAACTTGTTTTTGTCCATATTTCCTTCCTTCACTGTTGTGACACTGGTGGCAAAAGTGCTTTCTTGTTTCCTTTGTCTTGGGTGGCTGTCAGTGGGGGGTTTACTGTATCTGGTAGGTGGCAAATCTTGAATATTACCAAAAATTGGATCAGAGGCAATTTTGATTTCTCTCTCAACAAAGTTCACAAGGTCTCTGAACACTGCTCTGCGACCACTTTGCTCCTGTGGCTCACATGCAACATTTCTCCATTTTTCTCTTAACTTATAAGGAAGTTTCATCACAATGTTTCTGAGATTGCATGGCATGTCCAACTCCATGCGCATTATGTGATGTGTTAAGTGGGAGCATTTTCGAAGAAAAAGATAAAATGATTGCAGGGCTTTGACATCCTCTGCTTTAATGAGAGGCCAGTTGTAAATTCTGTCCATATAGGCAAAAGTAATTTTGTACTCATTGCCAAAATGTTCAGTAAGAAGGGATTTTGCCTTTTGGTATCCCTGGTCAGGTGGTAAATGCAGACAACTATTCACCAATTCTCTTGCTTCACCCCTGGTGTAATGCTCCAAATAATGTAGTCGATCACTTGAGTTGTCAGTTTTTGCCTCGACACAACTTTCAAAGGCACAAATAAAGGAATGGAACTTAAGCGGGTCACCTTCAAACACAGTTATTTCTCTCCTTGGAAGAGAGGATGCTAAAGTTTGTTGAACCAACAATGCAGTGATATCATTCTGCCGTTGCATTATGTTTACAATATGATTCTGAGTGCTATTGCTGCATGGCACATTCAGGGCTTGAGTGTTACCTGTTGCTGGTCTGAGGTCAGTTTGTGTTACGGTCACCTGTTTGGGCCTGGCTGTCCGAGATGTCTCTTTGGGCCTGACAGACACAGCCTGGGCCACAGGTGGGGATTCACTCTGCATGCTGCTTTTGTCATTTCCCTGTGGAACAAATGTGTTAGCATGGGAATTGAGCTGGCTTGTCCTCTGTGCTGTGTTCCTTTCCAGATAAGAGTTCATTCCATTGGCTCTTTTAGAGCCGCATTTTGAATCAGTTTCCAGCACATTGATTTTTGCATTGGCTGCAGCAAGCTCAGTTTCCAGAGCGAACTGTTCCTTTTCCTTTCTTACTTTCTCCTGCTTTTCTTCTAACAGGTGTTTCCTTTTTAATGCATTTAAGCGTTCCATAAGTGCTGCTTTTTCGGCCTCTGCTTGAAGCCTGGCAGATGCAGTGGATGATGTCTTTGATACACTTGAATGCGCTTTGTGATGCTTTTCCTTAGAACATCCAATGTTCGAGGCACTGTCCTCTGGATTTATATCATCAATAATAACAGCACATTCTTTGTTGTGAATCTCAACAGCAATGTCATTTGTTTCATCATTGTCAACATCATTATTTGTTTCCACTTGATCCATGTTTTCTCAATTCTCACACTGTCACAGGCAACGTAGGATTACGTGACACAGCTTTTACGTCGGAGATTTATGAATGAATGTCTCTTTAATTGCGCAATCAAACGCGCATCAAATCCAAATTCCCAGTTAGCGGAAACAACTCAGTCAATCCAATAATTAAGCCTTTTTCCAAAAAAGCCCTCTGAGTATTATGTTTCACATACCAATGTTGCTGGGTAGCTTTGTGCAGCGATGTCCATTACATCGTTGGTCCTCCATTCTCCGACGTGTCTTTAAAAGCCATTGAGTCAAAAGTCAGTGAGAAAAACATCAACAATAAAAGCCAGTCAGTGTAGGTTCCATCCACAAATCCATTCGATGAGGCGGCAGCGGCGGCCAATCATCCACTTGATGCATAGCAGCTGGGTGCAAGTCAAAACTCAAAACATCCAGTGCAAAAATCCAAACGATAAAAGTCCACTTCAAAAAGGGCAAGTTTTTACTTTATGTAGTGGCTATTTGTCCTCCAAAAACACACTATTTCAAAAGGCCACTGGGGCACCAGGTAAAGTGGATCTTACGCAGGGAATGAGTCCAATGTCCAAGCCAGAAACTGCATTTTGTGGTGTTTTATTAATCTCTCTGGAACAATACAGCATGATGGCAATATTTGCAATGCATTGGCCCTGTGTCCCTGGTAAAAACTTGTGCACCTTCCCAGTGTCAAAGTCAAACTGAATCTGAATCCTGAGCCTGCATGATGACCTAAGTAAATGCACCTGTGCCTCCCAATTGCCCAATTACCGTAATAAGAGTAAGTAAATAATAGTATTTAGCTGTAACTCAAAATTAACTCAAATCATACGTAAGTAACTGAATTAATTAAGCAAAACAATATAACAAATAGGAATCAAATAATATAGCAAATAAATGACAAAATACTGAAATAATAATTCTACCTAAATAATAAACAAATACAGGTGAAATTCAAAACAGTGAATAGCTCCGACAGTTAAGTAAAAGTATAATATTTGCCTCTGCGATATAGAGGAGTAGAAGTAAAAGTACAAATAAGCAAAATTGTAAATACTTATTATAATAAGAATAATATGTAAAAATACCTCAAAATTGTACTTAAGTACAGTACTGAAGTAAATGTACTTTACACCACTGGAAATACACACAAATCCTCTTGTACGGTAGGCCTATGGTGTGATAGGGCGAATACAAAACTTGTTTACATTACGAGTACTACAGTAAAAGGACTGATTTATAACAAAACTCACTGTGCATAACATTAGACTTATAAAAGTCTGGGTCTGCCTTGTTGACTTTGGATCGATCACTGTAGGTACGAATGTTGTCATCCAGATACCAGCTCTTGTTTTCATCAAAGACTGCAAACATGGCATGCTGCTCTTTGTCTGCTTTCATCTATAAAAAGAAAAACATAAAAAACTGGGTTCATCTAAGGAAAGTAAAGCTGCACTCGAGTTTTCACACTTGGTGTATTTTGGCGGCCCCAAGTGGCAGAGAGCGCACCAACATTTCACTGCTTGTACTTACCTTCTTGATTCTTGTTTTGATCCACCTTAAAAATCTAAACATCTTGCGTAGTGCAGCTTTAATTCTGTTATAACCATTGTAACTGTTGTAAATACAATAATCTTCAAAATGTTGTTTGTTATAGCTCACTGCAAGTTCTCTGTAATAGTGACACATGGTGACAACTACCATGTTATCTTACTGACAAAGTTGCATAATGCAGGTGTCTTGTCTGTGTGAAGGGTGTGATTTCACTACCTGCACATTTCTGACATTGAGGGACTGACTCTTGCAGATGAGGATCGGTCCCACGAGTCCCGAGGCGATGTCTCGAGGAGTGTCCACCGCACTGTGGTACATGCGCGTGAGACACCGGGAGTCTCCGTCCAATGGCTCGTCCTGCTCCACCACGTCCCATGTGTAGATGTGAGTCTGGCCTGGCTGCACGCCGTGAGTCTGGTTCCCTGGGGGAACAGACAAGTATCGGACAAGTATCTCTGTTCACTGGTGGATAACTGCAAGGGCAGATGGGGTTTGTGCCCTGAGGTAAAAGCCCAAGTCCCCAACATAAATCTGAAAAGTGTAGTATAACTATTATATAGGCCTATATATATATATATATATCGAAATAGACAATAGCATACAAGGAATGCAGTGTGCAAGAGGGTGAGGTAGAGTCTGAAGAGGTGGGTTTTCAGACTGCAGCGGTCTGCTGTCCTGATTTAGTATTTTTGTGAATTCGCCAAATTAAGAAATTGGATGAAAACAAGGTCAAAGCGTAGCCGCGGAGTTTGTCTTTTTCTATTCTGTCCTATTCATTTGTTCTTCTTTTTAAAGTGGACAGCTCATTATAACTAAAGTGGGAGGAAAGACAAAGAGATGTGTTCACAGGATTTCAAATCATATATTAGATATAAGCGCGGGGTAAAGACACATCAGAATAAGGTACCAGGATGCTCAATTCTTTGTGTTCTATGCTATTCAGTTGTATTTCTGACCATTTCATTGCAAATTAAATCTGCAATTTGGTCTTGGATGGGTCCCATGAATGAATGTAAAAACACCATCAACAGAAAGACATAGTACCTCCTGCAGGGTAGTTGACCCCTTCTTCTGACTTCTCTATGGTCAGTCCATGTGGGTAGATGCTGTAGGGCCTGGAGGCCATGTTCTTGAAGTAAATCTGACAAAGTGCCGGAACAGATGGATGTGAGAGCAAGTATTTCTATGTGCTAATGGCCAAAAGGTGAGTCGTGGGAGTGTGATGTCACCTTGATGACGTCTCTGATCTGGGCCCTGATCACTGGGCCCAGGATGCCAAACTCGTCCTTCCTCTTTTGCATCTCTGCTCTCACGGTGAACGTGTCGTCTGTGTACTGTGTGTACAACGCCTTCCTGTACTTCCCTCCTATGCGATTCAAGCCTGGCGTCAGGTAGTCGAGCTTGTAGTCCCTATGAAGGATTTACGGATAGAGTGTACACAAACAAGCAGCCTCAGTGAAATAGTTTTCCAGTCAACGCTTCAAGGCAGCTCAAATAATAATAAAAAATGAAAATAAAGAAACAAGATGGTAAATATGGCATTTGGCAAGAAATGCATGTTGTATTGGAAATGACACGTCAATGATTCTTTTATTATTATTATATCAAATTAAAGCATTATTAAGGATCAAATTAGTGAATATAATTTTACTTGTCAATGGAATCTGGCATGTTGGGTGCGTAGTTCCAGAGAAGCTCCTCAGCAGCAATGTAGTACTTCCACACTTTGCTTTCACGTCTCTCCTGAATGGTCAGCTTCTTATTGGGTGCCTCAAAGCCAGCACAGAACTTCACATCCACAAAACCATGCAGGCCAGCTAGAGGGAAACAATTATTGATAAAAGTGCAGTAAAGGTCCATTTGAAGGTACTCATTTATATTTATATTATTATCTTGAGAGACTCTACTTTGAAAGGAGGTTGGATTTATTTACTTATCAACATACCAACCTTTTCCTTTTCGTTTTTGTGCTGTACAGAACATGAATTTGTACAGTGGAAGATACCGGATCTGCAGTGGTGTAAAGTAACTAAGTACATTTACTTTACATTTTATTTTTATATTTGTACTTTACTTGAGTTTTTCCAATTTCCAATACTTTTACTTCTGCTCCACTACATCTCGGTTCCAAATATTGTACTTTTACTTGACAACATTTATTTGAAAACTTTAGTTACTAGTTACTTTTCAGATATAAATTATAATATTATAAAACACATAAACCACTTTAGCCCTATTTTATACCTTGGCCATTTGCCACCTTGGCATTGCAACGCATTGTTGGCTTGTAGATCTGCTATTTTCATACATTTTGCACTTTTACTTCTTTAAGTACATTTTGATGCCAAAACTTTCAGTCAACTACATTTAGAATTACGGACCTTTACTTTTAACAGAGTATTTCTACATTGCAGTATTGATACTTGCACTTAAAGGAAAAAAAAACACCCATTTTCAATATTGAACTATGTCATGTCCCCAAACAATCCTCCAGTTCTAGGCAACACAGAAGGGGGGAGACTTTTTTTTGTATTTCCACAGAACTCCTCTAAGCCGGTCTAAGGTATATTAATGACATAGTTCAATATTGAAAATGGGTGGTTTTCCCCTTAAGTATTAAAGAAATTTGAGTACTTTTCCCACCACTGCAGATGTGTAGTGTGATAGACAGAAGGCTTCATACAGTACCTTCCAGGTGTTTGGTGGTGTGTGAGGACAGCATCCATCTGCCGGGGTGAACAGCTGTCATGCTGGCGGTGGTGGCAGAACCGCTGACCAGGCCCACAGAGGACACTTTATGCCCGGCCTGCTGAAACACCTGGCCGTTCATGTGGACAGAGAACACCTCGGGCTCTGAGTTCATGCCCATCAGGTGCAGGCTAACAGAGCTGTGAGCACAAATACTGACATCTGGGGGGAGAGAGAGAGAAAGCCACAGTTTATCTTTTGTCTTGAGTTTACTGCCAGTGCTATTCGCTGAAGGTGCATCACATTGGTCACGTGTGGATATTTCATTTAAAATGTCTAGGGGTGAAATATGGATTGAATTGAACGAGTTCGTCAACCGACAGAAGATTAATCACATTTAAGTAATTAATCCTAATTATTTGGTTTAGTGATGTTGCTATTTATTACTTAGGCCTACTGTATCTTTTTGCTAATTATAAAATGTAACTTTATGTCTTTTGACTGCTGGGCAAACATATTAAGCAATTTCAAGATGTCTTTTATTAGCATTTAGATAACATGAATATCATTCACAATCATGTTGTACATTATCACCTCTTTTAGGTTCTAAATTAATCACACTGATCAATCAAATAATGGAGAAGAAATGGACAGATGAATTGACAGATTAACCAATTATGAAGATAATTGTGTCAGGCAATATGACCGATGTGTGAAGAATACGTTGCAGATGAGATGACACCATTGTGGGATGGAGAATAAATTATGCTTGACTAACTGACCAGGTAGCGATCCACTTGTGTATCCATTGATGGTGTATTTGACTTGGTCGCTGTCTGTGCCGTGGCCTTGGCGGTACCAGCTCAGTCTCTCATCAAACACCCCGAACAGGAACACATACTCGTGGTGGAACCGGAACTGTTCCCCCAACTCGCCCAGACTGCCTGTTGAGAGACAGAGATAGACAAGACAGACAGTGAGACAAACACACAGGCCGACAACGGAAGAGAGTGAAAATAAAAGATAGGAAGTAGGGAGTACAGGTATGGCATGATGGAGGGAGAGAGAGAACGTGTTTGAGAGAGTGTATGGGCTAAATACCGTATTTGCAACACTATTTCATTACTCATTTCCTCCCAAACAATGTATCAACATTTTAACTTGATGAATCAAAATACTGTATCTGGCTTGCCGATAGGAAAATTAGAATCATTGCACCGGCTTTGCTGTCCTTTGTAATACTGTATGTTGTTTTTGCAGACAGAAGCCCTTGTCTAGTGGGGCTCTTATCTGTTTGCATTCCGTCATATTGAGAAAGCAAGGTCATTAGTAACAATAGAGTGTGTGTGTGTGTGTGTGTGTGTGTGTGTGTGTGTGTGTGTGTGTGTGTGTGTGTGTGTGTGTGTGTGTGTGTGTGTGTGTGTGTGTGTGTGTGTGTGTGCGTGCGTGCGTGCGTGCGTGCGTGCGTGCGTGCGTGTGTGATGCCCTCCCTTAAAAACTCTTGTAATCTACCACCTTACTGAGAGACACTGAGACTCCCTCGAGGTCTCAAGACGTACTCTAATAAAGCTTCCAAACATTAAACAAGAACAAGAGAGTGCAGTATCTAACTAAGGGTAAAGATTTGACCTTGAACAGTGTGTTTATTTGACATGTGAAATGTCAGCAACCTGTTGACACTTAAACAGTATGTGACAGTGTCAAGGTAGAACATAATGGATAAGACATTTTAATAATAAAGTGAGAACAAACAAATGTTGTTATATGACACGGAAATGTCATCTCAACATTAATTTTACACTATACAAAAATGGTACACAAAACAATACTAATGATTATCAAAACATATCCATCCAGAGAGTGATTGTGTTTAGTGATTCATCTCACCAGTGTTCATTATGTGTGCCGTAAATGATGCATAATGTATCTGTCTTGCAGATTATGGTGCATGTTGAATACTGTATCTGGCTTGCAGATGATGATGCATGCTGCATATGGTACATTATACCGTACCTGTCTTGCAGATGAGCAGGGCACCGATGAGGCCTGAGTTGTAGTCCTGCACAGTGCTGAAGTGGGACATGTAGGTGTAGGTGAGACAGTCGGGGTCATTTATCTGGGGGGCCACTTCTGATGTCAGCTCCCAGTAATACGTGTGCTCTCCATTGACTGGCACCACGTCATCCTCCTTCTCCTTCTGTGACGTGTTGTCAAAATACTGGGCTCCTGGGAGAAAAGAACACCAATCAGAATAAACATGTTCATCATCATGATCTAGGACAGTGGTTCTCAACCTTTTCCGGCCGCGACCCCCACAATAATCATATTTGAACTGCACAAGCACTTAGAATTGTAGGAGTTGGCATTATATTTAGTTTGACTCGATCTATTCCATTGTGAAAATAGACAATCTACAAGTGCACAACGCCTCGCGTTGCGAGCACGTAGATCAGCTATTCTCACAATTTCTGCCAAATTTGTCAATTTGACCAATGTTTGACCAGAGGTACTAAAAATGTCTTTAAAGTCCTTAAATTGTCACTTTAGAAATGTGCAGATATACCCTGTATACACTGTATGTTGGTCTGTTTACTGTTGAGTGAGAAAACAATGTTAACATTTAGCTAAACATCTGGGGACCCCTTAAAATAATTTGGGGACCCCTCTGGGGGTCCCGACCCACAGGTTGAGAACTATTGATCTAGGAAAGAAAATTAATCCATTAACTAACTAGACTGGCCTACTTGTGTGCCAGCAGAGCATGCAAGTAGGGTGATGAGCTCTGTCTGTGGGTATGTGGCTCAGCTGTCTGTGGGTGTGTGACCACACTTGTTACTCTGTATCTGGGCAAGTCTGTGACGTCAGTCATGTATGACATTTCTACAGTACAACGTATGACTCCATATGTGGGCAAGGGTTCAGGTTTTCCATTTGTGAAAGTGAAATATTTCAAATATATATACACAATATGCGTAACAAAATGCATGGAGGTACTTCCTTTCCCTACTGCCAGAGTGCACACGAAAGTTGGGTGTGGGTGTGTCATCACTTTCTATGTCAACTGGAGTCAGATAAACATTTGACTCATGCCCAAAACTTGCTGGAGGTTTAAGCCTAGTAGTACAGTTAATCATTTAGAGAGTTTCCTGTACACAAGCCACGAGTCTGTTACGCAATTTCAGTTATTGAAATAGGTCTGTGCCATCCTTGCCATCCTTGCCTTCCTTTAAAATGCCTGTAATGTGTACAGTGTTGAATGTATTTAAACGTTGTCAAATAAACCAAAGCAAGGTTTTACATTTCCTCTGTACTCTCTAATGTGCATTGAATATTAATTAAATAGTGATTAGTTTCAAGTAACCCCCCTGATCCACAATCCCAGGAAATTGTTTCCTTTTATTTTTATCTGTATGTTGTGACACAGACAGTTATTTCCTCCGGCTTAACAGGTCACGCTGTTGGACTTCAGTACTGTCGACTGCCTTAATCTGCTTGCCCGAGTTAATATTGCAGAAAAATCCAAACACAGCTGTTTGTCTATTGCCCAATTTTGTGTACTTTAAATCAATCAGTTCATCAGGAGCACCCAGAGACGGGAAACCATTTGCTGAGTTTATTACAGCATTTCGGGTGTTCTTCTGTGTTTTAACAGCTGGGTACCGCTCTTTAGCCTTAACAGCCATGACACACATGTAGTCGTGTTTAACAGTACCAACCCTCTGACTGCTTCCCATAAGCGATCCCGTGTGGGTGGATGCTGTATGGCCTGTCCGCCATGTTCCGGAAAGTGACGACCATGATCTCCCCCACCTGACCCCTCAGCGTAGGTCCGAGTAGACCTGCAGAGATGTAGGTTAAAGTTTTTCTTATTGACAGCGTACAAAGTACATCCATTTATGTATTTATTTTTTCACACCAAAGCAAGAAAACAACAACAAATGAAAAAAAAAAAAAAAAGTATCACAGAAAAAGGGAAATAGAAAAAGAACAACCTTCGCAGTGTCAGCAACTTATTCTAACCTTAACCAAGAGAAGTTATTGAGTATCGAGAAAAGAGATGTTGAATATTTCGGGTCTTCTCCTTGCATTGTAATCTTCTCAGGAGTAAAATAAGATGAAAGTTCATTCAACCAATGCCTTTCAAACTTCCAATTTACACAGATAATTGCTGGCAAGTGAAATAAAATACTTCATGTTTAAGGAGTAGTTCACCCCTAAAACGACTTTTTATCTATTGATTACTCACCTCATGGAGACTTGAGTTCAATAATATGTTTTGGTTTTCGTCACATTCCTAAGACAATAATTTGATTACAATAAATTTACCCCATTGATTCCGGATGGAGACCCAAATGCATTCAGGTCCCCATCTGGAATCAATGGGTGTAAATGTATTATAATCATTTTTTTGTCTTAGGAATGCGACAAATACAAAGAAATATTAAGTCTCCATGAGGTGAGTAATCAATAGAAAAAAGTCATTTTGGGGATTAATTAGGCTACTCCTTTAAGTAAATTGACATCACCAATTTATTAAGGCTTCAGCCCACTAGCGCTCCTCAAGTAATACCACCAAATTAGTAGCTTATAAATTATGTATGTGATGAGACAAGAATAGTGGTATATTAGTCTAATACCTCATAATCATTATCCTCCGTACTGTGTGTGCTGCAGAAAGTAATACATTATATTATTGTGACAATGCAGTTATTTTCCACATGTGTATTTGTCTGGGTGTGGACTGTATTGGGAAATGCTGAAACCAGTTCCTGATGATGAACGTCAGACAGGCAGCAGGCAACAGCTCATTTACCTAGCCATGAGGGATGAGTCTTTGCCTGCTTGAAGCCTCTCTCATACTCCCTGAAGACCACTTTCTTATAGGTGGGACCAGACCTGGCATAAAGGTGGGGAAACAGTGACTCACTGCACCAGCAACAATGATTGAACATTTTAAATGAATAAATATTACGCCTCCCAAATGTTAAAACGTTTTAAATTCAGATTATCAAAGCAAAAGTCCCTGAATAGTTGCAAATTAAATCCACGTCCACTGCAAAATGTGACAGCCCTGCCAGTCATGCATTTTTTGAGTGGACATGGATATTTTTGTTCATATAAGACAGGGGTGCCCACACTTTTTTGACGTGTGATCTACTTTTAAAATGACTAGCTCAACATGATCTACCCATCCAAAATGTTTTAGCTGAGGGCCTGAGAGGGGCTTTGGAATAGCAGCACTGGCGTTACATTTTAGACAAACACACTTACTGTAAGGGGGAAATAAATGGGAAATACTGGGGGAAATGTCTTCATCCCATTCTGTATGGAAGTGGTAGGTTTTGGGATTCTTTGAAAAAAGTTTGCCTACTTTAGAAGCCATGAAGGGAGCTGACAGGCCCTTCTTGATGTCATATTGACATATTCTTTTTATATTTTAATTATATATTTTTAGAGGCATGTGGTGGTCTACCTGCACACCCTTGGTGATCTACTGGTAGATCACGATCTACCTTTTGGGCACCCCTGATATAAGAGGTGTGAACAACTCTGAGTTGTTCACAAAATATGCACCTCTTCCATATAAACATAAATAATGTACAGTTGTGCTCGAAAGTATTCAACCCCCTCTGAAAGAAATGTTCATTAGTGTAGCCACTGTTCCTTTGACTTAGAGCCTGTGAACTATTATGCTCAAAACTGTACTTTTTGGAACATTCAGTGTCTTTGCAATTGTTTTGTATCCTTTTCCTTTTTTGCACAAAGCAATAATGTCTTCTCTGAACTTTTCTGACCATTCCTTATATTTATCCATGTTTCTAACTGATCAACAAACTTCTAGTCAGGCCAGATTGCACATCTGATGCTAATATGTAAGCCCTTGATTAGTCGATTGCAGTTGATTACAGATGTTTTCAGGTGTAATTAAGAGTTGAATAATTGAAAGTGAAAGTGGCATCTACAGTAGCATTGAATTTGGAAAAAAACACACCAAATGTTACTTTTGTTGAGCTATTTACATTATTCTTGTATGATGTATTTATTTCATTCAGTTGTCAGTGACCATCAAGACCATCTAGTAAACATAATAATCCCATCTCTGTTTTTGTGTGACAGGTATCCTACCTTTGTGGTCCGTCGCCTGAATAGTCCCAGTCAATCTGGACAGCGGCAATATAGTAGTGTCTCTCCTTGGGTCTGTCCTCCTGAGCTCTTATGATTGAGAGGACAGCGAGAAGAACCAGGACAGGCAAGAGGCACTGAGCTCCTGCCCAGGAAAAACGTCTCATATCTAGGGGTCGGAACTCCAGGAAAAAACGATCTGTTCTGGAAGTCAGGAAGCTATGATCTGACAGAGGTCCACTGTGTGCTTTATCTATCACGGACACACGCACCGTCACACGTACATGCGCACACAAATACACTCGTGCTCAGATACACGTTTAAACACTATGTCCCAGGGCAGTGAACTGAGTCTTTTTTTTCCCACACTCACCTAATTGAAACCATGTGCATTTTGCTGCGAGTCCCTCCTATTGGTGTGTCTATTCCTATCATCTATGCAAAGAAAAACAGTGTGGATGACACAGATTTAATTATATGACGTATTTTGACCACAAAATGTCTCGGGAAAGTTTCCAAATTGTGTTCCGTAACCGTTCCCAAAACATTCCATAGTTGAATTTCATCAGACACAGGATTGTTTTAAGATTTGTGATAGGAAAGGGAATAATAAATGTGTTACTCCACAGCCCATTTTTGCTAATCTCCCTCTGGCTCTCAATTCTACATATAAAATATTTTGCTCACAGACGTTTTGTCCTTACAAATACAATCTAATCATAATAATGAACATTCCAACATGCCATGCTCTCTCCATTAGAAACAGTTTTATTCATTCGTAAATTAAGTGAATGAGTGAATTATAACTAAATAAAAGTGTGCTTTTGATGGACAGTGTCAATCTTCCATCAAATGTTATAGACCCATGGCTGCACCGTTAATTAATCTTGTTATTTTCATTTTATTTGATTTTAAACAGTGTCCAGGCAGAGCAATGTCTTATGACCCATCCTATAGGTTACAAAACAAAGATCACTAACATCAACACTAGCAGTTTAGCTTGAATCATCATCATGCATAGAGGATGTATAACAAGGTGTAACCAAAACAGTCAGTGCTGTTACTCATTGTTAATAGACATAAGCCATATTAGTTTTGAATCTAAATTAATGTTACATCACAGGTGAGAAAAGAATTATAAAACACCACCAGTTTAGAAATGGTACAGATGCAGAGCAGAGTAGGTAGGCAGACACACTACCATTACAAACAAAACCAGGTTACATATTGTCATGAGCATAGTTATATTTTCAACCTTATGTATTGAATATCACTTGACAGCAGCAGAATTCACAAACCTTCGAAATGACCTATGATAATCCCTTTTCTCTGAAAACACCTAAATGGATAGCATTTGAGAGAAAATGATCAAAATGCTTAAAAGTCTAGAAATCATACAAACAATAAATTGAGTATATGTGTTTACCCATGCATGTAACAGTCTTTAATGTTAGCACAATTGGCTAGTAGATTATATTATTTTGCTAAACATTTTCATTTCTTAACATATCAGCACAAACAAATGGTCAAGACAGCGCATATACAGTACAGTAAAGGGGTTTTTGAACATTGGTAGGTGCTGAAGACAATACTGGAGGCATGAAAATAAAGGTTAATGTAAACTGAAGGTGACTGGCCAGAAAAACTAAGGTTTGCAGCAGTCAAAGCTAAATGAAATGCAGGAGCTGCAGTGCATCTGGACACAAGCTCGAAAGAATCCCAAATACATTATCTGTGTTTTGTCATTGCACAATTAAGCGAAATGTGTAACAAGGTATAGGTTGCTGCATAAAATGCTAATCTAAGAATGTGAAGGCCATGCATTTTAAACTTGAGTTTGTTCTTTTTGAGCGGTGCAAACCATTCCTACGCTTCACTTTGTGTGTATTAGTACAGGTTTCCATGTATGGTTGGAGATCCGTGCTCATACACAAAATACGTCCCGGACAGAATAGCCCATACAAGGAGATAATGTGTGTCGTGTTCGGACAGAATGGCCCATACAAGGAGATAATGTGTGTCGTGTTTGCACCGCTCAGTTCTCACAGGTGCGATTCTATTCCACCTTTTGCATTCTGCAGCTCCTCAAAAGCAGGTTAGCATGCTTCAAGTGTCAAAAGAAAGGTGATCTACAGTTTTGGAAATATACAGGCTATTATCAAAGCCTCTCTTAGCTGCAAACTGTCATTCTGCAATCAGCAAGAACCTCATTTGGAATGCTACTGTACCTGAAGCATTCAGAGGTTAAATTATACAATTTATTTTCAATGTGCACATTTGGAAGAATGATATTTTGCACAGATAAAATTCACATCAAAATAACTTTGTTCACGTTTACAATATAACAGTGGCCAAATGTTAATTCATAAAAAATATTTTGTTAAAACTCAAACAGCTGCACTGGCAAACTGGCTCTTTAGGAAAACAAAGATGCCAACAAGCCATCACATTAGTGTCGGTAAAGAAAAACAAACTAAAATAAACATATACAGCATGTGCCGTTTTGAAAATGCTGGCAAAAAGCAAAAGGATCTACTGTTACAATTGCTAAAATTCAAATAGTGGTATCCAATAGAACCATCTTTACAGACTGTCCTAGAAATGCTTGCTTGCTTACCCTACCCTATTTATTTATTCTTTTACAGTACTTATGGGTCTGAAAATCCAAAGGCTTGGCTCAGACCAGAGTGATAAGAGTGGTTTATAGAACACTAGTTGTGGCAAATGAAAGCACAAGGAAATGACTAAATACCAGTGCACTCACAATAACACCAGTATATTATAATATTGATTGTTCAAATATTATCATCATTAGCCAAAGTATACACCCCTAATGTTGCTTTACTTCCCCTTCTCCAATAGACTTGATCTTGAGTACTTAATTACCAAATACAGACCAGCAGCTAAAGCAACGTAGAGCAAAAAATAAAGAAAATACTTCTCTCACAACCTTAAACGGTCGATTTAAAAAAAGAAAGAAAAGCCTAGGACCGGAGGCCATCTGCTGTCACTATCAAACTTTTAAAAGGAAAAACGGCAACTAATTTTGTCCTGCTCCCAGAAATACAAAATCTTGTTTTGAATTTACTCAGAAACAACAGGATCACATTTGCACACAAGTGGGAACAGAACTTCACAGTTCCTTTAATATTAAGAACAAATGAAGATCTTGTGGAGTGAATGGGTGAATCTTCTTTCACAGTCGCCTTGAGCATGATGGATATGCACTGTGCCAGAATGAGTCTTATATCCAGTTTTAAAACACAAGTGTTTAGTGGTTCACACACAGTTGGCCTACGCAATACAGCGAGGGTCTTGAAACTGTTTTATATTCTTTTTCAATGTAAAGTTGTCCCTTGTAATTGCAACCAGTATATTTGAAGAGTACAGAAACGTCACAGAGAAGGGACGATAACATGTTCTGACACATGGGAGCTCCTTTCAATTCCTCTTTATGTTATGGTATAGAAAGGGCAAGGTATAACCTTATTTAATTAAGATAAGATAGCTCATATAGCTGGGTAGCTGGTTACTTTTCTGTGTTCTGTGTATTATTGTTTGGTTGGATGTCAGTAGTCGATGTAAGGGACGGTAAGTCGTTTCTCAGGCCTCAGAACTCATAGGGGTTCGCGTGGGACTGGGAGGGAGACGAGCTGCTGCACTGTGCTCCGTGCGGAAACTGTAATCATATTCTTTTTCAATCTCATCCAGTGACTTGATTGTAATGCCCATCAGATCCACTTGCTGCAGGTCACTTGAGGCACAGGCAAACTTCTCCGAGATCATGAAAGGCACTCCATCCATCGCTGTGATGGCATACAGATTGGAGTTCTGGTGTTCATAGTCTGGCCTGGTAGCATTCTTGCCTCTGAAACTGGCTGGGAGAGTCATGGATATATGCTTAGGCATGGGGGTTGCTGCATTTTGGGCTGGAGCAGTCGAGGTGGAGTTGGTGTTCTGGATGTTGTTGGTGGCTGGAGTGGGCCCAGAGTCCTGAGCCCGCGGGACATTGCCCATGCGATACCAGATCCCCATGTTGTTGAGCTCCCCAATGAAGGTGTACTGTGGCGGGGCCTGCTTGGATCTCCCCAAGATGCGGATGTTGCAGATGGCCGCCTCCGTGGAATCCCGTGGAATGAACTTGATGCACAGCCGCTTCCTGCGGAAGGCCTGCTCCTGTGTGTCAACGGTCTCCTGGATGGGGATGAAACCCACGGGCAGGGTGTCTTTTATGTCGATCAGTTTCATGTCCACTAGAACGTTACCCAAGTGGCTGTTCTCCTTGGAGAAAGCCCTGGTGAAGCACAGGTACCGCGTCACCTTGGACTTGAAGAGGCCATCTTTCCACAGATCCGCGTCCAGGCCGTCCGTCGTCGTGCACACCACGTCGTACCCGGTGGGCGCCCTGTTCCTGGAGGCCACAACCCCCACGCCGGTGATGGGGTCCATGGGCATCTCTGGCAGAGCCTCGGAGAGCTCGCGAACCTCGGGCATCTTGGCACACACGGGCCAGACGAACAGTCGATTGAAGAGACGCAGAAAAAAGGCAAAAAGAAAGATCTCCGTTCTTCTTCTCCTTTGTCGAAAGGTCCCTTTTTAAGAATTGGATGATGGTCGTGGAGAATCGACGTCTCGCAGTAGCCAGCCGATAGATATCTCTATATAGGCCTATAACTTACTGCGTCGCTGTAACTGATGACGTAAGACCTCGCGAGTATAAAGAGTCGAATACGTTCGCGACTGGTCATTAATAAAGGTTAAAACATGGTCGATTTCAGCCCTCTTTCGTCATACATTACAAGTAGCGGTTTTGTGTGTTTACTTCTCCATTTTATTACGACTACTAGCTCTGGTTAACTTCCGCTCAGACCGGACATTACCTCACCTCTTTGCGTTGTCTAGGGTGGAGTCTAGATCCCATATGGGGAAGGGACAGCCAGGCAGTGATTGGTTCTTTAGTTTGGTTGGTTGTCAGGCAACCCGCCGACACAAAAGAAACGTCAGACCCCAAGCGTCAGACCCATCATTTCGTTTAGAGCAGGGGTCTTCAACGTTTCCAGGCCAAGGAGGACCCCCTTTCTGGCCCTTAGCTTAGAGATGAAGCAGGGACCCCCTGCCACGCCTCTGCATATCTATCTATAAATGCGACAAATCTCTGTCTGTTTGTTTGTTTGTAATCCGCGTATCTCGAGAACCGTTCGTCCCACCGGCTTCAGATTCGGCACGCGCGTTCCCCGCCGCCGCGCGGAGTGCAGTGCCGGGCCTCGACCCGACCCGACTCGCGGTTTTCCGAAACCGGCGTGAAACGTTCGGAATCTCCTTATGCGGAGCTGATTGTTGACATCAGGCTGTTCCGGAGGAAGCGCTGACTCATTGTGACATCACTTCATAAAAGGCTCTGACATCACGTACGCCACATGAGTCAACAAAAAATCTCTGTGAATGTGTATGTATGTATGTATGTAATCCGAGTATCTCTAAACCATTCTTCCCACGTTCTCCATATATGGGCATAAAATTAATGCCCGTATGCGGAACTGATGTCTGACATCAGAGCTTTCCGCAACCAGTACTGTGTGTGCAGAGATCTCCATATATGGGCATAAGGGGTATGGGCATAAAATGAATCCCCGAATGCGGAGCTGATGTCTGAGATCAGAGTTTTCCGCAACCGGTACTGTGTGTGCAGAGATCTCCATATATGGGCATAAGGGGACAATGGCAAACAGATGGTCAAAACGGGTCCTATGACAACAGGTATATTGGGGTTTGCATTAAAGGGTGGGGACAAAGGCTAACAGAAGGCAAACAGATGGTCCAAACGGGTCCTATGACAACAGGTATATTGGGGTTTGCATTAAAGGGTGGGGACAAAGGCTAACAGATGGTCAAAACGGGTCCTATGACAACAGGTATATTGGGGTTTGCATTAAAGGGTGGGGCAGGCATAAAATGGACGCAAATAGACAGATATCTCCATATATGGGCATATGGGCATAAAATGGACCCAGAACTATATCTGCAGTGATCTCCATATATGGACATAATGGACGCCGACAGACAGACAGATACAGATATCTCCATATATGGGGAACTGATGTCTGACATCAGAGTTTTCCGCAACCAGTACTGTGTGTGCAGAGATCTCCATATATGGGCATAAGGGGTATGGGCATAAAATGAATCCCCGAATGTGGAGCTGATGTCTGACATCAGAGTTTTCCGCAACCGGTACTGTGTGTGCAGAGATCTCCATATATGGGCATAAGGGGACAATGGCAAACAGATGGTCAAAACGGGTCCTATGACAACAGGTATATTGGGGTTTGCATTAAAGGGTGGGGCAGGCATAAAATGGACGCAAATAGACAGATATCTCCATATATGGGCATATGGGCATAAAATGGACCCAGAACTATATCTGCAGTGATCTCCATATATGGACATAAAATGGACGCCGACAGACAGACAGATACAGATATCTCCATATATGGGCATAAATGGACACAGGCAAACAGATGGTCAAAACGGGTCCTATGACAACAGGTATAATGGGGTTTGCATTAAAGGGCGGGGCATTCATTCTCTATTTACATCGTTCCCGAGTTGGCCAGGTCGCCGACTAGACGCTGGGCCGCCCGAAGGGCGGCCCAGCTTCTAGTTGTATAAATGTGTGATGCAGATTTCATCAATTTCATAGATAGATTCATAGACTTCAGTTTGACATCACTGTCATCAGTCTGTTGGATTCTTATTTTTGAAGCGGTGGAAACCGCTTCCAATGAATGGCTTTGTGTGTATCACGCCCATATATGGTCATTTCAGTCCAGAATGAACAGGCTTTTTCAAAAACAGAATGTCCGTTTAATTACCATATATGGTGATCTCAGTCCAGAATGAACAGGGTTTTTCAAAAACAGAATGTCCGTTACCTTATGTCCATATATGGTCACTCCAGGCCAGAATGAACAGGTTTTTCCTGTCCCGTACGTGTAAAATATCAGTCCAGAATGAATAGGCTTTTTCAAAAAGCAAAATGTGTGTCCCATGTCCATATATGGTCATTTCAGTTCAGAATGAATAGGCTTTATATGTCCTGTACATCTAGAATATGTGTGCGGTGTCCCTCCCGGTCAGATGAATGGATACTTTGAGGATTGGTCAAGCTTCACATGATAATTTGGCCTTCAGGGTTTATCTGTCTTATTTAAACACTTTATATTTATTTATGTATTTATTTAATTACAAATTCTTATTTTAATGTATGTGTTTTAATCTATTTTATTTTTTAAACCTATTATACCAACTGTCATACCAGCTCTCCAAATACATTCAGAATAGAAGTTTTATCTGTCCACCGCTTCAATTCGAACCGAGGTTTGATTTTTTAGTAATATTGACCTTTCACTCTGTACTTGGTCTGCTCTTTTCCCCCTCTACACCAAACCTATTTGCCGAAAATAGCTGAGAGCTTGTAGATCTGCTATTTTTGGCTAAAGTTCTCCTCAGAATATGCGAGGGTTCATTTAAACATTTTAAAGGAATGATCCTATCACAAAGATTTGGTGGCCCCCCTGTTGTAATTCTGAGACCCTTGGTTTAGAGAAGCAAATAAGCTACTTCCTACTACCATGTACCAGTGTTGAAAAAAACAATGAAAAACTAGAAATACTGTTCCTACGAAACAGTGTGGGCTCGTTTGTGACTACTCTGCAGCGTGCTAACTGTCATGTGAAGCTCAACCAATACCCCAGCTAACACCACTCCCAGATTTTTTTCCACCAATTGCAACTCGCTATATAAATAATGAAGATAACATAGTGTTCTCGCCGAGCCCACAATAAAAGGTATTTACAATAGAAGGGCCAGGTTAAGGTTAGGCTAGGTTTATTGTTACCAGTTTCGAGTGGTAGCCGCCTGTAAGTGTTTTTTTCAGAGTGGTTTTAAAGGAAGTTAGGGATTTACACTCCTTAAGGCCTTCGGTAGGGCGTTCGCGTTCCACATTTTAGTGGTGTAGCAGGAGAACGAATTGACCCTTTGTTTGAGCCGAATCTGGGTTGAACATGATCTGTGGCGCTGCCTGGTGTTGTAATTGTGTACATCCTTGACGTTTTGGAAGTATTTTTGTCAGGTACATGGGTATCTTAGTGGTCCTTGTGCAGAATGTCCCATTTCTCAAGGTATCATGTTTGAAAATCTTTTTAAAATAGTAGATCTACAAGCTCACAACGCGTTGAATCGTAACTAAGGTTTTCTAATAATTGTAGTGGAGTAAAAGTACAATATTTGCCTAAATTGCCTCTGAGATGTAGTGAAATATAGTAGGCCTACCTCAAAATTGTACTTGATAGTAGGCTACCTGCGTAAATGTAATTAGTTACTTTACACCTCTGAAAACAACTAGTTTTTAGACAATAACATGATGTTGGCTTTTTTCTTTGATGTACTGGAGAGGTAGCTTGACCACAAAACAAAACCTCTCTGTACAGACAGCTTAATTGAGTTAATTATACAATTAGTTTACAGTCACGCACCAGGTTCGAACTAACCCGCATACAAAAAGGCAATACTATTACATTAAGTTAAGAAATTATACATATGGATACAAATATATATATATATATATATATATATATATATATATATATATATAAAAATAAAAAGATAAACATTACATTGGTCAGAAATGTTGAGGGCTTTCAGTAGTTGCCGGACAACCAAGTAGCCAATCACTGCACGGCTGTCCCTTCTGGCTATGGGAAGCAGACTCATGGCTTTTTCTAGAGCGCGTGCGCGCGAAGCAGGAAACGTCACACAACAATGTATCTGCAATGTATTCAAGAAACAGCTGGATGTTAAAATGTAAGTTTTAATTCAACGATGTCGTCGTGCAATTTGAACATCTCATCGCCACGGCCTGACCTCAGACAATGTGTTATTTACTGAAGTGCGGACGTTCTGTTTGGGCATTTTCAGACAGACCTAGAGCTGCTATTGTCTTGTTTTGATGATTATGTTTTGGTCTCAGACAGTTCATCTGTGAAAATGATGTTGCATCTTTCGGTTGTCATATCAGTATCAGACAGATACGTACGTGTGACTGAGTTCTCTTTTTCCATGATACTGACTGTATACATGCACTTGCTGCCAGGCAGGTGTCTGCTTATTTTCAAGGAGGCCAACAGAGAATACATTTTGGGCTCTAGAAAACATTTGCTGCAACGATATAATAATTCTGTTAGTATATGTTGGTTAGCTGAATATGTTGACTGGCCTATGTATGTACAGTATGTATGTATGTATGTACACACACACACACACACACACACACACACACACACACACACACACACACACACACACACACACACTAACTATACAATCTCAGCTGTGGTAAATAACAGAGTCAATTATTTACTATTCACTGCTTTGCCATGTTACACAACCATATGATATGCCCTACTATAACGATTTGTAACATTTAGAATTATACTATTCTCATGTATTATACGATGAGGACGGAGACCACAGCTTTTCAAATGAAAACACACTGACGCTGTTTTTGTGCTTTTCACTTCAATGCGTGGTTTGGCACGAAGACGCTTTGGGCGCTTTGTGCAAAGATGTAGGCCAGATGTAGGCCAAGCTACAGAGAGTGCGGTTCCTTCTTTATACTGTATGTGTTTGTGCTTTCCCTGTGTTAGCGTGGGTTTGAATGTGAGAGGGTCGAGCCTCCAGCCTAGCTGTCCCAGCTACAACCATGGTGTGCTGCCGCCCCTGCTCCAGGCTGTGCTCCCGCTCGTCTGCCTACACTCTGGCACTTGGTCTGGGCTTCGTCACCTTGGGGACCAGCCGCATCCTGCTGCTCAAATTCTCTGCCAATGCAGGTGCCTAAAAGACAGCTAAGACAGATAATGTGTGCAATTGAGTGTAACTATGGCAGTTTATCACTTTATAAACGTGTGAAGTTAAAACTTCTGCTCCTTTGGTCCACTTTGACGTTTGTTTGTATTCATTGTCAGTAACATTACATTTATAAGTGCTGTTATCTCTAAAAGTCACATTGACGGTTGACGCCCATGCCGATTTTAAGGCTTCTTATTAGGGGTGTGAAAGAATATTCCATATTCGAAGATTCGTTCGAATGTTAACAATAAACGAATATTCGAAAGTAAAAAATTGAGCTTCGAATTAATTTATATTTAATTAAAACAAATCTACCGCACTTCTCGCGAGATTCTGGGCGCATGGAACGTTAAAAGGTGGCTGGTCTCGCAAGGCAGAAGTCTCCATTCGCTGCTGCAAAAGTGGGCTGATCTACAAGTCCACAATACGTCGCTGATCCAATACGCTGTGTGCTTGTACATTAAGGGTGCCTATTTAGCGACACCGTCATACAGCGAAGAATAAACCTCCAGCTGCTTCACTTTCCCTTCACACACTGGCCGTCACATGTCGGAGTGGAGAGACAGATGCACTCGTCCGCCTCGCAGACAGTGCACAGTGCACACACAGTGCTTTTAAACTGGCTCACGTTGATTCAGAATGATTAACGAGTTAAGCTGAAACGGGCGACTCGTTTCGGTAGTGACGGGAAGGCATACAACAACGAGACTTCTCCACCGAAAACACTATAAAAAAGCATGGATTTCTTCTCTCACCGAGTCAATCTCCCCGCACGCAATAACGGTAAAACTCCCTCCGTCACTCACACTGCTCTTAATGTAGACTATCTAATTTGGTTCAAACCAGAACATAATCCATTGGTGTGATTATAATTGCTCATTTCATGTCGTGGCTGTTCCAACTCAACTCAATCACGGCTGCTGTGAGTGACGCTTTGCAACGAGGATCAGATTCTGCTCTAACGCAGGCACGTGCACACATACATCAAACGGGGCTTGAGCCCCTGCCCTTTTAACAGAGAAGTGTCCACCAAAAGGCCCTTTTAGAAATGTCAGCCCCTGCCTCTCTTAACATTCTTTGCACGTCCCTGACCAACGCGGACCTGCACACAGTAAAAAAAAAGAAAAGCGATAGAAGCGACTGTCTAGAATAAAGGGCTTCGAATTTCGGATGCTTCGAATTATTCGATATTTTCGAATATTCGAATTTATTCGAATATACGGGGGATTTTCAGGCGAATATTCGAATGCTATTTTTGGCAAATTTTCACAGCCCTACTTCTTATTAACTACTGACTGCTTCTATGTTAACTGACTTCATTTCTTTCTTAATGGTCTGTGTGCAGAAAATCAGTATGACTTCCTCCCTGCATCTGTCAATCTGTTGGCTGAGGCGCTCAAGCTGCTATTCTGTCTGGTCATGTCACTCAGGGTCATAGTTCGAGGTAAAGACTCCATACGTTGAAGGCACTGCTGTATGTTTGCATGGGCACATTTGTGTGTGATCATCATGTCACTGACAGTTTCCTTTTCCCCCACAGAGGGCCGCTCATGCAAAGACCTGGGCTTTTCCTCCGGTCCGTCCTTCCTCCAGTTCCTTAAGTGGTCTGTCCCTGCCTTCCTCTACTTCCTGGACAACCTGATCATCTTCTACGTCATGACATACCTGCAGCCTGTGAGTTATCCTCCAGCAACAACAATAGGACAGGTTCTATTCTATGTCAATCTTTAGTGTTGTACACCCATAACTTTGTTGTTTGAATCTGGATTGTCACTATCCATTCAACACTTTGTTTTATGATTTTTTTCAGAGGAGGGCTGTGGGCAGGTCAGAAACCCATTGTCTTGTGACATCATCGATTGCCAATCCAGCTTATAGAAACTGCAGGCTTTCTATTCCTGAAAAGTTGCAATTTTAAAGTGGAAGCCATTGTTCTCGCGATAATAAAAATCTAAATATTTCTTTCAAAAATATTGATTACATTTTTTGGGGGGGGAAATGATGATGTCACAAGATGATGGATTCTGAACTTTCCACAGCTCTCCTAGGAGACTTGGACTGAGTAGAATTCTTTTTGATATTTTATCATGAACATTAGTGAGGACCTATTATATGAAGACAGGTTGAAAAGTGGTGAACTACTCCTTTAACAATCTGTGTGTTTTTCTGGAGACCTAGACGAAATGTTTTACCTTGAATTGTGGCCCCCGAAAGAGCTACACAAGTAGGTTTTTAGAATGGTTTCTCAAGCTTTACTTTTACATATTGTTGTGGGATGTCAGAGTGACTTGAGCTACGAAACACCCAAGTCCTGATGACAACTTAAACAGCTAAGCCTTTGTTGCCAGTTTTACACAAGGTTTTGAAAGTCCCATCTTAGATAATGTATGCACTGTGTTGTTGCTGCAGCAGCAGCAATTAAGCTGTCTGTTTTTTATCCCGCTTCCACAGGCCATGGCGGTGTTATTCTCCAACTTTGTCATCCTGACCACAGCTATACTGTTCAGACTGGTACTTAAGTGAGTGTAATGTTCAGTTCTTTTGTGGTTGGACAACAGAGGCCTTTCTTATCTGTGTGTACCTCATAATAAAAACACAAGTGACGAGCATCCCCCATTTTGTTTTGGTAATCAAGCCTAGAGGCCCTAGATAGAGGCCCCAGGTCTGATAGTTTGTTATACATACATGTATGTAGTAGTAAGTACATTCTACATATCTACAGTGGCGGAAAGTAACTGAGTACATGAACCTAATTACAAGTTTGAGGTACTTTTACTTTACTGGAATATTTCCAATTCTCTATACTTTTACTTCTCTAGAACTTGGAGACTAATATTGTACCTTTATTTATTATTGTAAACTTTAGTTACTAGTTACTTTGTGGGTTTTGATGATTACAAAACATACATTCTTCGTCGTAATGCAACGCATCGTGAGCTTGTAGATCTGCTATTTTAGGATTTAACACATAATCATTTTATACATTTGAAAACTTGTGAAACTGGACATTCTGCATAACGAGTAATTTTGCTACTTTACATCAATTTTGATACCAATAATAATTTATACTTCCACTCGGGTACATTTTTAATTCCGGATTTTTACTTGTAATAGAGTATTTTATACATTGCAGTACTATTGTATATTCTATTGTACAATCTACTATATACTATGATCTAAGAAATGATCTTACTCCTTTGATTAAAAAAAGGTCACATGCGTTTCCTCTTCCTAACACCAGGAGGCGATTATCCTGGGTCCAGTGGGCAGCGTTGGTCATCCTCTTTTTGTCCATTGTCTCCCTGACGACGGGGTCAGGGGCCAGCCAGCAGTCCATAGCCATTCCAGGTCTCCGCTCCTCCCCCCTCTCTCCCCCCTCCAACTCCTGCCTGCTCTTCACACAGCTGCTGGATCAGATGAGAAATAGCAGGTATGACAGTCACAACGAACGAGTGTTAATTTAACTCTGGCAGTGTACAAATGGAACCAGATGGACCCTTGTCTTAACCATTCATTTGTCAAACACTCAACAGTCATTATAGGCGAGTGTTTGACAAAATGGGCAAAAAATAGGTAAACTACAAGCTCACAACACGTCACAACGACTTGTGAGCTTTTACACAGCTTTTACTTTGGCCAAGTATCTATACTTGGCCCCCAAGGGGTCTATAGACCCCTTGGGGGCCAAGTAGTTTTTTTCTATTGATTACTCATGCCATGGAGAGTAATTCAATAATATTTTTTGGTTTTTGTCACATTCCTAGGACAAAAATTTGATTCGAGTAAATTTACCCCCATTGATTCCGGATGGGGACCCGTTTCGAAACGGGTCCCCATCCGGAACGAATGGGGGTACATTTATTGTTATCACAAAAACAAAAAATATTATTGAACTCTACTCTCCATGGTGTGAAAAAAAGTCATGTTGGGGGTGAACTACTCCTTTAAGGATCAATTTGTTGCTATATGTACACTCAGTTTATTCAACACTAAAGTCTAGTTCAGACCAATGATTTGCAACGCGACGAAGCAGTTGCGGAACGTTGCAGGAGAAAAATTGCAGCTATCTGAATTACTCTGTTGCTGGACTCGGCGCTTGGCAGCTCATTTCGTCGCAAGTGTTTCAACTTGTCCGACCGCAAGCAAAAAGTTGATTTGATTGAATATTTTATTGACATTTAAAAATGCCAAATGAGATGAGATGCAAAAAAGGCAAAGGCTTGTTTCCATTGTGGTCCATTAAACACTCAACACTGCTGTTTATACTTCATATCCCAGAGAGAAAATGACAATAGCGTTGCTGTGTTCACGGCTCAGCGCCCTGGGTGTGGACTGTCCAGTTTTATTTTGTTGCAAATTAGGGCTGTCACGATATGACATTTTACAGGACGATTAATTGTCACTCAAATAATTGGCGATTAACGATTTAATTGTGTTTTTGTCGTTGACAATTACATTTCTGTTTGGCTTTTAGGCTTCAAAATTGCACATGGCAGATATGACACATAACCTAAATACACAAATAAATTACTGACATATTTGACAACTTACTACTTAAAAAATAACTTTTATAGTGGAAATAGCCGATCTACAAGCTCACAACGCGTCGCGATGCGACGCGTTGTGAGCTTGTAGATCTGCTATTTCCACTATTTCGGACATTTTTCAACATTCACGATTATGACGATTATGACAAAATAATTGCGATAATGTCAAATAATCACGATTAGACGATTATGTAATAATTGTGACAGCCCTATTGCAAATTACAGTTTTAGGATTCTGTTGCACATTGCTAACTCGTTGCGTTGCAAATCACTGGTGTGGACGTGAAACTTTACTGTGTGTCCGTTTGCCTTTTTGTCTGATAAGTTTCTGCCCCCTGCTTCCCAGTGCCAGTGAGTCGTGGGTGTCGTCCCTCCCAGGACAGGCGTGGAGGGACAAGGTGGTGGAGAGGCTTCGCTCGCTGGGCGTGGGTCACGTCCTGCTCCTCCTGCAATGCTTCATATCATCCATGGCCAACATCTACAACGAGAAGATCCTCAAGGAGGGAGACCAGCTCACGGAGAGCATCTTCATCCAGAATAGTAAACTGTGAGTAAACGGTTCCCTAATGCCTAATTTATGCTCTGTTGTACGTAGGGCTGTCACAATTATTACATAATCGTCTAATCGTGATTATTTGACCTTATCGCAATTATTTTGTCATAATCGTCATAATCGTGAATGTTGAAAAATGTCAGAAATAGTGGAAATAGCAGATCTACAAGCTCACAATGCGTCGCATCGCGACGCGTTGTGAGCTTGTAGATCGGCTATTTCCACTATCAAAGTTATTTTTTAAGTAGTAAGTTGTCAAATATGTCAGTCATTTCTTTGTATATTTAGGTTATGTGTCATATCTACCATGTACAACTTCAAAGCCTATTAAAAAGCCAAACAGAAATGTAATTATCAACGACAAAAACACAATTAAATCGTTAATCTTCAATTATTTGAGTGACAATTAATCGTCATGTAAAATGTCATATCGTGACAGCCCTAGTTGTACGATGGCATCACGAACAGAAAATCTATGAGACCTATAAATGGGGTTATAGACTGACTGTTTTCTATGTGTAACAAAGTCACATGAAGTATAAATCTGGCTTATCAGTGATGACATCAAGCAGTGTTTATGGTAGATGACTGTGATCACTTAGATGGCTAATGAGGATAATTTTCATGTTCTATTTTGTAGGTATATATTTGGCTTGGTGTTCAACGGTCTGACCTTGGGGTTGGGCAGGGAGGCACGGGGACTCACCCTGCACTGCGGCCTTCTCCATGGCCATAACATTTACTCCCTGGGGCTGGTGCTGGTCACTGGTAATTACACTCTCAAAACAAGAATAACATAACCATAACTATCAAGTAATAATATTAAGAAAGGTTGGCTTGATAACGGCTGTTGAATTATCTTTATCTGTAATTAAACAGCGCCCAGGCTTTGCATTGCAACACTTGAGAAAGTAATTGTACACCATACAAGTATTTAGTATTTACTGCAAACATATTTGTACATTAGTAGAGTTTTGGTTCTTGTCTTGTCCTCAGCTGCCCTGGGTCTATCTGTGGCCTTCATCCTGAAGTTCAGAGACAACATGTTCCACGTGCTGACGGGCCAGATCACCACCGTGCTGGTAACCACCCTCTCCCTCTTCCTCTTTGACTTCCGCCCCTCTCTGGACTTCTTCCTGCAAGCCCCCATTGTGCTGCTGGCCATCTTCATCTACAACGGCAGCAGGCCCAAGGACCTGGAATACAGCCTGCAGCAGGAGAAACTACGTGTCATCAATGGAGAGGTGTTCGAGCGCTCGAGAGGGGTGAGCAACGCACGGCTGTCACATTCAAGAGAGTGTGCTTGATGATTATTTGTCATGCAAATAATTTTGTGATCAACAATTTGAATTGTGTTTTTGGCATTGAACACAAAATATTTACAGTGCAGGTAAGACAATTAAGTTCCAATATACAAAGAAATGAATGGCAATGACCGGTACCAATATAATCGAAATGAATAATGTAATATGGGACAAATAGGCAATATTCAATCATTCACACTTTCAAAATGTATTTAAAAAGTGTGGAAATAGCCGATCTACAAGCTGTAATACAGTAATAATTGTCATTAGGCAATTATGTAATAATTGACAGGCCTAACGTACTGTACGCACAAATTTAAAAGCTTGTTTTGCCTTTTTGCACCCTTTTCACAGAACCCCCTCGCCCCACAACACACACACACACACACACACACACACACACACACACACACACACACACACACACACACACACACACACACACACACACACACACACACACACACACACACACACACACACACACACACACACACACGCACTACATTAGGGGACACAGACCTAGCTTTGTGTGGAAACCCTGGGGCTCAATTCTGTGTAATGTGATTTCTTCAGTGTGGAAAGAAACCTGATTCCCTTCAATGAAAACAGCATTTAAACTCATACCTCTCTTAACTCAATTTGGTTAATGTAGTGAATTTCGTCGGGGAGAGGGTTATTAGACTGAGCTGGTCTGTAAAAGGGGCTTGTGAGGACACTGACCTCGAGTCAGTAATCCTTCTTGGCAGCTTTATTACCTGCGTCTTAACACAATATTTTTGTGTGAATGGTATGGTTTTATTGGAACCTCTTTAAAAGTGTGTATTGTTTAAATTCAGAATGTATCTTTGGCAGTCTAAAACGAAAAGTGTAGGTTTTGGCAAAAGACCAGTCATGTGTCAGATGTTTGGAGGCTTCGTATTATTTGCCTGTTAAATATTAGCACAACCCTGATATGAAGGCTCCCCCCGCTTTTCTGTTACTAACATAGTAAATCCTCCTACTCGGGACTGACTTCTGAATTTCCAACCTCCACTCCTTCCTGTCCGGCATCGGGGTCTGGAGCTATGCAGTGTTGCTGGCTCCGTTGTCATGCCGCAGCGTGTCCACGTAGGTGGTGCACTTGTTAGGTTGGCTCCCACAGTATCATTTGGTAGTAGGCATGGGACGATATGAACATTTCATATCACGATTATTGTGACCAAAGAAATCACGATTTACGATATTATCGCGATAATCAAAATATCCCCAACATCCATTTTCCAGGGGCGGGAACATTTGCCCAAAAATAGCAGATCTACAAGCTCACAACGCGTCGCGTTGCGATTGTAGATCGGCTATTTGTTAGAGAGTGAAAAAAATACTGTATCATCAAGTACGTATATTATAAGTACGTTTTAACAATTATAGAGGGTTTAAATGGTACCGGATATGCAGCTCGGCAAATAATGACCACGATACGATTATCGTGAGTGTTTTTTTTTATCACGATAAACGATAATATAGCTTATCGTCCCATCCCTAATCAGTGGGCTCCTCATCAGTTCGGTTATTTTTTAAAGTGGAATATCCCTTTAACTGGAAGAAACAGACCCAGGCTCTCTAGGGTGGGCGGCCATCTGCCTTGACCGTGTCAGGTGGAAAGAGAGAGGAAAGGGATGGAGAGAAGGATGGGGTGAGAAACATCTATACCGGGGGTCAGCAACCGGCGGCTCTAGAGCCGCATGCGGCTCTTTAGCGCCGCCCTAGTGGCTCCCTGGAGCTTTTTCAAAAATGTATGACAATGGAAAAAGATGGGGGGGGGGGGAAATATTTTTTGTTTTAACAATTTTTTTATCGTCAAGTTTCAATTTTTTTTTTTTTTTCTTTTTTGCAAAGTAAAGCCCTGCTTCATCATACAAGACTGACGCACAAAAGTTGTGAAAACAGCAGATCTACAAGCACACAACGGCGTTGTGTGCTTGTAGATCGGCTGTTTTCACTAGTTTAGTTCATTTTTTAAATGATAAATGTAAAACGAAGTTTTGGACATACAAGGTTTCCACCCGACAACGACGATAAATAAGGCTTTTATAATTTTTTTGCGGCTCCAGACAGATTTGTTTTGGTTTTTTTTTTTTGGTCCAATATGGCTCTTTCAACATTTTGGGTTGCCGACCCCTGATCTATACCAACAACACTGAAAACAGTAAAACAATCACAGCAGTAACTATAATACAAGTAGTAGCGATGGCTCTAATGAGAGCTATAACGACAATAACAATACAAGGAGTAGCAACAGCAGTAAGAGCTATGACAGCAGTGATAATAGCAGGTACAAAAGCAGCATAATAAATAACAATAATTGTAAATATTGTGTAAGATAATAATATATAATCAAATTGCATGATATAGTATAATAATAATTATACTTAAAATAATGTATAATAGTCTAGGGTGCGTTGGGGAACTCTGCACTGACAGCTCTGGTGTGCTCTTTGGTCGTTTGTAAATTCAATGCAGTCGGTGGGTTGTCGATGGCACATTCAGTGTGCTGCGCCCCAGGTGTACTGAGTGCGCGCACTGTCCGACCCTACTCAGAATCTAGTCCGGTACATTGAATTGAACACTTATTAAAACAATGGTGGAAGAAGTAATATAGCTAAATCCCTTCTACAGGGTTCCCACGGTCATGAAATTCCTGGAAATATTTTGAAATTATAAAAATATTTTTCCAGTACTGGAAAAGTTTTGGAATTTATCAAGGGTCCTGGAAGGTCCTGGAAAAAATAGCTATGCATTGTCTTTGGTTATTGATTTTGTGAATACCTCTGAAATGACAAATTAAACATGGGCCAAATTGTCAAATATTAGAGGCAGAAATTGTGAAAATAGCCGATCTACATGCTCACAACGCCTCACAACGCGAGGCGTTGTGAGGCATGTAGATCTGCTATTTTCACAATAGATCAGTGTTCTACAAAATTCCTCAACTCTTAGTGCTCGTCAGGGTGGGGGGGTCCCCAGTTAAAATATGATTATTTCAGGGGTCACGGACTGAAAAGGTTGAGAACCACTGTCTGGCATACACTACCTGTCTTTGGGCATTGTGTGTGCATAGGAGTAAGCGACCTGTTATTGAGCTGAATTATTGTTATATAGTGCTGGAAATTGGGTGAAATATTCTGGAAAAGTTTTGGAAATGAATTGGTAAAAATGTGTGGGAACCCTGTCACCAGCACCTCCTGCTTTGGATGTGCATGGGTGTCGTCTCTTCCATTGAACTGATGTAAGCAGTGGTGGATGAATGGTTCGGGTGTTTTGTGTTGTAGGATGGAGAGGAGCTGCAGAGACTGACAAAGCCCAACACAGACAGCGAATCAGAAGAGGAGTCTTTGTAGTGCTACAGTATAGAACATGACCTTAAACAACCTGTGGATGGATCCTGCTTTTTCTTTTTGTGGTAACTGCAGGTATGTGGACAGCCCCCCCTCCCCCCCAATGCACGAACACACCCCCACACACACACACACACACACACACACACACACACACACACACACACACACACACACACACACACACCACAGTCAATCTGCAATACAGTCTCTTACAGCATTTACAGTATTGTAGTGGTGTAGTGTGTCAAGCTCTGTTGGCATTGTGGGATTCCACTGTCATTGTGACAGAACTGTGAGTATTGTACATTATTCTGGAAACGTGCCTGTCTCTCTCTCTCTCTCTCTCTCTCTCTCTATATATATATATATATATATATATATATATATATATATATATATATATATATCGTCGTTGTCGGGCAGAAACCTCGTATCTCCAAGTTTCAAACTTTTACGTTCTTTCACCAAGTGAAAGAACAAGATCATACAAGGCCGCCGCACAAAAGTAGTGAAAACGGCAGATCTACAAGCACACAACGCCTCGCGGTGCGAGGCGTTGTGTGCTTGTAGATCGGCTGTTTTCACTAGTTTAAATCATTTTAAAAATGTTAAATGCAAAACGAACGGTTTTGGACATACAAGGTTTTCGGGTGCATCTCTCCACTCCGACATGTCTCCTTTCCGACATGTCTCCATTCCGACACTAACCCTATCTCTACCCCTACCCTAAACCTTAGGCCCATGGGGAGTGTCGCCACTCCGACAATAAGAAGTCCATTTCGGAGTGGCGAGATGTCGGAATGGAGAGAGCCTCCCAAGGTTTTCACCCGACAACGACGATATATATATGATCGCTGTAAATTGTAAAATGTGCTGTGAATTGTTTGCATTGTTTGCTGTCATTGGACAGTTTGGAGCCAAAGGGATTCTGATATTGGACATTTATTTTCTGTTATGAGTTAAGATGAATGTGGGGATTAATGCGACATGAAAGTGACGTAGAACATGTCACTGTAGTGCACTGGTTCTCAACCTTTTTAGACCCAAGTACCACCTCAGAAAAGATGTTTCTCCCAAGTACCACCATAATAACTGACGTTGAAATACAGGTGCGTAGACCTACCTCTTCAGCTACAGTATGTACAGGAGGTAAAGTTATTCCCAGAATTCATGGAGATTCTTTTTTCTGTTGTATTCCCTTTTTTTTTTTTTTTTTTTTTTATTGTTTTTATTTTTTATCATAAACATTCCTTCATAGCTTGAGCTATGTATGGTGAAAATTACAAATTCTTTGATGACTAATCTTTCAACAATAAACAATACCAAATAACAGAAGAAAAAAGAAAAGCAGCAGCAGGGCAGTTACAACGAGCGGGGAGAGCTTTCACTTATTCACACTTATTTCAAGAACAAATACAGGTGTACCTTAAACAATTCTAGACATATACGAGAAGACAAACACTTACATTCATAAATTCACCTTCAACATTATCAGAACAGTCAGACAAAGTCGGATCGAGTCGGTTTCACGTATTCAGTCCACTTAGTCCAGATCCACCAGAATTTTTCTTCTTGGTCTCTTATTAAGAAAGACAAGTTTTCCATTTTATATATGTTGTGGACCACCTCAATCCAGTCATCCACAGTAGGTTGTTGTGGTTGCATCCACTTTCTTGTTATAGCCTTTTTGCTCGCTACTAGAAGGATCAAGAGTAGTTTCTTATCATTGCTGTCTAGTTCTTCATAAGGGAGGTTGCCCAAATACATCGTGTCAAATTCAAATGGAATATCAAAACCAAAGACAGCCTCCAGGTGTTTGTGGATTTCCTTCCAGTAGGAACTCAAGGCTGGGCAGTCCCAGAACACATACCTTGCCCGCATGATCTCCTACAGTTTGCTCCTGTATCTCTATATCTTTTTTGAAGAGGTGTTATGAGATACCGTATATGATTTTTCTGTCTTTGAACATGATGTTTCCCATAATACTGTACACATTTTCTCCCATTCCTCCTCAGTCATGGTAAAGTTACCTTCATTTTGCCATTTATCCATAACATATGTTGTGTTGTTTTCAATAGGATTCTGTTGGAGACCATTATACAATCTCAAAATTATCCCACTACAATTAGATTTGTCTGCAGATAGGAATACCCCCAACATCTCTGATGCCTCCAAATGCATTGCACCCCTCACCTCCTGGTTGATATAATGTCTAAGCTGGAAATATCTAAAGAGGTTCTGTTGTATTCCTATGCAAATACCGTAGTTTGATAGCTACTCGTCTGAACTTTCCGTGCAAACTGCGCTAGCATCGCCGCTTAGCCTACTGCAGTTGGCACTCCGCTGCTGTCTAATCTGCACAATTGATGATATTTGATTGATATTTGATTAATTGTGTTCTCAAATCTTCTATAACGGCTATGTGTGCTTTCATGCTCATTTCAGCATGGGTGGAGAGCCTATTTCAACCAATTGCTTGGTCATAAGAACTACCTGTAGTATAATATAAATATTTCACTCCACTTATGCTCAAGTATCACCAGTGGTCTAGTACCACAGGTTGAGAACCACTGCTGTAGTGTAGACCGTATGTACCTTACAGTATGTAATCCATATACAGCACTGGCACTCACCAGAAGCTTCTGTTGTCTTGGTTTCTTTACCCTCTGAATGAGTCTGAAAAACATACTGCCAACTGAAGTATGAAGCAAGTTTGAAATAGAACATGAAGGCATATAAAAAAGCAGTCTTAGGGAAAATGGTTTTTGAGTGTTCTATTTATCTGCTCTATTTAATTTATTGATTGCCAAAGTGGATCTGTCCAGCATCAGACCAGCTTAAATACGAATCGGATTAATGGACTTCAAAATAAGACGCGAGTTGACATACAGTACATACAATGCATGACTTACTTTGAGTGGAGAGGGGAAGAAAAATCTTAATACACTACAGTGAAATGGTCAACAAACATTCCATATTGCATTAACAAAAATAATCTGAACCAGCCGTTTAACTGGGTATACAAAGGATGTGATTTTCAATTACCGTTCAATATTCAACAGTGGCGTGTCTTGAGGATATTCAGGTCATCGGCATGGACAAAGAAAGTGTCCAAAGAATTTTGAAAAGCACAAAATACAGCCCTAAACCGCTGTTCCGACCTATACGCACACATATGGGCATGCATATACTGTATGGGCATATACTGATGACATCAGGGATCTCCATATGGACATTAACGGGACAGATAAATACAGAGACTTGAAGGGATGCTTCACTTTCAAAAAGAACTTTTGTCATTTTATTGTCTAACCAGGCTTTTATGAACACCCTGAACAGTTTTTAATTTGCTTGATGCAATATTTAGATATTTGATGTAAATGTTATCAGGCCCTGCAGGCCCAGGGCCTCTCCCCATACACACCAATTGTAACTTCAAACTCCATTTTAACTATGATAGACACCCATTATTCTTTCAGGTGACTCATAATACCCTCCTAATACGTGAGCAGGCCGTGTTTTTTCGATAACTCCTTTCATTTATTTTTAAAAATTCATTTTTGTATTACATTTTTGAAGTGGTGAAAGCCGCTTCCAAGGAGTGGCTTTGTGTGTCCCATGTGTGTCCCCCACGTCCATATATGGTCATTTCAGTCCAGAATGAACAGGTTTTATCTGTCCGTAAATGTGTGTCCCATGTGTGTCCCCCACGTCCATATATGGTCATTTCAGTCCTGAATCAACAGGTTTTATCTGTCTCGTATGTCCAGAATATGTGTGTAGTGTCCGTCCCGGTCTGATGATTGGATGATTAAAAATGTCCAATGAGACCATACTTTGAGGATTGGTCAAGCTTCACATGACAATTCGGCCCTCCAGATAAAATCATTCAGAATTCAGAATTCTGAGCTCTGGAACTCTAGAACACATACCGCTTCACTTTGAACCGAATGTATATACAGAGTTCATAGCTCTAGAATACATAGAATAAAAGTTCACCGCTTCACTTCGAACCGAGGTTTGATTTTTTCCATTTTCCCAAAGAATTATTAAAAATAAATGAAAAAAGTTATCGAAAAAGCAGCCTGCTCACGTATTAGGAGGGTATTAGGAGTCACCAGAAAAAATAATGGTTATTTTTAATGAATCTATCATGGTTAAAATTGAGTTTGAAGTTACAATGGGGGTGTATGGGGAGGGCCCCCGGAGGAGGAGGGACTGGTAACATTTACATCAAATATCTAAATATTGAATCAAGCAAATTAAAAACTGTTCAGGGTATTCATAAAAGCCTGATTAGACGATAAAATGACTAAAGTTGTTTTGAAAGTGAAATATCCCTTTAATATATGGTCATAAAAGGGACACAGACAGATGGATATAACAGGTACTCTGACAACGGGTATTACAATATTGTTCATGACTTGACTATTCTCAGCTCAACAATATTGATTGCCTCTTGCATACATTGGGATTAATGGGCTGTGTTGCTCAACTGTGGAATCCTTTGGACTTTAAATCTCTGTCATACTGTTCGCATGTTTGTTTTTCGTATAAGCTACAGCTGTATGATTGTCAAACCCTCTCTAATAAACGGTGCAAATGACAGACATGTTCTGTAGGCCTATGTGTGTTGGGTAAATTATTTTTATGGGCTGATGTACGGCGCTTCACAGTTTGCTTTCATTTCTGTGCGCAGCTAAATGCTTATTTTAACTCTGAAAGTGTAAACGTTTACCTTTAAAATACGGCTAGAGTTTTAACTAAATGAATGGGAGGAACAGGTGTGTGGTGGTGAAGAAATGATGGGACGACAGTTAGCATTGGGCGGTGTCTATTTTTTCATACGGTACCCTCATACTTTCCTGACATACGTATTTGACAGTATTTGTGTAAAAAGAAAATAAATATATACATAGAATAATGAATAGATATAAAATAAGCGCACTTCTTCTACTGTACATCGTCGCTGTCAGGTGGAAACCTCATGTATGTCCAAAACTGCTACTTTTCAGGATTCAAATTAAAAAACGGCGAAAGTAGCAGATGCAGATCGATACGCTCAAAACCTGGAGCTTCACGCCGCTTTCCAGATTGTAGGTCTGCTACATTTGATGCTTTTGTTGATCAGACTGCAGTATGATCAAGTAGGGGCATTAATTTACGAAAAAACACAAAGTTAGTATATGGAGATAAGAGGTTTCGTGTCCGATACCAAGGATATTCAGCATACCTTGCTGGAGGATCCAATGACACCTGTTGCCGACACATCGTTGGGCTGAAGGGAGAAGTTGTGTGGGTGCTGGTGGCAGACTGGCAGTTGAATAAAATCAACTCCTCCAGTGGGAAATAGTAGATTTACAAGCTCTGAACGCGTCGCATCGTGATGCCTTGTGAGCTTGTAGATCTGCTGTCTTCTGAATAATTTGACTTTTACTTAGGCATTAAGTTAAAAATGAAGTCACTGAAGTCATCTCATGATATATACTTAATCTGCATTATTTTGAAGATTGATGTCTAGTCAAGAATTTAATTCATTAAGTAGGAGACCTAATAGAGCAGAAATTACTAGCCAATTATCTTTTCTGTGGGACCTCCAAATAATTGTTAAGTTCCCTGTTGTAATATGTTAATTTAATATTTTGATTTTCTATCAATAATTGACGGTATTGAAAATCCTACCGTAATACTAGATCTGCTTCTAGTGAAAATAGTCGATCAGTCTGTTTGGTCTTTCAGTTAGTCGACCAAGGCATGTTGAGTTGATTATTAATCTTTTAACCTTTCCTCCCCATGCTGAAGGAATTATTCTTAAAAATCTCTGTAGATATAAAACGTATTTTCCATTGTCTATTATAGACCCAAACATTAGACATTTCAGTTCTCCGTTTTTAGTCATCGATTACAATACCTTGCATGCATCAGTGCAATCAGAAGTATAAAGCCTTATTTATAGATTGTGACAAGTTGTGAGCTTGTAGATCGGCTATTTTCAGCGAGCTGACAAACGTAATATATGACAGAGTATAAATGAAGCAGGAGAGTCAGAGGAGACCAGTAAGAACCATCAGGTCAGTGGTTTGAGAACATACTAAGTCCATTTGTGTCATTCCACAGCAAGCCACTAGGTGGCAATGTTACACAGAAGATCCTCAAAGTCAGCTACTTCTTGATATGAGAATTGTTGCCAATAATGGTGATATTTTATGGATACAGTTAATAACCAGGTCAGATGATGTTACGGGTAGTAAACAAACGTTTATTTGTCATGTAGAACAATAAGAGTATAAATAAGAACAGTGTATAGCAACAGGAACTTTACAAAAGAGAAATAACGTTTCACCTTCTTTCAAAATGGTAATGGATAGCTGTACCTTGAATGCAACAGATGTCCAATAAATACATTTATGACTTATTTTAGCCCATTATCTACAAAAATAAAGGTTCTTGAAGCAATACTTCACCCAGAAAATATGAACATTCTGTGTCATTAATTACTCATGCCAGTTGAAACATGGTTTCTTTGTCCACACATCACACAAGGAGTCAATGGTTACAAATAGTTACAAAAATTGCCAGGAATGACCATTAAAATATTCCACAGCATAATCCAAGTGTTGAACCAAATAATCACACTAAAACAGTCAATGTTTAAAGAAAATGTATTGCTTGTACACACTTTCCGTAGAGTTGGACTCTAAATGTGGCATGTTTTTTGTTCTTATCGAGCAGAGCGTGAACCCATGGGTTTGGCTTCAGAAGACTTGGTATTATAATGCTACATGAATGCTGTATGAAGTCATTTGATATTTTTTCTTTTTTTTTTAACAATTGTGTTCGCATAGAATTAAGTTTAGCTAGAAATCACCTTGTGTGTTGTGCCGACTAAGAAACCTACAACTGGCATGAGCGTGAGTAGAGGACAGAATGATTATAATTTTAGGGTGAACTATTCATTTAAGTATAAGGTGAAAATTGAAATTGACCCTGAAGGGCAAGTGAAGGAGATGAATAATGTGACGTGCAAAAGTCGTTGGGAAGCGTTGGGAAGTCGACATGTGAAAAAGTAAGATCCCTGAACCCTTTACATTTTCTGAACAAATAGTTAACCATTAAAAGCCTCGCCATTCTTTTTCAACAAACACTAGCTCTGAAAGAACTAGACAGGTAACAGCAGCAAAACTGAGACCTCCATTTAAGTGCTACAATGTTCTCTGGGCTTTCACCCCCACTGAGCCAACCACCTTAAGGGTTATGGGTCAATGAAACTGGGCAAATAACACCAATCACCCTTCTTCAGCACGGAACGCTCACACACCGATTAGTAACCATAGCCCTGGTGGTGATAGCCGTCCTGGTAACCGTGTTCGTATCCGTGCTGGTGGTAACCGTAGCCGCCATACTCGTCCTCGGGGCAGCGCATGCCTAGCGATTGCTGGATTGCCATCTCCTGCCTCCGTAGCTGCATAGAGTCCACTAGGTCATAGATGTTGGCCATGGACCACATGGGCGAGGGGTACCAGGACTTAACATTGCCATCCTTCCCTACCAGCAGCATGGAGAAGTACTCTGGGCTGATCTGGAAGTAGTTTCTGATGTCCTTCACCAGAGGGGCTGACAGACCCTCACGCTCCACTGTGGCACTGCCTGATTGGGGCAGAGGTATGGAATAGGGATATCTTTGTTAAAAAATATACGACGACCAAGTCTTGGCTATTTGAACTGTTAGAGTATTCCAGTATTTGAGTGTCATGAGAACATTTTAACTTGGCTTCTAAAACCTTGCAGCCACTCTGGTTTCTACCCTCTTGCATAAGCCTGAATATCCCCTCTCTCCACCGTAAAAAGCCAACGCCTGTCTTGGTTAAGAGCTCCCGAAGGTAATCTCGACCGGGACAATTGAGATGAAAGGGATAACCGTCATATTTCCACTTTGACACCCCCAACCACAGCAGTATTATGCATGCTTGTGCAGCTGTGAGGCTGTATGCAGATGGTCTGTCTGTGTATAGTTGAGGTTGGCTCCCTGAGATGATCAAACATTCAGTTCCTCGGGCAACATGGGAGAATAGTGATGAAGGGAGGGGACTGGGGTCTAGAGGGTTCGGGTTCCAAGCAGGGGGATTTGGTTCAGAGTGGTTTTAAATAAGGAGGGCTGCAGGTATGACTTGTAGCAGTTATTTGAAGATGAAATACTGTGTATACTCTGTTGAAAGGCATTTGATCTTAGTAGTTAAGCAAAGCCACAGTATGTCAATAAAGGGGGTACCCCACTGCAGTCAGCTGTGTGTGTGTGTGTGTGTGTGTGTGTGTGTGTGTGTGTGTGTGTGTGTGTGTGTGTGTGTGTGTGTGTGTGTGCGTGTGCGTGTGCGAGCTGGGCTACAGGTGCAGACTATTTGTTTTTATATTTGCCTAGGACACAGGCTGGTTGTTAGAGGGTTTCAACAACTTGGGATGCCCAAAAAAGAGGCAAAAAGGCTGGCAAAGTATTGTGCCGTCTCCGCTATAATTGGCAGCCGCCACATATGGCGGAGACCCTGCTACTTACCCGTAGAGTACCAAGATATATGCCATACTTTTGTAAATGTAACTCTACTGCACCATAATATTTGTGTCCTTGTATGCATCACCTTTGTGTGGACATAAATAAATGGTTTGTGTGTGTGTGTGTGTGTGCGCGCGCGTGTGTGTGTGGGTGTGGGTGTGTGTGTGTGTGTGTGTGTGTGTGTGTGTGTGTGTGTGTGTGTGTGTGTGTGTGTGTGTGTGTTATAGCCAAGTCCTAATCTACTTACCATTGATTGGATAGAGTTCCAAGACTCCGCCCATATCTGCAGCCTCTGTGCCGACCAGCTTCAGGATGGAAATGTGTCTCAGACCTGGGTCACCATGGAAATGCCAGTTATATACAAGACAAGACAAGACAGACATCAGAGATAACTAAATATATTTGAAAGATAAAGAAAACCAATTACGCAGCAGTACGTCGACCACCTGTTTCTTATCCATCCATCCTTCTGTTGATCCCTAGCTGATTTTAAATGGTGCCTGTTTATTATTGGAACCATCCTAGCGTTGGTTTCCAGCTAATTCAATGGAGAATGTGGTGATCTGGAGAGCCCAGCCAAAGAACACTTTCCTCAGAGGAGGGCGAACCCACAACAACCACACAAGACCACTGGCTTGCCTATAGGTGAAAGCCAAGTGCTGAATACCCAGATCAAACCTTCCAGGACCGTGGCCCAGTCATCAGGACAGGCCTTTGTCTCGGACCGAGAGGGAGGTTACAGCCCTGGGACGATTCCCAGCCAAGAGCTACACAGCAGGGGAAACGGTCCACATAGCTTCTGGTCTGGATCTGACGATAAGCTAGGCTAAGACCTGACTGTTGTCCCAACTACGGCCACATAATATAAAAACACCCATACCAGGGTCCTAATGAGTAGTACAACGGTGGAGTAATTACACACAACCAGTTGTAAAGAGTCTGAGAGTTATAGTTGTAATCAATACCTGTATGTCTCTACAACAAACGTTCACATTTCAAGGTCTCCCCTTAACTCAGACAGTGTAGGGTCCATTTGGTTGTATTTGGTACTCTGTCAGAGTTACAGACTTGTATGGGTCAATTTAAACACCCCTAAAGGAACCCACAGAGACCCTGGAATCCACTTTGAGAACCACTGCCCTACGATAATCATGTATAATGGATACATATTTGGTAAAAGAAATAAGAACTTTGTCTGCAGCAGTAACAGGACATGCATGCAGATGACAACTTTGTTGAATGGGCAGTTTGTTTGCACTATGTAACATAAACCTTTCTGACAAGTAAAACCCTTGGGATTTGTGAAGTTTAGATAAATAAGACACTTTTGGAGATATATGGTAATACTATTTGAGTCAAACTGTGGAAAAGTTGACTAATTGGCAGGCTGAAAAGTCTATTGTCAGTGAAGGAAAGAGCTTGCTATACCCAGACAGAGCAGCCATGTGCCAGTACTGTCATCTGGGATCTCTCTGCATTGCATTTTTATACACATACACATGCACATGCATGCACACGCACGCACGCACGCACGCACGCACACACACACGCGCACTTCGCAAACACATACAGCGTACACTCAGCCAGGGATATGTGCACACTCACAACAACACATTCATAGGCAAACAGTGACATGCACTCTCACACAGTTCCTGAAAGTATCTGGAGAAATGCTGTAAACAGAAACATTCCTTGTGATCAAGCTCTCTCTGCGCCTGAGGTGGAGCCATTAACATATTTATAAGTGGTTCGACTAATGTTTTGGATTCCTCTGAGAGGACACAGCCTCACGCCTGGGTAAATCTAAGGTCACTATGAAATATCACAATATGATCGTTTCTTCTGGAATGTGTGAGAGTCTTCTGCTTTGCTTGTCCACATGTGATGAAGAGGAGCACCAGTGGTGTAAATTATCTAAGTACTCAAGTATTGTGTAAATGTAAGAAATTTTGAGGTATTGTTAATTTTCTGGAGTATTTACACATTTCAGTACTTTTTACTTCTACTCCACTACTTTTACTCCACTACAATAATTTGGCAACACTAGCTACTAGTTACTTTATAGATTTTGATTATCATTATAAAACATACTGTAACCACTTCAGCTCTGTAGACATTTCGGACTTTTGAAATAGCCGATCAATAAGCTCACTATGCATTGCATCGTGACACATTGTGATCTTGTAGATCAGCTATTTTCAAAAGATTTCCTATACATTTTACACAATTGAAAACTTGTGAAATGGGACATTCTGCATAATGAGTAATTTCTACTTTTGGTACTTCAAGTACATTTTGATACGAATGCTTGTGTATTTTTACTCAAGTCACTTTAGAATTCCTGACCTTTACTTGAGTGACTCTACCTTGCACTGCAGTATTGATACTTTTGCCTAAGTAAAACATGTGAGTACTTTTTCCACCACTGAGGAAAACCGACTATGGCTGCTGCAACAATCAATCATCTTCTTAGTGATTATTCTATTGTGATACGTTGTGAGCTTGTATTTGCTATTTCAGAAATTTTGAAAACAATGTATTTATTGTAATTAATGTAATTATTTTTTGAATTAAAGTTGCAAGCAGCGATGACCAGGCCCTTGCACATGTGTACAATAACTTCCAGTCACCAGTAGGCGGTGCTGTGGTTCACTTTGATTAAAAAAAGTGGTTGTTAGGGCAAAACAGGTGGTTGCTACTGTCTAATATGTGGTTGCTAGGTTAAAACCGGCGGTTGCTATGGTTTAAAGGCGATGGGGTCTAATAGGCAGTTGCTATTGTAAGATAGTTGTTGGTAAGGGAAACATCCATAGCCGGTGTAAACAGTGGTTGCTATGGTAAAAGATTAATGATAAGTACATTTTGAGTATGCTGTGCCTTTGAGAGAATTACATCATTTTCTACTTGGAAAATGGCAGGTGCAATTAATTAGCGGGCAG